>NW_024704744.1:75076276-75370224 GCF_018977255.1 Callorhinchus milii | reverse complement strand
GCCCCACTCTCACACACACCCCTCTCACCCCCACTCTCTCACACACCCCTCTCACCCCCACTCTCTCACACACCCCTCTCACACCCACTCTCTCACACACCCCTCTCACCCCCACTCTCTCACACACCCCTCTCACCCCCACTCTCACACCCCTCTCACCCCCACTCTCTCACACACCCCTCTCACACCCACTCTCACACCCCTCTCACCCCCACTCTCACACACACCCTCTCAGCCCCACTCTCACACACCCCTCACCCCCACTCTCACACACACCCTCTCACCCCCACTCTCACACCCCTCTCACCCCCACTCTCTCTCACCCCCACTCTCTCACACACATCTCTCAGCCCCACTCTCACTCCCCTCTCACCCCCACTCTCACACACCCCTCAACCCCACTCTCACTCCCCTCTCAGCCCCACTCTCACTACCCTCTCACCCCCACTCTCTCACACCCCTCTCACCCCCACTCTCACACACCCCTCAACCCCACTCTCACACCCCTCTCAGCCCCACTCTCTCACACACCCCTCTCAGCCCCACTCTCACTCCCCTCTCACCCCTACTCTCTCACACCCCTCTCACCCCCACTCTCACACACCCCTCAACCCCACTCTCACACCCCTCTCACCCCCACTCTCACACACCCCTCTCAGCCCACTCTCACACCCCTCTCACCCCCACTCTCACACACCCCTCAACCCCACTCTCACACCCCTCTCAGCCCCACTCTCTCACACCCTCTCTCACCCCACTCTCACTCCCCTCTCACCCCCACTCTCTCACACCCCTCTCACCCCCACTCTCACACACACCCCTCTCAGCCCCACTCTCACACACCACTCACCCCCACTCTCACACACACCCCTCTCACCCCACTCTCACACCCTCTCACCCCCACTCTCACACACCCTCAGCCCCACTCTCACACCCTCTCACCCCACTCTCACACCCTCTCAGCCCCACTCTCACACCCCTCTCACCCCCTCTCTCACCCCCACTCTCTCACACACATCTCTCAGCCCACTCTCACACCCTCTCAGCCCCACTCTCACTCCCCTCCTCACCCACTCTCACACACCCTCAACCCCACTCTCACTCCCCTCTCAGCCCCACTCTCTCAACACCCCTCTCAGCCCCACTCTCACTCCCCTCTCACCCCACTCTCTCACACCCTCTCACCCCCACTCTCACACACCCTCTCAACCACCTCTCACACCCCTCTCACCCCACTCTCACTCCCTCTCACCCCACTCTCTCACACCCCTCAACCCCACTCTCTCACACCCCTCTCACCCCCACTCTCTCACACCCTCTCTCAGCCCCACTCTCACTCCCCTCTCACCCCCACTCTCTCACACCCTCTCACCCCCACTCTCTCACACCCCTCAACCCCACTCTCTCACACCCCTCTCACCCCACTCTCACTCCCCTCTCACCCCCACTCTCTCACACCCCTCTCACCCCACTCTCACACACCCTCAACCCCACTCTCACACCCCTCTCACCCCCACTCTCACTCCCCTCTCACCCCCACTCTCACACACACCCCTCTCACCCCCACTCTCTCACACCCCTCTCACCCCCACTCTCACACACACCCCTCTCACCCCCACTCTCTCACCCCCACTCTCACACACCCCTCACTCCCTCTCAGCCCCCTTCTCCCCCCTCCCTCAGGCTGTAACCCCCTGTCGGGCCCCCGGTACCTGTTTAGCCATGTCCCCCCCGGGGCTCGGGCCGCCGCCGCTCACTCGCCGCCGCTCAGACCAGGCCGCTGCCTCGGCTCTTCGGACCACGGGCTCTGTCACCGTGTCCGGGGTGGTGGGGTGGGGGGGGGTCTCTGTCACGGTGTCCCGGGGTGGGGGGGGTCTCTGTCACGGTGTCCCGGGGTGGGGGGGTGGGGGGGGGTCTCTGTCACGGTGTCCCGGGGTGTGGGGGTGGGGGGGGTCTCTGTCACGGTGTCCCGGGTGGGGGGTGAGGGGGGTCTCTGTCACGGTGTCCCGGGTGGGGGGGTGGGGGGGGTCTCTGTCACGGTGTCCCGGGTGGGGGGGGGGGGGGGGGTCTCTGTCACGGTCCGTCCGGTGGGGGGGGGTGGGGGGGTCTCTGTCACGGTGTCCGGGGTGGGGGGGTCTCTGTCACGGTGTCCCGGGGTGGGGGGGGGTCTCTGTCACGGTGTCCCGGGGTGGGGGGGGTCTCTGTCACGGTGTCCCGGGGTGGGGGGGGGTCTCTGTCACGGTGTCCCGGGGGGGGGGGGTGGGGGGGGTCTCTGTCCCGGTGTCCCGGGGTGGGGGGGGGTGGTGGGGGGTCTCTGTCACGGTGGCCCGGGGTGGGGGGGGGTCTCTGTCACGGTGTCCCGGGGTGGGGGGGGGTCTCTGTCACGGTGTCCCGGGGTGGGGTGGGGGGGGGTCTCTGTCCGGTGTCCCGGGTGGGGGGGTGGGGGGGGTCTCTGTCTGAGAGGGGTGTGTGAGAGAGTGGGGGTGAGAGGGGTGTGTGTGAGAGTGGGACTGAGAGGGGTGAGTGAGAGAGTGGGACTAAGAGGGGTGTGTGAGAGAGTGGGGCTGAAAGGGGTGTGTGAGTGGGGCTGAGAGGGGTGTGTGAGAGTGGGGTGAGAGGGGTGTGTGAGTGGGGCTGAGGGGTGTGTGTGAGAGTGGGTGTGAGAGGGGTGTGTAAGTGGGGCTGAGAGGGGTGTGTGAGAGTGGGGGTGAGAGGGGTGTGAGAGTGGGGCTGAGAGGGGAGTGAGAGTGGGGGTGAGAGGGGTGTGAGAGTGGGGCTGAGAGGGGTGTGAGAGTGGGGGTGAGGGGTGTGTGAGAGTGGGGTGAGAGGGTGTGTGAGAGAGTGGGACTGAGAGGGGTGTGTGTGAGAGTAGGGCGAAGGGGTGTGAGAGGGTGTGTGAGAGAGTGGGGCTGAGAGAGGGTGTGAGAGTGGGGCTGAGAGGGTGTGTGAGAGTGGGCTGAGAGGGGTGTGAGAGTGGGTTGAGGGTGTGTGAGAGGGTGGGTGAGAGGGGTGTGTGAGAGAGTGGGGGTGAGGGGTGTGTGAGAGTGGGGCTGAGAGGGGTGTGTGTGAGAGTGGGACTGAGAGGGGTGAGTGTGAGAGTAGGGCTGAGAGGGGTGTGTGAGAGAGTGGGGCTGAGAGGGGTGTGAGAGTGGGGCTGAGAGGGGTGTGTGAGAGTGGGGGTGAGAGGTGTGTGTGAGAGAGTGTGGGTGAGAGGGGTGTGTGTGAGAGTGGGGCTGAGAGGGGTGTGTGAGAGTGGGGTGAGAGGTGTGTGTGAGAGAGTGGGGGTGAGAGGGGTGAGTGAGAGAGTGGGGGTGAGAGGGGTGTGAGAGAGTGTGGGTGAGAGGGGTGTGTGAGAGAGTGGGGGTGAGAGGGGTGTGTGAGAGAGTGTGGGTGAGAGGGGTGTGTGAGTGGGGCTGAGAGGGGTGTGTGAGAGAGTGGGGGTGAGAGGGGTGTGTGAGTGGGGCTGAGGGTGTGTGAGAGAGTGGGGGTGTGTGTGAGAGTGGGGGTGAGAGGGGTGTGTGAGAGAGTGGGGCTGAGAGGGGTGTGTGAGAGAGTGGGGGTGAGAGGGGTGTGTGAGAGAGTGGGGGTGAGAAGGGTGTGAGAGTGGGGCTGAGAGGGTGTGTGAGAGAGTGGGGCTGAGAGAGTTGTGTGTGAGAGTGGGGGTGAGAGGGGTGTGTGAGAGTGGGGGTGAGAGGGGTGTGTGTGAGAGTGTGGGTGAGAGGGGTGTGTGAGAGTGTGGGTGAGAGGGGTGTGAGAGAGTGGGGGTGAGAGGTGTGTGTGAGAGAGTGGAGGTGAGAGGGGTGTGAGAGTGGGGGTGAGAGGGGTGTGAGAGTGGGGGTGAGAGGGGTGTGTGTGAGAGTGTGGGTGAGAGGGGTGTGTGTGAGAGTGTGGGTGAGAGGGGTGTGTGTGAGAGTGGGGGTGAGGGGTGTGTGAGAGTGGGGGTGAGATGTGTGTGAGAGTGGGGGCGAGAGGTGTGTGTGTGTGTGAGAGGGGGTGAGAGGTGTGTGTGTGTGAGAGTGGGGTGAGAGGTGTGTGTGTGTGAGAGTGGGGGTGAGAGGTGTGTGTGTGTGAGAGTGGGGGTGAGAGGTGTGTGTGTGTGTGAGGGGGTGAGAGGTGTGTGTGTGTGAGAGTGGGGGTGAGAGGTGTGTGTGTGTGAGAGTGGGGGTGAGAGGTGTGTGTGTGTGTGAGAGTGGGGGTGAGAGGTGTGTGTGTGTGAGAGTGGGGGTGAGAGGTGTGTGTGTGCGTGAGAGTGGGGGTGAGAGGTGTGTGTGTGTGTGAGAGTGGGGGTGAGAGGTGTGTGTGTGTGAGAGTGGGTGTGAGAGGTGTGTGTGTGTGAGAGTGGGGGTGAGAGGTGTGTGTGTGCGTGAGAGTGGGGGTGAGAGGTGTGTGTGTGTGTGAGAGTGGGGGTGAGAGGTGTGTGTGTGTGTGAGAGTGGGGGTGAGAGGTGTGTGTGTGTGAGAGTGGGGGTGAGAGGTGTGTGTGTGTGAGAGTGGGGATGAGAGGTGTGTGTGTGAGAGTGGGGGTGAGAGGTGTGTGTGTGTGAGAGGGGGTGAGAGGTGCATCTGTGTGTGTGAGTGGGGGTGGGAGGTGTGTGTGTGAGAGTGGGGGTGAGTAGTGTGTGTGAGAGTGGGGCTGAGAGGTGTGTGTGAGAGAGTGGGGGTGAGAGGTGTGTGTGTGAGAGTGGGGGTGAGAGGTGTGTATGTGAGAGTGGGGGTAAGTAGTGTGTGTGTGAGAGTGGGGGTGAGAGGTGTGTGTGAGTGTGTGTGTGTGAGTGTGTGTGTGAGAGTGGGGGTGAGAGGTGTGTGTGTGAGAGTGGGGGTGAGAGGAGTGGGGCTGAGAGGTGTGTGTGAGAGAGTGGGGGTGAGAGGTGTGTGTGAGAGAGTGGGGGTGAGTAGTGTGTGTGTGAGAGTGGGGCTGAGAGGTGTGTGTGAGAGAGTGGGGGTGAGAGGTGTGTGTGAGTGTGTGTGTGAGAGGTGTGTGTGAGTGTGTGTGTGTGAGAGTGGGGGTGAGAGGTGTGTGTGTGAGAGTGGGGGTGAGAGAAGTGGGGGTGAGAGGTGTGTGTGTGTGTGTGAGAGTGGGGGTGAGAGGTGCATCTGTGTGTGAGAGTGGGGGTGAGAGGTGTGTGTGTGTGAGAGTGGGGGTGAGAGGTGCATCTGTGTGTGTGAGTGGGGGTGAGAGGTGTGTCTGTGTGAGAGTGTGGGGGTGAGAGGTGTGTGTGTGAGAGTGGGGGTGAGAGGTGTGTCTGTGTGAGAGAGTGTGGGGGGGGTGGAGAAGTGTGTGTGAGAGTGGGAGTGGGGATGAGATGTGACTGTGGGGCGAGAGCTGTGTGTGTGAGAATGTGGTGAGGAGAGGTGCGTGTGGGTGAGGGGCGCGTCTGTGTGTGAGTGGGGGTGAGAGGTGCATCTGTGTGTGTGAGTGGGGGTGAGAGGTGTGTCTGTGTGAGAGAGTGTGGGGGGGGTGGAGAAGTGTGTGTGAGAGTGTGGGAGTGGGGATGAGGTGTGACTGTGTGGGGCGAGAGCTGTGTGTGTGAGAATGTGGTGAGGAGAAGTGTGTGTGGCGGGGAGAGAGATGTGTGTGAGAGTGTGGGGATGGGTGAGAGATGTGTTTGTGCGTGTGGAGTGGGTGGGGGAAGAGGAGTGTGTGTGTTTGAGAGAGAGAGAGCCTGGAGTACGTGTGTGAGTGAGCCCTAGGGGGTGGGGTGGCGGAGGCGTGTGTGTGTGTCTTGGTGGAGCGGGAGGATGAGGTGTGAGTCTTAAGAGGAGACTGTGTGTGAGCCGTGGGATGGGGGTGTGTGGATGGGCGTTGATGGTGCTGAGGTTCACTGTATAGAGTGAATGTTTCTGGTTTATTGTTTGCGTGTCTATTATATTATATTGTATTGACTCCCCCGCCACCTCGCTGTGTTTTCCGGGGTCCTGGCCGACAATCCCCCACATAAGTTTGGTTGCTCACTTCGTGGCTGTTGCTGGGAAGTTGCTGTGTGCAAATTGACTGCCACATTCAGCTACGAAATACACTGTCGTAATATTTTACAGTAAAATCCTGTGAATTGCTTTGGGACATCCTCCCAACATGAAACACCCTGTAACTAAATCCAAGGATTATTATTGTTGATATTAATCTTTCCACCAGTGGATGAGATCTCAGGGCTCTGAGATGCTCAGAGTCCGATTTCCTTTGCTGCTTGTCCGTCACTATTAGACAGTTAGAGCTGAGGTCAGCAAGTGTTTCCTCACCAGATGTGGATTGCTCTGCCCTCAAAAGAGCTGAGGGGGAGGTAAGCGGAGTCTCCTTGGGGCTGAACTGGCTTCAAGGTGACATGTCTAACAACGGAATATTGGAATCGAGCCGGCCCTCTGCGACCGTCTCTCGTCCAGTTCCTGAGCCAGGCGGGTCCCCAGTATTCCAGGGCACTGCTGATGACAACACATCGGCAGGACTTAAAAGGGGCAGACCAGTGACTGGAGCAGGGAGTCATCTCCCTAAGTTCCTGTTAATCCTACAAGCCAAAGCCCTCACAGGTAGGGTGGTTCTAGCTGGACAAGCAGCAGGAAAGCTTGCCAGAGAGTGCTATCAAAGGCAAGCTATGCAGTTTTAATAATAATAATAATAATAATAATAATCCTTGCATTTGATATAGAGCCTTATCACGTCTTTGAGACATCTCAAAGCGCTTCACAGAATAAACTGTAAAGTGAATTGACTGTATGTGGGTTTCAACTGATTAGACTGCAGCACTTACCCCAACGCACACTCGGGGGTCCCCAAGCCTTGGTTGTTGCCAACCTATACCATAATAGGAATTAGGTGAGCAGGATGTGTCCCTCCAGGGAGAGAGAGCGCATTACATTCACATTACTCCACACAGAGCCTAATAATAATCCTCCAAAACCAAAAACAATAATAAATTGGTCATTTTCAGTCTACGACTGTTTGTGGGACATTGTTGTGCGCAATTGGCTGCCGCGTTCGCCCACAAATATACAGTCAATTCACTTTACAATGTATTCTGTGAAGCGCTTTGGGATGTCCTCCCGACGTGAAAAGCGCTATATCAAATGCAAGTATTATTATTATTATTATTACATTCCAACAATCTCTCTCTGGGATTTCCATGTGTGGTGGGATGTATGGAATTCTCAGCTTGGTTTGGGTACTCTAAGCACGGTGATGGGTTTCCGCATGTGTCAGACACCCGGCTGACAACCCCCCCCNACCTACCCACAAAATCTCACCTATAGCCACCTTCCCACCCACTTGCTCGGTGTGATGCTCGCCACTGTGCTGCGCTCAGAGATGCTATTCTGCATGAAAAGCTATAAAAATGCAAGTTTTGTGTATGATGGGCCCAGAGTGTCTTAATATTAACTATCCAGATAGGCTGGTTATTAACTAATGTTAATGTGGGACCTGGCTGTGCACGAATTGCTTGCTGTGTTTGTAGCCCATAGGCTTGACAGCATTTGCGCATGAACCGCTTTGAGACTTTTGTATGTTGGCACTATATCAAATGCAAGGACTAATTTTACTTTCAAGTCTTAAAGTTTCTGCCTTATTGATGGTTTCATAGTTATTTTTGAACTGAGAATTCACTGAGATAATGTATTGAAGTTAGCATTTTGCTGAGTTTTCACGTTTTATGTCTCATGATTTCCCTCTGGCCTGAAACTCTGCCAGCATTGCTACGTTTTCATTTAGTGCAGTTTTCGGGCTGGAAAGCATTCAACATGAGTTTGCTGTCCCTCTGTTTTGAGTTGTGAAGACTTGTGCTGAATTAGACCACAGACCATAACACTATTTGAGCCAAAGTTGAGCATAAGCTGAGCTGAGTGTTTCTTTGGGTTATGTAGGTTTAAGAAAAACAACTCAAACTCACGCAAGAGGAAATGCCCTTTATATTTCCTGAGATTTTTTTTCCACAAAAACAACTGTAAATCATCATAGACTTTGCGGAGTCTGGCCTTGACACCTCTGTTTATCTTTAGTCAGGATTCTGTCATCCTCTGTGTAAGAAGAACAGAGAGAACAGTTAAAGCTGGTGTAAACTTCCTGTGGTATGCCTGCTTTGAGAGTACAATTTGCCTACAACTACACTGTCGCTATACTTGACAGAAATCTCTGTGAAGGGCTTGCAGCACGTTGATGTAATGAATAGCTATAACAAGTGTAATATAAAAATAACCCTTGCATTTGATATCCTTGCCTTATCACGTTGTCGAGACATCTCAAAGCTCTTTACAGAATATACTGTAAAATTAATTGACATTATTACCCCAGAAAGTGATCCGACAATCCACTAACAACCGGGTTCCTACTTACTGCTAGGTAAACGGAGGCTTGTGGAGTAAGGAAACCTGACTAAGGTTTCGCCCTGCCCAGGAAGCAAACCTGGGTTCTCTTGCTTGCGAGTCGAGTGCTCTAAGCACTACACTACAGGACTTCACTGTAAGGAGTTACTTGTGCATGGACAGTGCAGGGTATGTTTTTCTCATTGTTTGTAAGGATGTTTGTCTGTCACAATAATCTTGTGCAACGCTGCATTCCCACCCTAAACATTTTGATTGTGTGTCGCAGACGTTCAACAAAATGAAGTGGCCTCCTGCCAACCTCTGGCCTCTTGGGGTCCCACTCCCCCGCTTCCTCTTTGGCTTTGGCCAAGCTATATGTCATCGGGGGCAGAAGAGCAGAGAGATCAAGTGGTTAATGTACACACAGCTTTAAATGTGGGAGGGCAAGTTGGCAAAGCTAATGGAATCCTAGGTCTTATAAATGGGAGCTTAGAATATAAAAGCAAAGGGGAAATGTTAAACCAAATCTTTAAGCCATAATTCTGAGTCAGAGTCAAAGACAGAGAGACACGGGGGATTCACTCAGATCGTACCAGAGATGAGAGGTTTTACTTGTGGGGAAAGATTGGAGAAATTGGAGTTGTTTTCATGAGTACAGAGAAGGTTGAAAAGAACCAGGTAGAGTTGTTCCTAATACCTGGGGGCTGGTAAGGTTAGGAGGGAGAAGCTTTTCTTAATGGTGGGTGAATCAATTACTAGAGGATATAAATAATAATACTAATAATCCTTGAGCTGGATATAACGGCTTATCATGTCATAGAGATGTCTCAAAGCGCTTCACAGAATATACTCTAAAGTGAATTAACTGTATATTTTGTGGGCGAAATTCAAGATTATAAGCAAAACAATGATCATCTTTGCATTTGATATGGCGCCTCATCATGTCATAAAATGTCTTGAAGCATTCACAGGAATTATTTTAAAGTGTAATGACTATATTTTGTAGATGAACATGGCAGCCAATTTTCACAGAGCAATGTCCCCACATACAGCAATGAATTGAATAGTAACTTTTTTTATGTATGTCATTTAACGTCCACCTGAACAGGCAGTTTGGAACCTCTGCCAATGCAGCGCTCTATCCAACGTTGTGTTGGACCATTAGACTGTGAGCTCAAACTCCCGCCGTGGGGCCCGAGTCCACAACCTTCTGGTTTAGAGGCGAGATTCTTACAAAACTTAACCTCAGTCTTGTACGACCTGCTACCTTGTTGATAACAAGGCTGTTCCAGGCACACATGTTGTAATGTGTGTTAGCCTGGTTCAGTCGATAGCACTCTTGTAGGCTAACAATCCCTCAAATAAACTCAGTCATTCACTTCTTGGCCGTTTGTGGAACATTGCTGTGCGCAGATTGGCTGCCACGTTCACCAACATAAAACATTGCTACAGTTTACTGGAAATAAAATGCTGTGAAATGTTTTGAGACATCCTCATGATGTTACAGGCCCTTTTACCAAATGTGAGGGTTATTATTAAATGCATTGCCCTATCCTGTACTGTTATTTCTGTCTGCTATACACAGATGTAATGTCTCACAACATTCTTCACTTCTCTGATTTGCCTCCAACATGCATTCCTCAATTACATTATCATAGTCATGAGGTTATAAAACTTCTCGCCAGTTTCACATTTCATAGTCTAGACTGACGCTGCTCGAACTGTG
Source organism: Callorhinchus milii (assembly GCF_018977255.1). NCBI lineage: Eukaryota > Metazoa > Chordata > Chondrichthyes > Chimaeriformes > Callorhinchidae > Callorhinchus > Callorhinchus milii. Next base: position 75,360,210 of record NW_024704744.1, on the reverse strand, counting down.
AACAAGCTACAACAGCTTACAACAACTGACAACAGCAACTTGCATTTATATTGTGCCCTTCATGCAGGGTAGCGTCTCAGAGCGCTCTAGCTGACATGGAGGGGGTGACTCTCCAGTGCAGGGGCTGACTCTCCAGTGCAGGGGCTGACTCTCCAGTGCAATATTGGGGGAGAGCTGTACTTGAAGGATGTGCTGTTCTTCAAGTGAGTCGTTTAACCACGGCCCCACTTGCATGGAGTCCTATAGCTCAGTAGTAACAGCATTCGCCTTGCAAGCGAGAGAACTGGGTTTGATTTCTGTCAGGGCAAAATGTTGGGCAAGTTTCCTTACTCCACGTGCCTCTGTTTACCTAGCAGTAAGTAAGAATCTGGTTGTTAGTCGATTGGCGGATCGCTTTTCCAGGGGAAATAATTCCTTTTAAAAAAAACTTGTCACTTCAATCTACTGCGCACAGCAGTGTCCAACTGTTTGTGGGACACTGCTGTGCGCAATTGATTGCCGCATGTCGCCCACAAAATATAGTCAATTCACTTAGCAGTATATTCTGCAAAGAGCTTTGAGACGTCTTGAAGATGTGATAAGGCGCTATATCAAATGCAAGGATTATTATCAAATGCTCTGGGACACTACTCTGTGTGAGGGGCGCTTTATAAATTCAAGTTGTTGTTATCACATCGAAAAGTGGCAAATTTCATCCAGTAAAATAGATATTCTGCTTATAAAAACAAAGTAATAATAATAATAACCCTTGCATTTGATATAGCGCTTTTCACGTCGGGAGGACGTCCCAAAGCGCTTCACAGAATACACTGTAAAGTGATTTGACTGTATATTTGTGGGCAAACGCGGCAGCCAATTGCACACAGCAATGTCCCACAAACAGTCGTAGATTGAAAATGACCAATTTATTATTGTTTTTAGTTTTGGAGGGATTATTATTAGGCTCTGTGTGGAGTAAGGAAACTTGCCCAAGGTTTCGCCCTCTGCCTGGAACTCCAAGTAACTCCAAGTAACTCCACTCACTACACTTTTCAGCAATTTATGTTCTATTTATTTTGTGTGTGCACGAGCCACTTAATTGACTTTGTAACTAAAGTATGCAGGGAGACCAAATCACCTACTACTACTAATAATAATAAACCTTGCATTTAGCATAGTGCCTTCTCCCATCTTTGAGATGTCTCAAAGCGCTTCACAGAATATATTGTAAAGTGAATTGACTGTATATTTTGTGGGTGAATCCGGCTGCCAATTGCGCACAGCAGTGTCCCACAAACAGTCGTAGAATGAGTGACCAATTTTATTTTTTTCTTTGAGGGATTATTTCCTCTGGAAAGAGATCACCAATCAATTAACAACTGGGTTCCTAATTACTGCTCGGTAAACAGGCGTGTGGAGTAAGGAAACTTGCCTAAGGTTTTAACCTACCCAGGAATCGAACCTGGGTCCTCTTGCTTGTGAGATGAGCGCCGTAACATCTATGCTACAGGACTCCCAACTTTGTATGTTACATACAAAGGTGCCAGGCCTGTGCTCGTGTGCAGGGATTCCCTGTGTGTGATGCTGAGATGTTTGGACACTGTGACTCGTTGTTGAATTGGAAGTGAGTGATTACACTCGGGTAGGGATGGAGTCTGGTACAGCTCGTTCTGGTATCAGGCTGCTGCAGCTCGGTACTTTTTATGTGTGAGTTCCATTGTGTTACTTGGACCCATTGACTAATTTTAGACTGGATACTGCTTTCTTGTTTACATTGCTGTCCATGAACGCTATCTCTGCACCAGTCGTGAGATTCAGAGTGTGAAGCTGGTTGGAGCTTGCCCCTGTTGTTGCATTTGCCGAAACTGAGGAGTGTTCTATTGTCAAACTCCAGTATTGAGGTTGGATATTGCTAACATCTTTTTGGTAACAGGTGTCAGCTTGGCTCAGTGGTAGCACTCCCGTCTCTTGAGTCAGAAGATTGTGGGTTCAAATCCCACATTGGAACTTGAACTCACGTAGCCTAAGATGACATCCAATGTCATGCTGGGGGTGAGATGAGATCTCATCAGATGAGATATTAAATCGAGGTTCTGTTTGCCTGATCGGATGGACGTTAAAGATCCCATGGCGCTATTTGAAAAGAGAACGGAGTTTATCTCTCCTGGTGTCCTGGCCAACAATCCCTCCGAAATAAAATTGATCACTCATTCCATGACCGTTTGTGGTACATTGCTGTGCACAATTGTGCCAACAAATACAGAGTCTCTCCATTTCACAGTATATCCACAGTATATACTTTGAGACGTCCTTGCGATGTGATAAGACGCTATATCAAATGCAAGGATTATTATTGTAATTATTATTACAACGTCAAAAATAGTTCCCTTGAAACCTTAATTTCTGGGTATTGCAACCCCTCGCATATGTACAACAAAAGTACTCCCCACCTTTTCTCATAATTTAGAGCCCCCCACGGCTCTGGAATCTTTGGTCACCTTACTTTTGTTACCCAAATTCTCGCCCGTTCCCATTTAAAGCCTGCCTTAAAGGCCCATTCAACTTTTTTTGACTGTGCTTTCCTCTTTGACCGTGCCTTTTGTCATCCTCCCCCTGCCCTCCATCCCTCTCCATCCCCTCAGCTCAGGTGCAAACCCTTGGGACGTCTTCCCCGGCTTGATGCCAAACCCACTGTGTGTTGAGCTTCGAGACACTATAGCAATGCTCCCCAGAGCTTTGGTATTCATTTGAAGTGCAGTGCTCCGATACAGTGAAAGGCATTGGATAAATGCAAGTTATTGTAGTTGACGTACCGGTCGTCTTTCACGTCATACATAATTGCAAATGTCAGCTTGCTGCTTGCTGTGTCCCTCCAGCCCAATTTTAATTGTAAGGATAAATTTAACGTTTTACTGACTGCTTTGCTTTTGTCCCATTGAATAGGCCAAGGTTTTATACGACTTCACAGCAGAACCTGGAAATAATGAGCTTACTGTCAAAGAGGGAGAGCTCATCACCATTGTTAATTGGGTAAGAAATTTTCATGTGCTTACAGTAAAAGTTTTGTGAATTGGATAGATCAATATGTCTTTCTGGGTTGTTTCAAGAGGCAGCTCATTGATCAGAATGGTCTAATATAATGTTCTAAAACAAAAACAGAATTCTCTGGAAATGGTCAGGCAACGTCTGTGGAGAAAAGAAAGTGAATCAACGTTTCGGGTCCACGAACTTTGTCAGAACTAATATAATGTCCTGCTGGCTCTGCTAGTCTCGCTCACCTCTGAGTGAGGAGGTTGTGGGTTCAAGCCCCATGTCAGGGCTTTCAACTCAGAGTCTAGGCTCTGAGTTGGAGCCACTCTCGCCCGACTCCACTGGCTCCCTATCCTTTAGAGGATCCAGTTCAAGATCCTGGTCCTCACATACAAAGCCCTCCATGGCCATGCCCCATCCTATCTCTGCGACCTCCTAACCCCCTACCAACCCGCCCGTTCCATCCGCTCAGCCGGCTCCGGCCTACTCCACATCCCCCGACCCACCCGCCCCACCATTGGCAGGAGAGCTTTCAGCCAATCTGCCCCCAACCTCTGGAATTCCATCCCCTTTCACTCCCCCTCGCCCCCTCCGTAGCCTCCTTCAAGTCCCGCCTCAAGACCCTCCTCTTCGACCATGCCATCGGCCACCCCCCTTTCCCTCCCTTACCCCCCCCAACCCCAGCTCGGGTCTGAAATGCTGTACACTGTCCAGCGCCTTGGGACGTCCTCCCGACGTGAAAGGCGCTATACAAATATAATCTTGTTGTTGTTGTTGTAAGCTGTGGAGAGCTCTCCATTGTTTGAGGTGCCGTCTTTCAGATGTAACATCAAACTGAGGCCCAATCTGCCTGTCGAGTTGGGTGTGAAAGATTCTGTGATGTGAGAAGGGAGTTTCTCTCTCCCACTGACCTGGCCCACAATCCCCAGATATAATCAGTCATTCACTTTGTGGCTGTTTGTGGGATATTGCTGCGTGCAAATAGGCGGTCACTGCACTTCATAGCAATTCTCAGTAAAGAGCTTTGAGAAGTTCTTAATGTTAAATGCACCATTGTGCAGCAAAGTTAAAGCACCAAAGTTATTGAACAACTTATATCATTTGGATTATTATTATTATCACAATAAGAATCCCTGCTTTCAATACAGTGTATACATCAAAAGGTTTCAAAGTGCTCACAGCAAGTGCTGTCAAGCGCAGGGACTATTTTGTGGGTGAATGCAGCAGTCAATTTGAACGTTGCAACATCCCTCAAACAACCGAGAGGCGAATGACTGATTTTATCTGGAAGATTGTTGGCCAGGACAGTCCCCTCAAGCCTGTTCCGCCATTTTATTAGATCATGGCTGAGCTGTACCTCAACTCCAATTACCCGCCTTTGCTCCATATCCCTTGATACCCTTGCCTAACAAAAATCTATATACCTCTATCTTGAAAATCTGAATGGATCCAACATCCACAGCCTTTTGGCGGAGAATTCGAGATTTCCACTACCCTTTGTATGAAACAGTACTTCCTGAATTCACTAATAGAGCCAAGAATCACATGTGGCACATGAAAGTCTGTGTGGCTCACAGCCACCTCAGCAGAAAGCAGAAATGTGGCTCAGATAATTCCCACTGCCAGTTTTCTTACAGAGATGCGTGCATGGCTATTTAAACATGTTGTATGTAATGCATCTTAAAGCCTAATCAGGCTTTTTGAATATTCAATTGAAATAGTCATCCAAAATAATCCTCTGTCTGAACAATCAAAAAAATAAGATGATGCCTATTTTTGAGGAAAATATAATGAAGTAGTTTTGTATATTAAACACACGATTACCACAAACTGTTTTCCATGTATTTAAATGAATATAACCTGCACCTCATTATGTCTCTCCTCTCTTTACATGCAAACATGTAAACATGTTAAATACCAGCAACTTTTTCAGCTGATGTTGGCTTGAACTGTTGTTCAAGAGCCACACATGTGGCTCAGTACAAATCTGAGTTTGACAGAAGCCAGCACTCTGGGAGAAACTCCTCTCTCTTTACAGATCATGTCACATGTACAGTGTATTATCTTCTAATGGTGGTGATGTGCAGCAAAATTCCTCACAGCCAGTTTTTTTTTAGGAATCCCACTTTCACTCCTTCCCTGATCAGGGAGCTCGAGCAGCTGTAATGTTTTAGACAAACTTGCTTTGACTCGCAGACTGGCAAGAGCTAAAATCAGCTTTAGTTGTGGGAGCGAATACAAAGTTCTGTGTGTCATGAAGAATAAAGAGTTCTTGGAGGCAGTAATTTCATTTTAAACCAAGCTTGAGGATCATTGTTCGCTGTTCTGTCCAATTTTCTCAATCAAATTTTCTGTCTTGTGATGAGTGTGAGCTGTAACAGCAGCACAAATTATCTGCTGTTATAATTTGTCTAAGAGCAGCAACAACAACTAGTTATATTTGTATAGCGCCTTTTACGTCAGGAGGATATCCCAAGGTGCTGGACAGTCAAGCAGATAATCAAGCTAGTGAATAAGGCAATCCATATCAGTGGTGGAAAACATGTTCACTGTTGTCACTCTCTTTTTCCCTCTTTCTTTTTCTCTTCTCTTTCTCTCTTGCTTTCCCTCTCACTCTCTCTCTCGCTCTCTCTTTCTCCCTCTTTCTTGCTCTTGCTCTCTTTCTCCCTCTCTTTTTCCCTCCCCTCTCCCTCTCTCTCTCTGGCCTTCACACCTGCTACTTCTTTGCCTCCGTTTCTTACCTCCTCTGTTTGAAAGTCCTTCAAAACATTCATCCCATGTGAAAGGAGCAGTATAAAGGGCAATTAATTGAGTAACTGAACTGAGGCCACATTTGGTCTTAATCAATGATCTCTTAAAAACAGAATTTTAAAAAAAATAAGCCTCTGACAATGAAAAATATAGGACTTTTAAGTATAATTTTACAACGTCCCCATCCTCACCTTTAAATCCCATATTCCATAGTCTTGCTCCTCGCTACCTCTGTGACGTAGTAAAACGTTACCAACCCACCCGCACCCTCCGCTCGGGTGCACTGATCTGCTCCATATCCCCCGCCCTGCCCGCTCCACTATCGGTGATCGGGCTTTCAGCCTCTCTGCCCCCACCTTCTGGAACTCCGTCCCAGAGCCCCCTCTGCCTCGCCCCCCCCTCTCTTGCCACCTTCAAGGTCCGTCTCAAGACCTTCCTCTTCAACCAAACCTTTGATCATCCTCCCACTTCCAGCCCCCTAGTTCTCTACTCCTTTTGCCTCCAACCCCAGCTTGGGTGCAAACCCTTCACTGTCCAGGGCCTGGGGACGGCCTATAAATGCAATTAAAGGTACTATATAAATGCAAGTTGTTGTTGTAAATTTGACTCAAAGATAGTTTCATTCCTTCGCAGTTGTGGAAGTGGTGGAGCTTCAGTTACCAACTCACTGAGGTTCCTCAGTCTAACACGTACTTCATCTTTCAGGCAGTCGGTGAAGGGTGGTGTGAAGCAGCAAATGGCCAGGGAACCACTGGACTTGTTCCAACCGACTATGTGGAGGTGAGAATCTGTGTTTGACATGAAACCTCTACGGTCCTTGATGGTTGTGCTGCAATTTGCAGTTTGTATAAAGAGCAGCTCGTGTTCACTGAGGAGTTTCTTGTGTCGAATAACGAGAAGCGCATGGTGAAACACTACATACTTATAACAACATTAATCTAATAACATTCACAACAGTAATAATCCTTGCATTTGAGTACTGCAGTGCAGTGGTTAGCCTCGCAAGCGAGAGGACCTGAGTTTGATTCCCAGATGGGGCGAATCCTAAGGCAAGTTTCCTTACTCCACGCACCTTTGTTTACCTAGCAGTAAGTAGGAACCAGGTTATTAGTTGATTTGGGGATCGCTTTCTGGGAGTAATAATCCCTCCCCCCAAAAAATGTGGTCACTTGATCCATGGCTGTTGTGGGACACTGCTGTGTGCAATTGGCTGCCGCGTTTCACCCACAAAATAGTCAAGTCAATTTGCAGTACATTCTGAGAAGCGCTTTGAGACGTCGCGACAATGTGATAAGGTGCTATATCAAATGTAAAGATTATTATTATTATCACTTTTCAGATCCTCTCAGATGGCGGGGGAGTGAGCGCCGTGCCCTCCTGGTCGGGTGGATCGTCGCAGAGCTCTGTCACTAACCTGGCAGCTTTCGATCCCTTCTCGGCAGCCCCCGGCGGCGGCTCAGCGAACCGCCACAATCAGGTACAGCTCGTTACCTGACTTTACCCCGTTTCTCGCCGGACGTACAGCCAGCTGACTAAAGAAAGCACTTTGAGACGCCCTCCCAATGTGAACGGTCTTTAGCTCTACCAGCTGGTGGCACCTTTTGCTCCCGAAACCCACGCGAGTGGACCTAAAGGGAAGGATAATAGATAATTAATTGGGAGGACATTTCAAAGCGCTTCACAGGTCTTTACAATAACAGCATACAACAACAAAACTACATTTATATTACACCTTTCATGTCGGAAGGAAGTCCCAAGGTGTGTGACAGTTAGGGGTTTGCACCTGAGCTGGGACTTGGAAACAAGAGGTGTGAAGAGTAGGAGAGGCTGGGGGTAGGAGGGTGGCCGAAAGCATAATCTTGAGACAGGTCTTGAAGAAGGCAAGGGAGGGGCCACTTTACAATAAAGTTTAGTGTCTATGAGTTTTGTAGGAAAGTGCAGGAGCCATTTGAATGCAGCAGCTGATTTGCACCCGGCAGTATTCTACAAGTACCAAGGAGTGAGTGGCCAATTTTACTGGGGGAAGTGTTGGCCTCTTCTTTCCAATTCTGCCATGGGATCTTTTTACAGTCAACCTGAATAAGCAAACAGGATCTTGGTTTAGTATCTCATCTGAAGGACAACAATACAAATTTACATTACGAAGTGCCTTTCACATTGGGAGGATGTCCCAAGGGCCTCTGACAATATGCCGCTCTCCTAGTACTGCACTGCAGTGTCAGCCTAGACTATCAGCTCAAAGTCCCTGCATGGAGCTTGAATCCAGTTTGTAGAGCTGAATTGCTGAGCTGGTATAATGCAGCGTTACATGGTGACTTATCCTGTGCACTGGGTGTATGTCTTACTCTTGGCAGTCAGGTTCCCTTTAAATCTACTCTTGTTCTGAAATGGCACAAGTGAATCAGGTGATCTAATTTTTCACCTTTAGTCTTTCTGCCAGGCATCTATTAAACATTAACTATACTCTTTGAACATAATCCTTCCTTTATTGATTGCTGACGAGGGAAGAACTGAGATGTACAGGTCAGGTCAGCTGCTGCTTTTGGGAGATACACTCCCAAGATTGGAAGGTAACCAGTGTCTCTATTGTTCAGGAAGGGGTAAAGCCAAGCAACTTGTAGACCTGGAAGCTTAAGAACAGTGTTATCAGGGATGGAGCATTAGCATTGGGATAAAGGGTGTCAACCTGGCTCAGGTGGTAGCACTGTCGCCTTTGAATCAAAAGGTGTGGGTTTAAGCCCCAAGTTTGGACTTTGAACTTGCAGTCTATGCTGACGTTCCAGCGCTGCATTGTCTGAGGTACCACCTTTCAGATGAAATGTTAAACTGTTTGCTTCTGCCTCTTCAGGTGGATGTTAAAGATCCCGTGGTGCTATTTGCAATGAGAATAGTGTCCTGGTCAACAATCCCTCAGATAAAAGTGGTCAATCACTTCATGGCTGTTTGTGGAACATACCTATACCCAAATTGACTGCCCTGTTTGCCTACAAAACACACAGTCACTATACTTTACAGTAAACATGTGCATCTCACCAACATGATAAAGGTGCTTTATTAAATGTAAGGATTATTATAACCTCGGAGAGTCAGGTTGTGTGAAAGGTTGTGCGAAAGACTGATCGTGTCTGTCTAATCTAACAGAGTTTGACAGGAACACTGAGGTAATGGGTAAAGGAGGGTCAGTGGATATTATTAATATGGATTTTCAGGAGACATTTGGTAATAGGTAAAGGGGTGGGGGGGAGGATCAATGGATGTTCTTTATATAAGTGCTCCAAGGCACTACCCTGCTTGAAGAACAACATAAATGCAAGTTGTTGTTATATGGATTTTCAGAAGACATTTGGTAAAGTGGCAAATTAGAGAATGTTGGCTAAACTGAAGACACTTTGAAATGAAGGTAGTATTGTGGTGTGGCTGGAAAACTGGTTGGCAGACAGAGAGTAGGGTAAATAAGTATGTTCTCTAATTTTCTGCATTGACCAGTAATATCCCATAGGGATTGGTGCAGGGGTGTCGATTTTGACGCTGTGTATACAGGAAAGGTGGGGAGTATTTCTACGTTGGCTGATTGACACAAACTGATGGTGTAAATTGCAACGAGGACAGTTGAAAATTGCAAAGAGGCAGATTAAGTAAGTGCAGGGTTTAACATTGCAGAGTATGGGGTTCTTGATTTCCTTTCACCAGAATAGCGGATGGGAATACGTTCTAAATGGGGAAGTGCTTGGAGTTGAGATGAGGTAATTTTGGTGTCAACACTGAATTGATCAGATTAACAAACTGCAACTGTACAAGATTTTTAATCCTTGTATTTGACAGGGCACCTTTCACGTGAAGAGGATGTATGTCTTCACAGGAAACTGTATGTGTTTTGTAGGCAAATACGGTAACCCATTTACACACAGCCATGGAGTGAATGAGCAATTTTATCTGGTGGATTGTTGGCTGGGACACCAGGAGAAACTCCCTCCTCTTTTCGAATAGTACCATGGGAGTCTGTAGCGTAGTTGTAAGCAATAGGACCTGGATTCAATTCCCAGTCGGGCCAAAACCTTAGGCAAGTTATCTTATTCCATAAACCTTTGTTTACCCAGCAGTAAGTAGGAACCCGGTTCTTGGTCAATTGGCGGATCGTTTTAAACTCTCCAAAAAAAATCGGTCGCTCAATCCACAAATACTGTTTGTGGGCTGCCAAGGATTATTATAATTAAGCCTCCTCTTCTGTTTTGTGGGTAGCGTCAATGGGTGGGTGGTTGGGGGGGGTGGGCGGCAAAAGTTATGTGATTGTTCCATGTAAGATACGTGCATCCCTGATGCATCCCTGATGCGTGTAACTGCATAGCATTACGGTGACTGTGATGTGGCTGTCTCATACTTTCCATACACGTGTGGAACAACCACCCCCTCCCGAAAGCCTAACTGTAAAGGCCGGGGCTATACCGTGAGGGTCAGAGCTGACATTACTCAGAGTGCAGCCTCGGATCCTCTTTTACTGGGAAAATGGTTTCTTTCAAGATCTCGGGGGGGAGGGTGGGGGAGAGAAAAGAGGAACCAGATTTTATTGAAATATGTTTGCCGTATGCCCATCAGTTCAGGCTATTTATTATCATTTAGCAGTCATCATAGGACACAGCTTGTTTCCTGAGCCGCCCCTCGAGGAGAGATTGTATCTTTATAAACGTCACCTGGTGTAGTTTACACCCCAACTTCCCCAGTTTCTCTGTCTGTTTACACAGCGCAACTGTTACACTTGTTAGTAATTATACAGCATCCATCATGTAGAGTAACATCTCGGAACGCTTCAGGGAGATGTGTGAGCAAGCAAGAGTGGAGATGGTCACAGTTGCCATTCAAAACAACAACACATTACATTTATACAGACCCTTTCACGTCGAGAGGACATCCCAAGGCGCTGGACAAGCAAGGAATTGCACCCGACCGGGGTTTGGTATTAGGAGGACCGAGGGCAGGGAAGGTGGGGGTAGGTGGGTGAACGAGGGCCGAAGTGGAGGGTCTTGAGATGTGCCTTGAAGGAGGCGTAGGAGGGAGCAAGGCGAAGGGGCTCTGGGATGGAATTCCAAATGGTGGAGACAGAGAGGCTGAAGGACTGACTGCCAGTGGTAGGGCGGGCAAGGCAGTAAGGAGGTGCCAGGGTGTGGATTGAATTGGAGGTGAGGATGAAATCAATTCACTGAGAGATGGGTGAGGATGTGGGTGGTGGCGCTGTGGGTGAGTTGCTGCTTATGAATGGTGGAGCGGGACCACTGAGGAAAGGGTTGGAGAAGCTCCCGCTACCTACCACCACCACCAAGGGACAGTACCTGTGGTCACCTTGGACTGTGGAAACATGAGCTACCAGATATGTGATGATGATCTTTGTTACAGCGCCTGTAACGTTGAAACATCTCAGTGTTGCTGTCAAGTGAAAAAGTTATTTATAGGCAAACATGGCAACTAATTTGCACAAAGTCACACAAACGGCCTTAAATTGGCAAGTGAAGGCTACCCCAGGCAGCAAACTTAATAACAATAATAATCCTTATAGTGGTACAGCTATATAGTGGCACTTTTCATGTCCCAAAGTGTTTCAGGGATCATACTGTAAAAGTGCAGTGCCTTTTAATTTGTGGGCGAATGCAGCAGCCAGTTGCGCGCAGCAATGTGCCACATACAGCCACAAAGCGAGTGACCAATTTTTTGCGGGAATTGTTGGCCAGAACCACAGGAGAGAGAAACTCCCTTCTCTTTTCGAATAGCGCCGTGCGATCTTTAATGTTCACCTGAAAGGGCAGACGGGACCTCAGTTTAACGTCCCATCCGAAGGATGGCACTTCCGACGCCCCAACACTGCATTGGAGCATCAGCTTAGACTATATGAGATCCAAGTCCTGATGTGGGGCTTGAACTCACAACGTTGTGACAAGGAAACAAGAAAGCAACCCACTGAGCGAAACTGACACATTTGTGAAGCACTGACAGACAGTATGAGTCACTCACCACTTGTGAGTTTCCGGTAGACTGGAATAAGGAAATTTGGTTCACATATTCAAGAAAGGTGACAAAGCCATTGCTTTGGAACTGTAAACCCAGCAGCTTAACCACAATAATAAGTAAACTAATGGAATCAAACATCGGAAACTCAACGGAAGATAAATAAGTTGTATGAAAATCACTTCGCAAATGACAGCCCATCGCAGCTGAAAAGGGATAGGTTGTCTGATCAAACTTTGACTCTTCTGAGGAGGTGATATGTAAAAACCATATGACGTGATGTATCTAGGTTTCCAAAAGGCCACAGTGAGACTCCATCACGCACTGAGGCCACTGAGTATTGAAGACAAGACGTGGGGAGGTATAAAGAATGATGGAGAGACCTCGGGAGTCTGTACTGAGACAACAACAACTTGCAATTATATAGTGCCTGTCACGCAGGGTAGCATCCCAGACAATGGTCCAGAGCACAACCCTGAGCTGGGGGAAAGTGGAAAAAAAAAGACCCCTGCTAGTATATATTAATGATCTGGATGGATTGGCAGATCCAGTGTAACCATAGTCGGTTGACACTAAATGTAACTATGGAATGAGAGGACGCATGTTTCACAAAGGTTTTTAAAAAGAGGACTATGCAGGGGATGTGCATGAGATGATAACTGGCAAATAACGTTTAGTGCAAAAATACAAGGTACTACATTTCGGAAGTAAGAATGGGGCATATGTGTTCCATGGATGGGAAAGAACTTGCTGAGGTGGAAGATGAAAGAGATCTAAGGGTGTTAGTTGACTTGTTGCTCACCTTATCAGAGTAGTTCTGAGGCAGCAATAAACAAGGCAAACAGTTGCTAAATCAGTTGAGTTCAGATCCCCAAAATTTATGCTTGAGTCTGGTCAGGTCACACCTAGTGTGTTGCATACAGTTCTGGTCACCGCATCGTAAGCAAATTGTCCAGCCTTTAGAGATAGCGCAGAAGAGAGCAACGAGGATGTTTGTAGCTCTACTGACCTGAATTCTCTGATCTAGTCTCCAAAGTATTTCCATAAGGGTGGGACACGCTGCTTGCTTTGCTTTTCAAATCATAAAGGCTGGGTGGTAGGATTGAGGTATAAAGTCTGTTCTCTGGGCTTTTTGTGTTGTCAGTCACAAGTCCACATTGGTGTTCAAACACGGTCTTTTACTTAGGCACATTCCACTCTTTGTCGTCTGTGCTTGAGACACTCAAAGGGATGTTTAAAAGAGAGAAGGACAAATATTTAGATTGTGGAGAGATCCAGTGGTATGGCAAAGCTGTGGCATAGGCATTAAAAGATCTGTTAAACTCGAATAAACCTATTGAACAGGTTTGATGGGCTGAATGGCCTCCTTTCCTATATTTCTGAGAAAGGAGTTTCTCTCTCCTGGTGCCTGACCAACAATTCCCCAGATAAATTGGTTATTATGGCTGTTTGTGGGACTTTGCTTTGTGCAAATAGACTGCTGTGCTCATCTACAAATACAGTCACTGCACTTTACAGTAAATCCTGTGAAGTACTTTAAAACATCCTCCTGACGTGAAAGGCCATGTAGCAAACATAAGGTACGTATTAGTGTGTCTCACAAAGACTTAATGATTGAATTAAATTGGATCAATGAGCTGTTTGTGAGGCAATGCAGTCAGATTTGTGCAGTCAAATACTGACACAGACTAGTTAGCCCAAATGGCTCATTTTTGCCATGTACAGACAATATCAAATCAATGTAAACATTGGCTGTAGTATTTGCCTACAAATAGTAATTCCACATTACTCACATTGTCTAAGATAAAACTCCAATGGAGCGCTCAGGGGTGGTGCATTGTTGAAGGTGCCGTCTTTTGGATGAGACATTTTGCCCACAAAATGTACAGCCAATTCACTTTACAGTATGTTCTGCAAAGCGTTTAGATATCTCGAAGACATAATAAGGTGCTATATCAAATGCAAGGATTATTATTATAAACCGAGGTCACGTCTGCCTGTTCCAGTGGATGTGAAAGATCTCATGCCACTATTTGAAAAGACAAGTAAGGCTCTTTCCCGGTGTCCTGGTCAACATTCCTCGAAATAAAATTAATTACTCACTCTATATCTGTTTGTGGGACATTGCTGAGCACAATTGTGCTGCCACATTTGCCTACAAATACATAGTCGCTTCATTTCACAGTAAATCCTTCGAGATGTCCTTCAGATGTGATTAGGCCCCATATCAAATGCAAGGATTATTAAATCCTATGACTCGCTTTGAGGTGTTATGATGAGGCATTGAATCAATGGCAAGGATTGTTATGCTTCCTCGGAAAAACCTGGAGTTTCATGTGGCGTGTGTCAAATGTATTCAATTTGTGTAGCAGACAGACAGTGGCCAGAACGATCAATGGACTAACTGGAGCGATTTAAACACTGGAGCTGCTGGGAAAGCCTGGAATGCAGTGGACTGGCCAACGAACCCTGAGAGCTCACAAGCACAGAAAAATAATCCTCCAGTAACCTGGGACTCATCAGCCTTCCAACACCCTCAGGCTTACCAAGGTCCAGGTCAGTGGCAGGCACGTGGAGGCCGGTAGTGTAGTGGTTAGCATGCTCGCCTCACAAGCAAGAGGACCCGGGTTTGATTCCCAGACGGGGCGAAATCTTTGGCAAGTTTCTTTACTCCACCCGCCTCTGTTTGCCCAGCACTAAGTAGGTACCGGTTGTTAGTTGATTGACGGATTGCTTTCTGGGGGCAAAAATCCCTTGCCCAAGCTCCCCCAAAATGATACTTGGTCACTTAATCCACGACTGTTTGTGGGACACTGCTGTGCACAATTGGATGCTGCAGTTCACCCACAAAATACACAGTCAATTCACTTTACAGTATATTCTGTGAAGCGCTTTGAGCGACATGATAAAGTGTTATTTCAAATGCAAATGCAAGGTGCGTTGTTCAGATTTCCCTGTTTACTGAGTATTTTAGTGAGGCAGCTTTGCATATTATCCCTCTGTTTTATCATGCTCTGCATCTCTGCCTGAGATTGCTCTCCTGTTGTTATAAACAAGTTGCTGATATTTTGTTGCTGCCTCTGGCACCTCCTTGCTTGCCTGCCACAAATTCTTCCGTGACTAGAGTCTGATTTTTGCATCGTAAAACCTATACTTCAAGCGTGACTGATCTTCGGAATATCATTCCGGGTTTGTTGCTCGAAACTGGTGAGCGATCATCTGTCAAGCAGGTTGGTCATGAGGAAACTGGATTTACAAACTGGAATGACACATAAATGAAAATGCTACTTTAACTTGTAAATTCACTGTTGGTGTGATCGTTCACGAGAAACATATTGCTTGTGTTACCAGGCAATCTTAATAATAAAAGTTTGGTCACTCACTCCATTACTGTGTGCAATTGGCTACTGCGTTTTGCCCACAAAATACTCACTTTTACAGTATATCCTGTGAATTGCTTTGAGACATCTCGACAATGTGATAAGGATTATTATAATTACAATGATTATAATTATAATATATTATAATATATATTATAATTACAATGAAAAGATTATTATTATATATTGCATTCTACATTGAGCAATTTGGCACAGAGACAGGTTATTTGGCCCAACTAGAGTGTCTGCCTGGCTCAGTATATCCTGCGGAACACTTTGAGACACCCTGCTTACGTGATGGGCGCTATACCAAATGCAAATGTTGTTAACGTGATAGCTAATCCGTGCCAGCTCACAACCTTCTGACTTGGAGGCGAGATTTCACGCTGTTGCTTCTCACATAGGCGCCACCGATGAGGACGAGTGGGACGATGACTGGGACGAGCCTAGAAACTCATCAAACATTCTCCCTCGTCAGGAGTCGGAGTCCTCAGAGGGTGGGCTGGTCCGCGGAGCTCCCCGCAACAATTCAGTGAAAATGTCGCTCAACAGGTAACGGGAGATGTCAGTATCAGGGCTCAGCTCGTAAAGTGAGCAATTGTCTTTTTTTTTGATAGACGGGTGTCTGACACATGCAGAAACCCATCACCGTCCTTAAAAGTACCCAAACCAAACTGAGAATTCCGCACATCCCACCTACACATGGAAATCCCAGAGAGAGATTGTTGGAATGCAATGCGCTCTCTCTCCCTGGAGGGACACATCCTGCTCACCTAATTCCTATTATGGTATAGGTTGGCAACAACCAAGGCTTGGGGACCCCCGAGTGTGCGTTGGAGTAACTGCTAGAATCTAACAAGCTAAAACTGCATAGCTTACCATCGATATCGTTGTCTGGCAAGCTTTCCCACTGCTTGTCCAGCCAGGACCACCCTACCCGTTAGGGCTTTGGCTTGCAGAGATAACAGGAGCTGAGTGGGAGGATTTCAGAGTAACTCCAAACTGCTTCCTCTTTCGAGACATGATTAACAACGCACTTCTGACCACGCTTTCGGTCACCTTTCCTCTCCCCATCCCCCCGCTTCCCAACCCCCAGCTCAGCATCCAATCCAGCACTGTGAAGGGCTTTCCCCCGACACAAAAAAGTTCTGAATTGTATTTGCAATCTGACTTTCTTTCAGGTTTCCAACTTTTTCCAAACATGGTCCAGAGGTTTATCTGCTTTCAAAGCTGCTACCAAAAACTGGTGAACAGCTCACAATCTATGTAAGTGATCGCTTGGCCTCTTTATGATGTTCGCTCCCCCTCTGGAGCTCTCTACTCTAATCCCATTCCCTGCTCTCTCGCCATCATGTCTGTGTTGGTGCTCGCTCCCCCACTGGAGCTCCCTACTCTAATCCCATTCCCTGCTCTTTCCCCAATTCACATTAGTATCTGTTCTCAAACCATTCTGGCTCAGCCTTATTGGGGAGGGTGGTGGGGGAGAGGGAGGGATTAGCTCTCTTCAAGTAGGATATCATCTCAGGGTGCCTCACAAGTAGGATTTGAATCGTAGACGTACAGTGCTTTGGTTTCCCAGTATAAAGGTGCAGAGGTGTTATAAAGCAAACCAGAAACCCCCTGCAGAGAGCAACATGCAAACTCGCCTTTATTAAAATCCAATGTGATAATTTTAGACGCTTGCTTTGCATGTTGCAGATGAGGCATGAAATAAGTTGCCTTTAGATTTGATTGAAAAGATACCTGAGGGCAGTGACATTTATTTAACTTAGTCACAATAATAGCTGTTCAGAATCTAACTTTATCAAGCACAGTCTAAATAGTGTGAACACTTTCACTTCAACCTACTTTTAGGAACCTAGTTAAAGACCTTGGAACAGACACTGAGCACAGCTGAAGCCTTGTACCCTTTGTGATAAATTATTCCACGTGGAACATTTTAAAACAGCAACAATCCAACCAAGATAGCTGCTCAATTTTGTTTTGGTTAACTGGGAATCTGACACACGTGGAAACCCACGGAAGAATATACAAACCAATCAGAGTTCCATCCATCCTACCCTTGTGTACCTCTCTGGAGAGATGCACCCTGCTTACCTAATTACCTCTTTAAGTCACTATATGTCACTGCACTAAATGATATCAGGTTAGCCCGATTGAATCCAATGGTGTTCTCTTGGGGTGTACTTGTAGCACAGCAATACAGATCTCCGGTTTGATGTTAACCAATGCTGTTCTTTTGCCCCAGAAAGGGCAGGTAGGTGCAGTCTGGAACTATCCCAATTCCTCTTTGAGCTGCGTGGTGGCTGACCCCAAGAAAGGGTCCAAGTTGTATGGATTGAAGAGTTACATTGAATATCAAGTGACTCCAAATGTAAGTGCTTTTCCACACATTACACCTTGGGGGGAGAAAAATAACAGTCAGATCCCCAGCGGGTGCTGGCTGGGCTCTTAGTCTAGGCTGTATTAGAGTGAATAGGGCACTGGGGAAACACTGCATTGTCAGAGGTGCCATCCTTTGGGTGAAGCATTAAACTGAGGTCCCATCTGTGCCTGTTCAAGTGGACGTTAAAGATCCCGTCGCGCAATTCGGGAAGGGAAGAGAGTTTCTCTCTCCCGGTGTCCTGGCCCCCAGAATAAATGGTCACTCACTCCATGGCTATTTGTGGGACATTGCTCTGTGCAAATTGGCTGCCACATTCGGTTACAAAATACACAGCCAATCCTTTGAAACGTTTTGACATTTCAGTGATATAGTGTCCATGAGCAATGAGGCATAAAAGGCTATTTTGAGCTGAACAGTTCAGCAAACTACAACTGGATAATTAAAGCAATTCAAAGCCAGTGGAGGCTAATCAGACCTGTGTCGTACTGAGTGCAGACTGATAAACAGTAACTTTACTACACACCCCCCTCCCCCCGAAAAAAATCAGTCCATGCAGAACATCAACCAGCAGAACCAGCGGGCGTCAGCTCAGCCAACAAAGATAAACAAAGCTGCTTTGAACTGGTTTACAAAGCAAGACGCCATTTGTCTATAGCTCGCTCTGTAATCTAATCTAGCTGTTTGTCTTTCCCAACTTGTTTCATAATAAGTGCCCATTGCTGACCTCCTGTGTCTGATTTTGTGTGTGTAGGGCTTTACGTGGCAATGAAATGGTTAAGTTTAACATTTTCAGTTCTCTTTATGTGGCTGTGTGTGAACCTTCCTGGTATTGTATTTATGTTTCCTTTGTTGACAGAGCACTAACCGCTCAGTGAATCACAGGTACAAGCATTTTGACTGGTTGTATGAGCGGCTGCTTGTTAAGTTTGGTTCCGCTATTCCAATCCCTTCACTTCCAGATAAGCAGGTTACAGGTAAGCGGAGAGGGATGTTCTGGTGTGTGTGTGTGCGCGTGTGTTTTGGGAGGGGGTTAATAACTGATGGTTATGTAAAGGTCACGGTCACTGGGCGCTAAAGTTATGAAATGATTCCCACAAAAAGGAACAAATCCTGCAGCTAGTCACATCTGAACTCCAATCAGGATGCACAGTTCCTGCTGGGAGCTTCCTTCGATTGCATTCCAACTTGGCGGAATTCTGGAAGGAGAGTGGAACCAGTGTTAACCTTTCCTGTGAATCTTGGGATTTTTCCGAACGCAGATTGGCTGCTGCGTTCAACCACAAAATTCACACAGTCACCCAGTTTGCAGTATATCATTTGTCTAGCACCTTGGGACGTCCTCCCAACGCGAAAGGCACTACATAAGTGCAATTTGTTGTTGAAGAGTTGCAAGGATTTTTAGTTTTTTATTTTAAGCACTCCAGGATGCTACCCTGCGTGAAGGACGCTATATAAATGCAAATTGTTGTTGTAATCCTTTTGCTACTGTGAATCTGGACTGTTTCACAATGAGCAAATTTGTTCTGATTTACCCTGTCTGGATACAAAGTACGGCACACACTGCAGTCAGTGTCAGCCTGGCTCAATCTCGGTCACACTCGCCTCTTAAATTGGAAGGTTATGGGTTAAAACCCCACGTTGGGACTGAGTCACGTAGTCTAAGCTGACACTCCATTGCAGGGACGAGGGCTGCATTAATAATAATAATCAATAATAATACTTGTATTTGATGTATCATGTCTTCGAGACGTCTCAAGGTGTTTCACAGAATATACTGGAAAGTGAATTGACTTGTATTTTATGGGCGAATTTCTCAGCAGTTTGATTTGGAGACCGTAAGCAATGGTGATGGGTTTCCGTGTATGTTTGTTTGTGGAACACTGCTGTGTGCAATTGGCTGCTGTGTTGTCCCCAAAAATACATAGGCGATCCATTTACAGTCTATTCTGTGAAGCGCTTTGAGACATCTGAACGACTTGCTAAGACGCTATATCAAATGCAGTGATTATTTTTTGCCCCCTGAGATTTTTTTTTAACATTTTGAAACTGGGTTTGAATTGGGATCTTCACCAGAGCTCGGCCTGATCTCTGTTCTCATCCTAGGAAGGTTCGAAGAGGAATTCATCAAGATGCGGATGGAGAGGCTGCAGGGCTGGATGAACAGAATGTGCCATCATCCTGTCGTTTCCACCAGTGATCTCTTCCAGCTATTCCTTACATACCGGGATGAAAAGGTAGGATAGATGGAAGAATCATGCAAAGATTTATCATCTTAGTGACAAAGGGAGATCGGTTAATGGAATATTCCCATAAAGCCTCAAAAATGGATCGTATCGTGTGTGACCTTGTGACCTTGCCATTCATAACTTTACTTCCTTAACTATTACATGGCTGCTCTGGTTTTTCTTGTTCAAGCTGGAGAGAGATGAGGATTTTGAAAGGAGTGGATGTGGAGTGGTTTTGAAACCTCTATTAAATATTGCTATCAACCTGTACTCCAGTCAGGGTTTTACGTGCTGCCCAACTTGTGAGGGCTCAAGCCTAGGCTTGTCAGATATCCAATTACCAACCAGTGACTGTTCTCCTTTGGCAGGAGTGGGGGTGGGGCTGAGTTGGTTCCAAGGTGACATGCCTGAGGAACGCCCCTGCTTAGCCAGTTCTGGAGACTGTTTGACATAGATTGGTGACAGCCAAAAAATGGAAACCCCAGAGTGTGCGTTGGGGTAACTGCTGGAGTCTAACCAGCTAAAAACACCTAGCTTGCCATTGAGAGCAAGTCTGGTGAGCTTCATGCTGCTTGTCCAGCTAGGACCATCCTTATCCATGGTACTTTGGTTTGCAGGGTTAGTGGTAGCCAAGTGAGAAGAAATATGCCCACCAAGCTCTGAGCCAGGTGAGGCTGGTCTGGATTTGAAAGATGATATTGATAGAGGAGCAAACTCCGAGACCAATACAGTGGATGGAATAGCCTCCTGCTGGTGGGATGGGTTTCTATATTTTTTAGACAACTACTTGCATTTATACAGCACTCTTCGTGTAGAATAACGTCTCAGGGCGCTTCACAGTGGTGGGGTTTGGATGCCGAGCAAAGGCAAGTGGGAAGTGACCATAGACACAGTTGAAGAAGTAGGTTTTGAGGTGGGATTTGAAGGCTGATAGAAATGGCTGGGGGTGGGGAGACTGAGGGGTCAAGGGAGGCAGTTTCAATGGTTAGGAGCGTAGGATGGTAGAAAGCTTGGCCACGGATGGTGGAGCGAGTAGGGTGGAGTCGCACAGCCAGCCTGAGCTAGACACCTGTTTTTTTGAATCACATCAGATTTCAGTGCTTGGTTTAATCATTTCTAAAATCATATACCAGTGACCCTGTGCCTTGGGACAGGAGACAAGGACATGTCCGAGAGTCCATGCCAGCCTGTCCGCTCCCTCTGCTCAGTGGGCCCCGGCCTCCTCCATGTCCCCCACCTCATCCGCCCCACCATCAGTGGTCGGGGTTTCAGCATTTCTGGCCCCACCTTTTGGAACTCCATCCCAAAGTACCTTGGCCTTGCTCCCTCCCTTGCATCCTTGAAGGCCTTGTGACCTTGCCATTCATAACTTTACTTCCTTAACTATTCTACGGCTGCTCTGGTTTTCCTTGTTCAAGCTGGAGAGAGATGAGGATTTTGAAAGGAGTGGATCTCAAGACCCTCCTCTTCGACTGCGCCTTTGCTCAACCTCCTACCCCTACTCTCCACCCCTCCTGATCCCAACCCCCAGATCGGGTTCAAATCCTTGACTGTCCAGCGCCTTAGGATGACCTCTCGACATAAAAGGTGCTGTATAAATGTAACTTGTTGTTGAGTCCTCTCAGGCTGAGGATCTAGTATTGTGTAATAATTGTGGCGTTGTAATTGTGGGCCCGGTTAACTGTAGAGCTGGGCCCTCTCTGTACTCCAAAGTTGAAGCATGATAATGCTGCCTCTGTAACTGTTCCCTTGTGTTTGCTGTATGGATCTGCGACGTGGAAATAATCTGAGTAATTGGCCGCCGAGCAGCAGCGCTCGACATACGAGGAGCTTGTGACTGAACTGAATCCATCTTCTTCGGCTCTCGCCATCGTCTTCTTGCATCTGGCTCCGTCTCTCGTCCTCCTTGGCTGCTCGCTCCAGCTAACTGAGCCGTGCGTAACTTTGTCGTCTGCTTGACCTTCCGCTCGGCTTCAAGTGCTGTTCCTTTACCAAACCTGCTTTCAGCACATTACCCATACTTTACCCCTGACTTAATTGCTCACTCACCGCCTGAAACCCTCAGCTAGCTATGCATTCAAAGTTAGACCAACCCATTCACTCCTTCCCGGCCTCTCTTCTTCCATTGCCCCAGATCCTGGCTCTTCCCCCCCGCCCCTCCCCAGTTAGCTCCCTTCCCTTAGCTCTCGTCCTCGACCCCTTTCCAACCCCCAGCTTCCAGCCTCTACTCCTTTTTCCACCACTCCTTAGCTCCAGACCCTCTTCCTCCCCCCTTGTCCTCTACCCAACTCCACCTCATCCAAAACTCTACATCTCTCCTTCACCTGGATGCATCCACTCATTCCCTATATCCTCTCCAGGCTCCATGGGTCCTAGGACTTCAGCAGAGAGACTCCAATCCTCAGCCTTACCTTCAGATTCCTTTACAGTTTCGCCCTCCCTACCTAAACTATCTCTGTCAGCTTTAGTCTGCTCTGTAGTAACTGTTCTCTTGTGTTTGCTGTATGCACCTCTGCTCTTCTGACTCATTTGCTTATTCTTCACTCCCTTCATCAAAGGCCAGGCCTTTAGCCAATACATCCCTGCTCTCTGTGCAACTCTTTCATCCTTGCTCTCTGTGCAACCTTTTCTCCTTGCTTTCACAATCCCTGCTTTCACAACACTTTTTAAAAAAATATATTTTAACTTGCCTTTGCTCAGATCCTTTAAGCTCTCCCTTTCCTCACTGTTTGGTAGTTTCTTATGATCTCTCTGAAATGCTTTCAGAATGACATCCCATGTGATATACTTGCTGCTGACACTCACAGACATGAATTGTTGAAACGTAAGCTTTTTTTATAAAAAAAAGTTTTGCATCTACTTATTTTTCTAACTTTCTCCCCATTATATATGCCTCTGTTCCTGCGTCCGTTCCCACCCCCCCCCCCCATTATGCTGGGCTGCAGGTGGGTAATGGCTGCTTCCTGGTACCCCACCGAGTGGCTATTATTCATGTCTGTGAATATCAGCAGCTCGCGCAACTGTGAAGTGTCACAGCCGAGCCTGACTGCACTCAGCTGCTGCACATATACACACAACCAATAGAGGGTGCTGACAAGGTACCAGTACCATGTACCTGGCTGGTTTTCCTCTCCTGAACACTGGGAAGGCTGGGGACAATTTAGCCCCCGCCTCCCTCCCCCCATGTGAAACGTAAGCAATTTTAAAGTGTACACTAAATACCTCTGTCACTTCAATCATCTTCAGCTCCTTTACTGCACGCACCTACATCCACAGCTGTGACATTCAGATGCTGTCTGCAGTGGGAATGCTTTTATCATAAGAAGGAATCCTTGCATTTGACGCAGCGACTGTAACATTGGAATGTTTCAAAGTGCTGCACAGGGAATGACTGTGACTGTGTGACTGTGCATTTGTAGGGAAAGTCGACGGCTAATTTGTACACAACAATGTCCCACAAACAGCCATGAGGTGAATAACTGATTTATACCGGAGAAACGCCTTTCTCTTTTCCAATAGTGTCATGGTTTCTTTTAACATCCACCAGAACAGGAAGATTGGACCTCAGTTTAACATCTCGCCTGTTTCACATGAGTGTTATTATTATTATTCTCACAGTATGTGAATTGACCCAATCTAGTGTGTTCTGCAAAATTGGGCACAGTGCCTCCCATAATAATAATAATAATCCTTGCATTTGATATAGCGTCTTATCACGTCATTGAGATGTCTCAAAGCTTTAGTCATTACTGTCTTACAGAATACACTGTAAAGTGAATTGACTGATTTGTGGGCAAAATATGGCAGCCAATTGGGCACAGCAGTGTCGCACAAACAGCCATGGATTGCGTGACCAAATTATTATTTATTTTTTGTTTGTTTTGAGGGGTTATTTTTGGAGGGATTATTACCCCAGAAAGCAATCCACCAATCGACAAACAACCGGGTTCCTACTTACTGCTAGGTAAACAGAGTGAGGAAACTTTCCTAAGGCTTTGCCCTGCCTGGGAATTGAACACGAGTCCTCTCGCTTGCGAGGCAAGTGCTCTAATCAATACAGGAAGGACAGGTATAGCGAGTGACTTCTTGGTTCAATCCTGCATCTGTTTTGCTCAGTTAGGATGGTGGGAAGCATTGAGTGCCAAAACATTTTTTTGTGATTTTTTTTGGAGGATTTATTTTCCCCAGGAAGCAATTCACCAACCAACTAACAACCGGGTTCCTACTTACTGCTGTGTAAACAGAGACAAGTGGAGTCAGAAAAAATACCTAAGGTTTTGCCCTGCCTGAGAATCGAACCCGGATCCTCTTGCTTGGGACTCCACACTCCCATGTCCAAATTCATAATGTACATTGTAAAAAGCAGCAGTCCTAGGGCAGACCCCTGGAATAAACCATTAGTTACTTCCTGCCTGCCTGCCTGGGAAACATCCATTGATTCCCAGATAGGGCTTGAAGTCCATAACCTTCTGCCCCAGGACCTAGCACCAACTGAACCAAAGCTTCCATTGTGAATGAGCTCTTCTGAGCTGCACTGATGAACACAACGTGAGAGAGAGGGGACAACCCAAATTAGAGATGGGCTAGTGGTTTTTCCAGTGTATTCTGGCTCGTTTTCATTTCTCTCTCTATGTACTGAAGGAGTGGAAATTGGGAAAGAGGAAAGCAGAAAAGGACGATGTGGTTGGCGTCATGATTTTTGGTACTGTCGAGCCCCCAGCGGAGGATATAGACTTGCTGGAAGCGTATGTATCTATTTCAAAATTACAATTGCCAATATTTTATTAAGGTTATGCCATTTTTTAAAAAAAATTACAATATGTCTGATCAGTCGGTGGAGCATGAGTTCTCAATGCCTTCTCAATGCTTGTCCCAATGACAAAGCCACGTGCTGTCTGTGCTGTTGACCCTGCAGGGAACAGAAGGTTGAATCCATTAGTAAGTTTACCAAGTCAATGGATGATGGGGTAAAGGAGCTGCTGAATGTGGGACAAGAGCACTGGAAGAGGTGCACTGGAGGTGGGTGTCAGTGCCTTGTGCTCACAATAAAGCCATTGAACCACACAAATTTACAGTTGTGTATATTGTAAACAGCCTTTCAGCTCATTGGCTGTCTTTCTGAAAGAGCTGTCTATCTGGTCCCATTCTCCCGCCTTTCCCTCCACACTATTTTATGTTTCTCTCCTACCAGATATTTATCTAATTCCCTCTTAAAAGTTGAATTGGATTCTGTCTCACCTACAGTTTTAGGGTTGTGTGTGTGTTTGGAGTGAGTGTGTGTTTGGAGTGTGTGTGTGTGTTTGGAGTGAGTGTGTGAGTGTGTATGGTGTAAAAATGTCTCCTAACCTCTTCCTTTGCTCTCTTGGTTACTACCTTAAATCTGTGGCCTCCAATTACCGTCTGCATTAGCAAAATCCAGCATCAATTTTAAAACCTCCATCAGATCTGTCCTTGGCCTATCCTATTGTAGAGAGCGCAGGTCTGACAGTGAATTCACAACCTGCTGACTCTCAGACGAGTTTGCCAACAGCCACTTGCTGTATTTCTCACTAACCTGCATGTTGAAGGATGGGATTGAAGTGATATCCTTGCTCTGTGAGCTAGTGCCGGTTTCATGGGCTGAATGGTCTCCCCCTGCACTGGAGATTTCTGTCTTTCTGTGTTTCTAAGTTCCGTACTGACTGCGTCGTTCGTTCTCTTAAAGCGCTGCCCAAGGAATATCAAAAGATAGGAAAAGCACTGCAGAACCTCTCCCAAGTCTTTACCACCAGCGGCTACGAAGGTAATGTAACTTTTCGCCTACAAAATACTCAGTCAATTCACTTTACAATATATTCTGTGAAGCGTTTTGAGATGTCTCAACAATATGAATAGGTGCTATATCAAATGCAAGTATTATTATTATGGGAGGCACTGTGTGCCCAACTTTGCAAAACACACGCACTGATGCACTATCTCTGAACTGTCAGTACACGGTCAGGCTCATAATACACATTCATTGGGATGTGCTCCTGACGTGAAAGGCGCTATACAAATGTAATTTGTTGTTATCTTTCAGGTGAGGCTATTTTGACCGACGCTTTGACTGAGGCAGGCAAGACCTATGAAGAAATCGCTAACCTCTTTGAGGAACAGGTACTGAGATGGTCCCGAAGGCGCATCATTAAACGTGGTCCCCCATTAAAGTGTTCCCCTAGCTCTTTGAGCTCAAAGTTCAATCATGGGGCTGAACCCACCACATTCTGGTGTCAAACAAAAACAGAAGTCCCTGGGAACACTCAGCAGGTCAGGCAGTATCTATGGAGAAAGGAAAGTGAATGAAAGTTTTGGGTCCATGACCCTTTGTCAGAACTGGGGCATGTGTTTTGTTTACATTCTGGTGTCAGCCTGGCTCAGTAATTAGCACTCTTGCCTCTGGGTCAAAAGGTTGTGGATTCAGGCTCCACATCTGGACTTTGAGGTCAGTCTAAGCTGATGCTCTGGAGCACCGCATTGTCCAAGGTGCAAACCTTCAGGTGAGACGTTAAACTGAGGTAGGAGATCCTTCAGGTGAGATGTCTGCCTGTTCAAGTGGATGTTAAAGATCCCATGGCACTATTCGAAAAGAGAAGGGGATTCCTCTCACCCAGGTGTCCTGACCAACAATCCCCCACATAAAATTGGTCACTCATGCCATGACTTTGAGTGGGACATGGCTGAGAGCAAAATTGTCTGTAGTGTTCGCCCACAAAACACAATCGCTACACTTCAAGGTAAATTCTGTGTAGCGCTTTGAGACATCTCAATAATGTGCTCAGGCTCTGTATTAAATTCTAGGATTATTATTACATGTCCCATCCTGCTCAGCCTCCTACTCACGCCTCTGTCAAGCATTTTGAGATGTTATACGTCAGTTGCTGTTGACCATGACTTACAAAATCTACTCTTGTTAACAGCCCAAGAAAGACCTTCATTACCTGATGGAAACCAACCAGGAATATAAGGGCTTATTGGGCTGTTTTCCCGATATCATTGGAGTGCACAAGGTAAAAAAAAATACAAGTCATATCTTCAGTTTTAACCTGCAAACTGGCTTCTGTTATCTCCTAGTCGCGAGTCAAAGTAGGTAACACATCTGGGTGATGGAACCCTGGTTACCTTAGGGTCAAACTTTGCTATTGCATCCGAAAATTAACAGCACCACAGGGTTTTAGTGTCAGCCTAGCTCAGTGGCAGCAGTCTTCCCTCTGAATCAGAAGGTTGTGGGTTCAAGCCCCATGTCGGGACGTAAACTCACATAGTTTAAGCTGACACTCCAATACAGTGCTGGAGGTGTTCTACATTATCGGAGATCCAGTCCTTGAGTTGACACATTAATCTGAGGTCCTGTCTGTGCCTGTTCAGATGGACATTAAACATCTCTGAGCTATTGGAAAAGAGAAGGGTGATTCTCTCGGTATCCTGACCAACAATCCCCCAAATAGAATTATTCACTTACTCCATGACTGTTTGTGGGACATTACTGTGCGCAAACCGGCTGCCACATTTGCCCACAAATTACACAATCACTCCACTATTACATTATATCCTGTGAAGAACTTTGAGATATCTTGACAACGTACTGAGGTGCTATGACAAATGCAAGGATTATTATTATTATTATCCAAAAGGAAGTAAACAACAGGTTGGGGGGAGGGCTGGGTTAAATGGGACTGAAAGGATTGCTCTTTAAAAAAGCCAGCAACAGGCTTAAACACTAACGTAAGCAGGTTGTTTAACAGTATCACAGTAAATCCTCTGAATTAGCCCATCTTTCATTTTATTCATTTGAATAGTGGGGATACCCAGCATCAAGAAATGCTCATTGTGTTTGGATGGACCATGAGATGGAGCTCTTAGTTAGTTATGACGTTTCCTTACTCCGCACGCCTCTGTTTATCTAGCAGTAAGTAGGAACCCAGTTGTTAGTGAATTGGTGAATCGCTTTCTAGGGGTAATAATCCCCTTTAAAAAAAAATTAAAAAATAAAAATAATTTGGTCACTAAATCCACAACTGTTTGTGGGACACTGCTGTGCGGAATTGTTTGCCGTGTTTCGCCCACAAATATACAGATAATTCACTTTACAATATATCCTGTCTCAATGACATGATAAGGCGCTATGTCAACTGCAAGGATTATTATTTTATTATTATTGTCTGAAGTTTTGATATTACCCTAAAGGATGTTAGCACTGAGATTTCTGCGCTCCTTCCTTTGCTTTCAAAAAACGTGTCGATGACCACGCTTTAGGGCTTTGGCCGCTTCTCTGTACAGTCGCTATCTTGCTTGCCCTTACATAAATGCTTGTACAAGCTGCTGTAAGGAGTTTTGAGGTGTTTTGCTATGTGAAAGGTGACTTGCTGCTGACCATATTTGATGTTGAAATTTCTCAGCGCTCAGCATAAAACAGATACTAACACTGGTGACTTTGGCTATAACAGAGTGCTATAGAGAAGGCTAAAGAAGGTGATAAGTTGGTGGCTTTGAATAAAATTACTACCCAGGAAAAGTCCACGATGGTGAATCGTATTGGCACGATGTCCTATGCATTCCAAGGTAGGTCCGAAACCACCGGGAAAGGAACCTTGTGGGTTATAAATATTTGTGTGGGGGAAGGATGGGCCAGAAGGATGCAGAAAAATAAAAGATCAAAATACTGACAGTCCGAGGAGCTGCAACTATTCCTTAAAGATATCTCTGGGGTGGGGTTAGAGATGATCATTGAAGAAATGCTGAGCGAACAAAAGCTACAAGCAACAGATGTACAGAGGGTTATACCTGGAGTCCTGTAGTGTATTGGTTAGAGAACTCGCCTCACAAGCGACAGGATCCGGGTTCGATTCCCAGGTGGGGCAAAACCTTAGGCAAGTTTCCTTACCCCACACAGAGAGACTGAAGGCCCAACCGCCAATGGTGCGGTGGATAGGGCAGGGGACATGGAGTGGACCTGTGCCCACCAAGCGGACAGGCTGGTACAGGGTTAGTAGGTCACAGTAATAGGGAGGAGGAAAGTTGTGTAAGCTTTGAAAGCAAAGAGCTGCCACATTCACAAAGTGAAAATGCACAGTCACTACACTTTGCAATAAATCTTGTGAAATGCTTTGAGTCATCGTCCTGACGTGAAAGGCACTGTATCAAGTGCAAAGATTTTTCTTTGTGGTACTTTGGAGCTATATACTCCCTGAAAGTGAAATTGTGTGTTTTTTGCTTGCTCTTCCGAGCAAGTCTTCCGAGTTCTGCTTGAGGTCTCCCTGGCTGGATTATTAATTCCCAACGCTCTTTCATTCCAGCTGAAATGAATCACTTTCATTCTAATCGGATTTACGACTTCAACACTGTTATGCATTACTACCTACAGCAGCAAGTTGAGTTTTATGATACGGTACGTTAATTTTCCTCAGCATGAGCATTCCTTCGAGCGTCAAGTGTTAGCTTGGCTCAGTCGGTCACGCTCTCACCTCGTAAATTCAAGCCCTGTTTATGGAGTCCTGAAGCGTAGTGGTCAGCGCACTCGCCTCACAAGTGAGAGGACCCAGGTTCAATTCCCAGGCAGGGAAAAACCTTAGGTAAGTTTCCTTACTCCACCCCTCTGTTTAACTAACAGTGAGTAGGAACCCGGTTGTTAGTCGATTGGCGGATTGCTTTCCGGGGGTAATAATCCCTCAAAAAAAGTCCTTCAATCCATGACTGTTTGTGGGACACTGCTGTGAGCAATTGGCTGCCACATATTTCCACAAAATATACAATCAATCCACTTTACTGTGTATTCTGTGAAATGCTTTGAGATGTCTTAACAACATGATAGGCGCTATATTAAAATGCAAAGATTATTATTATTTATTGGACATTGAGCTCACAATCCAGTGCAGTGCTGGGGGAAGGCTTGCATTAAAGATCCTGCAGCGTTATTGGAAAAGAATAGTTTCTCTCTCTGTGTCCTGGCCAACAGTCCCCCAAATAAAATTGGTCTTTCAATGCATGGCTGTGCTTGCCTACAAATAATAGTAAATTCTGTGAAGCTCTTTGTGACCTCTTGAGGTGAAACCTGCTGTATCAAATGCACAGATTATTATTATTATAGCTCTGGAGCTGACCCTTCTACTGAGTTGAGTGAGAAGTCAGTATAGATCACAGCCTCCCTGCTTCCCTTAATACCACAAACCCACCTCACTGCTACGTCCTGGGACTTCCCAAGTGGGCTGATGCCCACTGCATGCCCAGGAGCTCAGAACTGTAAACAAGAGGAAGTGAGATAGCTAACAGATTAACTTTGATCTAATAGAGTGGAACAAGTTTGAAGGGCTGAATGGCCTACTCCTATGTAGACATTTGAGGGGCGTGAGAGAAATGTAGTTTTTTTTCCTTTTGTTTGCGTTGCACCGACCGATTGGACCATAATGGCCATTTCTGGCCTTCTATTACCCCAACGCACACCCTGGAGTCCTGTTGGCAATTTTGCTCACCCTCTCCAGGATTAGGTAAGCGCAGTGCATCCCTCTAGGGAGAGAGTGCGCATTTCCATTGCAGGCGCAGCGAAATTCCCATGTCTTAAGTGGCAAACATGGAACTCTTGCCTGGTTCAGGTATTCTTAAGCACAGTGATGTATTTCTGCTTGTGTCAGACCCCCAAAAAGTATTGAAGGCTTATTAGTTCTTTATTATTAATTATTAAAATGATTAATTATTAAAATAGTTAATAGTCTTTCAGTGGTTATATGTTTGTTAATGAAGAATATTTTAGAGGAAGAGTTGGACATATGCATTGACGTGTGTGTTAAGGATGCCTTTCACATGTCGTCCTAGATTGCAGCGAAGCTGAGACAAGCATTGACCCATTTCTCAACACAGCAGTAAGTAGAGCGAGTGCCACCGTCAATCAGCCTTAATGGACCACTTGGCGAGGGGATCCCACGTCTGGCAGTGCCTGTGTAAGCGGGGGTGGGGTGGAGCGAAGACACCTCAAATCAGCTTTTGTTCCAGATGAAACTACCTGTTTGGACCATATTGGTTATTTTTTGTATACCTGCATGAATTCTGTGAAACTGTTTAACAAAATTCCTCTCGAACCCAGCCTGAGCATAAACCAAATGAAGCTTGATGCTTTTTTGTTTCTTGTAAAGCTAATTTCTTTTTCAGTTCTCACCTCCTGCCGCCCCCCCCCCCGTCTCCCCCCCCGTATGATATTCTTTTCATCCCTTATTTCCGTAGTCTGTACATTGCACTTCCTGGCAGAGGTGCCAGGGAAGAATATTAATCTGAAGATTTATTGGAATGTGTCTCCGCAATGATCTACAGATTCCCGTACGGATTGCACGGTCTGAGATTGTCTTCCGGGAATAAGACGTCCCGCGCATGCGGGAGAGTGGTCCAGACGAACCGGTAATGTTAACGAGGCATTGCTTTGCTCTGTCAATGATTGTATAATAATGCTTTGTGGACATTATCGATCCACAGCTTTGTTTGTGCACTTTTCTCTTTTTATGGCCATTTGTATAATTTCATATAATACGTTACTTAAATCATCGAATGCAAGGGGGAAAACCCCAAAAACATTTCAAACCAAACCGTTATCGCAAACAGTAAAGAGAAGGCCGTTTTGGATAGGACTTTTGGGCATTGTAAACTGTGCTGTGCAGGGGCACTCTTCAACAAGCACTCTGGCAGAGAGCAGACCTTCAAGGGAAGAGTCCTAGTGCTGTGCAAGGGGTAAAGCTGGATGGTTATCGGTTTTGGGACACTCCGAATCTCAAAGCGAAGCAAATCCTTCTTCGCATTCCAGCGGATTTCGTTGACTCTTAATCTCACTCTACATGGGAAAGGGAAGGGGCAACTTGGCTTCCCCGGTTGGGCTGCTTTAGAAGATCTTGTGGGATCTTGGAGAAACGACAAGTAATAGTTACCATGTGACTACTATCGACAGTGACTCGGGTGAGAGCTCTCCCGTGTTTTTTCAAGCAGTAACCGCCAGGGGGATTGTGTGTGCCATCTCCTTGTTCTCTGTTGATGCCACCAGAGAGAATTGCCATACATCGTGCCAGGAAGGTTTCCAGACGATTTTTTAGAAAGGGAATCAGGTGATGAAGAAGCCTCTATTTTTATCAGAATCAAATCCACAAGCTTTCAGGTTTCCCCTTTGGTTCCCAAAACGACCAGCACAAACCTGCTCTTAAACACCAGGCGGAGTGGGGGAGGGCGGAGAAGAAGGAAATCTGAAACAAGAGTATTTTCTTAAAATCCTGTATGATATTTAAAGAAATATGCAAAACTTTCTGTCTGTCCAGGTACGTATTTGTATGTTACAACTTTCAGGGCTACAGGAGCACCTTTGCACCTCAATGAGATTCTAATTTTGTATAAAATATTTCTGGAATATAAACTAATAAATATTATGTGCCTCGGATAATTTTCTTTTTTTTGGATTGTTTTCGAAATTTGACTGTATTTGAGAAGAAATTTGAAATTTAGATGGAAAATGAGGGGGCGGGTTGGGTGAATGGTGGGAGACAAGAACTCGTTGAGAGACTTAAAAAATACAGTCTGGTTACATAGTTTGGTGAAGGATACGGGCTGGGTAGACTTTTTTTATCAATAACTGTCCTGGGCTAGAGCTCAGAAACACAAAATTGCACTAAAATTAAAGTATTGAAATGAATGAAATATATTGGTTATAATCCTGTCCATTTGTTATGGTATAGTGTATTTTATGGAGTCTTCACTGCACTCTATATTTTATGTATATATATATATATATACCAATAAAACAACAATATCTGCGTGTATATATCAGCCAAGATCTCAATAACCGATTAACGTAGAGACACGAGCGTCTTTCCTCGTCGGAAAGCTCTTGCATCTAGGAGTGCAATATTTGTTTTCAGGGATCTCCTATCGTTGCTGAGCTACGACCTAAACAAGGTCATCACACAAGTATGGCAGTTAC
Organism: Callorhinchus milii; assembly: GCF_018977255.1. Taxonomy (NCBI): domain Eukaryota; kingdom Metazoa; phylum Chordata; class Chondrichthyes; order Chimaeriformes; family Callorhinchidae; genus Callorhinchus; species Callorhinchus milii. The sequence goes on along the minus strand of NW_024704744.1, from coordinate 75,327,504 downwards.
ATGTACACTGCAGTTACACCTGGTGGCCACGCCGACTCCCAGCGGTGCTGTGGCACGCACGCAGCACTCGCGCACTCAGATGAAGCCAAGCAGTGCGAACAAGATAGCGGCAGTGAGTTGGCTTTTCCTACTGCTCCTGGGCGGCCCCGGGCTGAGCGGCGCCGTGTCGGAGTAGGGTCGGTGTTGGCTGATGGTTGGCTCAGTAAAGGCCGCGGGGTTTCTGGGTTCATCCGTGCCATGGCCTAGCAGCGACTAGGGAGAGGGCGGAGAGGGTGAAGCCTAGGGCTGGGGCTTTGCCCCTCCCCCTCTTACGTATATAATTCCAGTGGATCCAGCAGATGGCCAAATTGAAATCCCCGAAGGTGGCGGTGGTGTTGCCCTTATCTCAAGGACACCACTTGCCCTATCCCCCTACTCCTCTGGCTCTTTCCCCTCTTTTGAGCACCTCACCCTCTCCCACCCCTCCTTCCTCTCACTTAAAATCCTCCTCCTCTACCGGCCCCCTAAAACCTCTCCCACCTTTATCTCTGATATCTCAACACTTCTCACATCTCTCTGCCTCTGCTCTGATCGCCTCATCATCCTGGGCGACTTTAACCTGCACTTCACCCCCTCCTGCTCCATCTCCTCAGATTTCTCTTCCCTGCTCTCCTCGCTCAACCTCTCCCTCCACATCAACTCCCCCACTCACAGTCACGGCCACCCACTCGACTTGGTGATCACCCGGGGCCTCAGTGTCTCGGATGTCACCATCACCGACAAGGCCGTCTCCGACCACCACTTCATCTCCTTCACCACCTCCACCCCCTCCCCACCTCCACCAGACCCACCACCATCTTCTACCGCCCCTGGAAGAAGTTACCCCTCAATCCCTAACCGCTGCCTTGGAGTCCTCTGAACTCCTCTCCCTCTGGCCTTCAACCCTCACCGACCCCTCTTCTGCTCTCACCCTCCTCCACAACACCCTCTCCTCCACACTTGACACTCTTGCCCCTATCACCTCCCGTACTGTCTCCTACTCTCGCTCCTCCCCCTGGTTCACCACCCACCTCCGCTCACTGAAGAGCCAGGTGCGGGCCGCTGAACGCACCTGGGTCAAATCTGGCCTAACGGTCCACCGACAAATCTGGCTGGACCTCCTCAAAATCTACCGCTCCACTCTAGCCTCGGCCAAATCGTCCTTCTACTCCAGGATAATCCTGGAGGCGAAGACAACCCCAGGCTACTGTTCTCTACCACATCCCAACTCCTCCGTCCCCCCCGCCACCCCGCGCAGGTCATCTCCTCCAACCTTCACTGCGAGGAGATGCTGGATTTCCTTGAATCCAAGATCAAGGGAATTCGCTCCGCGGTCACTTCCCCTCCAACATCCACCCACCACCCACCCCTTCCCTCCCACACTCCGACTCCTACCCATCCTCCCCTACACACCTTCGTACCCGTTTCCCCACCCTCTGTCACCAAACTCATCCTATCCCTGAAACCCACCACCTGCTCCCTTGACCCCATCCCCACTCCACTCCTTATCTCCCAGCTCCACCTCCTTGCCCCACATATCACAGACATCGTCAACCTGTCCCTCTCCTCTGGCTCTGTCCCCATTCCCTTAAAAACTGCCATCATCACGCCCACCTTGAAAAAACCCTCCCTTGATGCGTCGCAGCTATCAAGCTACCGGCCCATCTCCAACCTCCCCTTCCTGTCCAAGGTCCTGGAACGAGTTGTCGCCTCCCAGCTGCGCTCTTTCCTCTCCACCCATTCACTATTCGAACCCCTTCAGTCGGGTTTCCGTGCTGCCCATAGCACAGAAACTGCCCTGGTCAAGGTCACCAATGACATCCTGACCATCTGTGACCAGGGCTCCCTCTGCCTCCTCGTCCTCCTCGACCTATCGGCAGCATTCGATACGGTCGACCACGCTATCCTCCTCCACCGCTTGTCCTCCCACCTCAACCTTCAAGGCCCTGTCCTTGAGTGGTTTAGGTCGTACCTCTCCCACCGTCTTCACTTTGTTTCCACAAACGGCTTTTCCTCCACCCCCCGCACTGTCTCGTGCGGTGTCCCTCAGGGCTCTGTCCTCGGTCCCCTCCTCTTCACCCTCTATATGCTCCCCCTTGGTGACATCATCCGCAGACATGGGGTTAACTTCCACATGTATGCGGATGACACCCAACTCTACCTTTCCTCCTCTACCCTCAACTCCACGACCACCGATGTCCTGACAGCCTGCCTGTCCGACATCGAGTCCTGGACGAGAGATAACTTTCTTCAGCTCAACGTGCGAAAAACTGAGGCCCTCCTGATTGGCTCACGTCAGCGCCTCCGCACCTCAGGCGCTGACACCATCAGCATCCAAGGCTGCACTCTCCACCTCTCAAAGCCAGTCAGGAACCTCGGGTTCTGTTCGACCCTGAGCTGTCCTTTCTCCCTCACATCCGCACCACAACTGGCACCGCCTTCCATCACCTCCGGAACATCGCCAGACTACGGCACTACCTCACCCCTCACGCTGCTGAAACTCTGGTCCACGCCTTTGTCACCTCAAGGCTGGACTATGGGAACTCTCTCCTCGCCGGCCTTCCCGCCACCTCCCTCCACAAGCTGCAGGTCATTCAGAACTCTGCAGCTCGTGTACTGTCCCGCACCAGGCTTCGCGACCACATCACTCCCACCCTCGCTCGCCTCCACTGGCTCCCCATCCCCCAGAGGATCGAATTCAAGATCCTCACCCTCACCTACAAGGCCATTCACGGCCTTGCTCCCTCCTACCTCTCCGACCTACTATCCCCCTACCTACCTGCCCGTACCCTCCGTTCCTCTGGCTCCGGTCTGCTCCACATCCCCCGCCCCAACCGCCCTACCATCGGTGGCCGGGCCTTCAGCCTCTCAGCCCCGAGGCTCTGGAACTCTATCCCCCAGTGCCTTCGCCGCCTCCTCCCTTTCCTCCTTCAAGGCCGGTCTCAAGACCTTTCTCTTTGACCGTGCCTTCAGCTCCCCTCTCAACTCTCTATCCCCTCCTCGCTCCCTCCCTCCCTTCCCTCCCCTCACCATTTCCCCCCTGCTCGGGTCCTGACCTAACTGTACAGCGCCTTGGGACGTCCTCCCGACGTGAAAGGCGCTCAATAGATGGAATCTCGTTGTTGTTGTTGTTGTTGTTGGGGACCATTGTACAAGATATAGCAGAGCTCAATACCAAAGTTTTCCTGAACCTCAGCCATAACTACAAAAATCTACGTTCCATATTGGATTCTTTGGTTGCGAGCGTAGCTGCAATGGGTCGGTGCAGCCAATGTGTGCATATATATATTACATATATTATATATGTAAAACAAAAGCTGTGTGAACTGTCACAAATGTATGTTTCTTTTATTATTGTGTAGAAGGAGGCTGAGGTGAGATTAAATGTTGAATTGATCCTCCCAGCATTCACTATCCCCAGCAATTACCCCAATGCACACCCTCTGGGGTCCCCAAGCATTTGCTCTTACCAACCTGTGCCTAATACTTTCCAGAATTAGGTAAGCAGGATATATCCCTCCAGGGAGAGAGTGCGCATTCCATTCCAACAATCTGTCTTTGAGATTTCCATGTGTAGGAGGGATGCATGGAAATCTCAGTTTGGTTTGGATACTCCGGATATTTCCGTATGGATCAGAATCAGACGCTCAGCTTATCAAAAAAAAAGCCAGGAGTTTGAGCTCAAATGGTTGTTTGTCTTCCTTGAGGTTTTGTAAACAGCGTCTTCCTGGAGCTGAATTGGTTCCAAGGAGATATGCTTGGCAATGGAATATCAGAATGGAGCCTATCCACTGTTATGGTCTCCAGACTGGTTCCTGAGCCAGGCTGGTCCACAGTATTCCAGGACATTGCTGATGACACCCAGCCTGGCTCATCGGCAGGACTTGGAAGGGCAGACCAGTCACTGGGGTCAGGGAGTCATCCCACTCGGCTCCTGTTAACCCTACAAACCAAAGCCCTGACCTGAAGACCTTCCTCTTCGACAATGCTTACGGTCACCCCCACCCTACCTCTGGTTCGCCATCGTGCTCCGCCACTGTCAAGCAGTCTGGAACGCTACCCAGCGTGAGGAGCCCTATGTAAATGCAAGTTGTTATTGTTCTGCACGACGTTAGCGCTCTGTTACTCAACTTCATGCTAACAGCAAAGACAAAACTGTTTCAAAATTTCCTTCCCGGACAGTATTGGCAAAACCGTGCTGCCACAAACTTCCGGCATACTGCTCAAACGTTAAACTGATTGAGAACACAGTGGCTGGTAGCTGTGGCTCAATGTTCACCTTAGCGTTTTAGCATCAGAGCACTTTTTAAGGGTGGGAATGTTTTGGGATTAGGTTAGGTTTACATTCAGGTTTTTTTTTAATGAAATGTTTACATTTAAATTTTATTTATTAAGTTTAATTAAACTAAATTAAAATACATTTTAATTTTGCATTAAAATTTATTCAAATCGATAAATTTAAAATGTATTTATTTTATATTTTATGAAATATTGTATTTTGCCCACAAAATATACACTCAATCCACTTGACAATCTATTCTGTGAAGCATTTGAGGCGTCTGAACGATTTGATAAGGTGCTATATTAAATACAAGGATTAATATTATTGTGCAATTTTGGTGTAGGAGGGTTTTATTATTAGGGATTCTAGAAGTTTTGCTCATTGCCTGGAATTGTCTACAGTACTAGAGAACGGTTTAAGCCCCTGTATTTTATTCAGTAATTTAACGATTCAGTGTGCGTCTCACTTCCTTTGAGCAGGTGTCTAATTCCCATTGAACACCAAGCTCAGGATTTGTATTGATTCTGTCCAATGTTCTCTCGAGTATTCAGTGACTACAACACAACAACAACTTGCACGTATATAGCGTCCTCCATGCAGGGTAGCATCTCAGAGCGCTTAACAGTGAATAATTTATTGAGTTTTCAATTCGGGGTGGGGGGGAGCGCTCAGGGGGTGGGGGTAGAGCGGCAGGACTTGGAGGGGCAGACTGGTCACTGGCGGCAGGGATTCTTCCCACTCACCTCCTACTAACCCTGCAGGCCAAAGCCTTAAAGGGTAGGGTGGTCCCAGGGCCACCAGTTATAAATTAAGAATCCCTCTAAATACTTCTAAATTAATTGGTCAATTTAAAAAAAAATTCCAATCTTTTCTTTTTTGTAATAGTTACAATAACTTGCATTGATATATTAATTCTTACATTTGATATAGCGCCTTATCACGTCGTTGAGACGCCTCAAAGCGCTTCACAGAATATACTATTAAGTGAAGTTACTGTGTATTTTGTGGGCGAAACACTATAACCAGTTGAGTACAGCAGTGTCCCACAAACAGTTGCGGAGCAAGTGACCAATTATTTTTGGGGGGGGATTGTTAATGACCAGGACACACAGAGAGAGAAACTCCTTTCTCTTTTCAGATAGCACCATGGGATCTTTAACATCCACCTGAACAGGCAGGTGGGACCTTGGTTGAAAGTTTTGTCTGCCTTCACATAGGGATGACGTCTCAGAGCGCTGCGCAAAGGCGAGGTTGGACAGGAAGCGACGGGGTGGTGGTGACCATAGGCACGGTTAAAGAGGAAGGACGGTCTTAAGGTGGGAATTAAAGAGGGGGCAAGGTGGAGGCAGGGATTCCAGAAGTTAAGGACATAATGACTGAATGCCTGGCCACTCCTTGGAGCAGTTAAGGTTGGACCTTTATTAATAATAATAGTCCTTGCACTTGATATAGCACCTTATCATGTCGCTTTGTTCCCCTTGTTGACTTACATTGGAAAGTCAGTGAGGGAGAGACCGAGACTGCCTTCTTGTAATCTACATCGTGTTCCCAAAGTCCTGTTACCCTCTGTTACAAAACAGTGGTGTGAGACGACAGAGGAGCTGAAACAAGCCGTCAAGAGATACACTTAGCCTCGTCGCTCCACCGCGTTACGGGAGATGGGAAGGAACGTGGCCACGGATCACGATCAGCCATGAAAACGATGGCGCTCACGCACGAGCACGCGCGCCCATCCTGCGGACGTCTGAACGCAATCAAACACTTGTGTACTGAATGCAATGAAGTCCTTCCAAATACAATTATCATCATCATCATCGTTCAGTTGTGAGTCAGTGCTCTTTGCAGGGAAAGAAATGGGGGTGAGAGCCATGTGTGCAGCTGGTGAATTACAGCAGACACAGACACAGACAGACAGACAGATGCAAACTTGGAACCCGTGGATGGCGCTGTGTCTGTCTCAGGGCGAAACGAGTCAGGAATGCAAAGGTGGGGAGTCGAGTTACTTCACCCAAGAATCTGCAGCTGCACTTCCTGGTGTCTGAGCTCCTGCTGAAACCACCTGGTCAGGAGGGGAGAGGGACAGGGAGGGAGTGGGGCAGGGAGAGGGGGCACCTTATTCCTCTGAGTGAGTTAGTGTGAGTGAGTGCGAGTGAGTTAGTGTGAGAGTGAGTGTGTAAGTGAGTGAGAGTTAGTGTGAGTGTGTGTGAGTGAGTTAGTGTGTGTGAGTGAGAGTTAGTGTGTGTGAGTGAGTTAGTGTGTGTGAGTGAGTTAGTGTGTGTGAGTGAGTTAGTGTGTGTGAGTGAGAGTTAGTGTGTGTGAGTGAGAGTGAGTGTGTGAGTGAGAGTGAGTGTGTGAGTGAGTGAGAGTTAGTGTGTGTGTGAGAGTTAGTGTGTGTGAGTGAGAGTGAGTGTGTGAGTGAGAGTGAGTGTGAGTGAGAGTTAGTGTGTGTGAGTGAGAGTTAGTGTGTGTGAGTGAGAGTTAGTGTGTGTGAGTGAGAGTTAGTGTGTGTGAGTGAGAGTTAGTGTGTGTGAGTGAGAGTTAGTGTGTGTGAGTGTGTAAGTGAGAGTTAGTGTGTGTGAGTGAGTGAGAGTTAGTGTGTGTGAGAGTTAGTGTGTGAGAGTGAGTGTGTGAGAGTGAGTGTGTGTGAGTGAGAGTGAGTGTGTGTGAGTGAGTGAGTGTGTGAGTGAGTGAGAGTGAGTGTGTAAGTGAGAGTGAGTGTGTGAGTGAGAGTGTAAGTGAGAGTTAGTGTGTGTGTGAGTGAGTGAGAGTGAGTGTGTAAGTGAGTGAGAGTGAGTGTGTGAGTGAGAGTGAGTGTGTAAGTGAGTGAGAGTGAGTGTGAATGAATGACTGGGGAATTTCCTACATTTTAATGACTTCCGGGGGGGAATCTCTTTGGAAGTGATCCGCGGCTTCGGGGGAAGAGCGACGGGAGTTTGGATTGTGTGTGAACCGCAGAGCGGTGACAGGCGCTGTGCCCCGAGTGGGGGGTCTGTGCCCGGGGGGGGAGTGGGGGGGAGTGGGGGGTCTGTGCCCCGGGGGGGGGAGTGGGGGGGAGTGGGGGTCTGTGCCCCGGGGGGGGGTGGAGTGGGGGTCTGTGCCCCAGGGGGGGGAGTGGGGGGGGAGTGGGGACTCTCAAAGGGTTTACTCGGCAACAGGACAGGTTTTAGAAGTTTGCCGTAAGTGTGAGGGAGTGAGAGTTTGTGTGAATGAGTGAGTGAGTGAGTGTGAGTGAGTTAGTGTGAGTGAGTTAGTGTGTGAGTTAGTGTGAGTGAGTTAGTGTGAGAGTGAGTGAGTTAGTGTGAGTGAGTTAGTGAGTGAGTTAGTGTGAGTGAGTTAGTGTGTGAGTGAGAGTGAGTGAGTTAGTGTGAGTGAGTTAGTGTGTGAGTGAGTTAGTGTGAGAGTGAATGAGATAGTGAATGAGAGTGAGTGAGTTAGTGTGTGAGTGAGAGTGAGTGAGTTAGTGTGAGAGTTAGTGAGAGTGAGTTAGTGTGAGTGAGTTATTGTGAGTTAGTGTGAGTGAGTGAGGTAGTGAGTGTAAGAGTTGGTGTGTGTGAGTGTGTGTGTGAGTGAGTGAGTGAGTGTGAGCTGCAGGAGCCGCTGCTGGTGATGAGGAGGCGATGGCTCTGGTCAAAGGTTTCCGTGTGTATGTGAGCTCGCCGCCCGGGCAGTGCAGTGCGCTGCTGGAGAGCAGGAGCAGAGAGGAGGCTCTCCTCTTCCAGTCCGGAGCTGTGGCCATTCTCTGTAAGTACAGCGGCCAGAGCAGTCACTGTGTGTCACTGTGCGTCAGTCTGTGTCAGCCTGTATCAGCCCAGTCGCTGTGTGTGTGTGTGTGGGTGTATCAGCCCACAGCTCATTCCGTGTGTGTGTGCTCAGCCCGGCTCAGTCACTGTGTGTCAGCAAGACGTGAGCCATACTCTTTGGCCCCCGTCAACGTCTTCTCTCCCGCAGGTCTGAACTCCTCAACCTCCCCGGAGTCTCTCCCACATACTCACCGAACCTGTGCGCACCTTAGACATGAGGTTCCATCCCCAGTTTTCCTTTCTACCCAACATCTGTTCCCTGACCAGGTGTGTGTCAGCCTGGCTCAGTCACCAGGTGTGTGTCAGCCTGGCTCAGTCACCAGGTGTGTGTCAGCCTGGCTCAGTCACCAGGTGTGTGTCAGCCTGGCTCAGTCACCAGGTGTGTGTCAGCCTGGCTCAGTCACCAGGTGTGTGTCAGCCTGGCTCAGTCACCGTATATGTCAGCCTGGCTCAGTCACCATGTGTCAGCCTGGCTCAGTCACCGTATGTGTCAGCCTGGCTCAGTCACCGTATGTGTCAGCCTGGCTCAGTCACCGTATGTGTCAGCCTGGCTCAGTCACCAGGTGTGTGTCAGCCTGGCTCAGTCACTAGGTGTTTCTCTGTGTCACTCTGTCACTCTGTGTCAGCCCGGTTACTACCAACGTCCTGCTCTTTTATGGGGGATCTTTAACGTCTGTCTGAACAGGCACAGATGGGGCCTCGGTTTAACTTTATCCAAAGGATGGTACCTGCGACAATGCAGAGCTCCCACAATCTCTGCACTGGACCGTCAGCTTAGACTCTGCAAGTTCAAAATCCTGACATGGGGCTTGAACCCACAACCTGCTGATTTGGAGTCTGGAGTGGGATCAGCTGACCCAGGCCACTGTGTCTTGGAGCCCTGAACTCGGCACTCTTGAGATGTCCGGACTCTGTGATCACAGATGTGATGGGATTTTTGTTGCCTTTCCCAGCACCAGTGGAGAAGGACGGGCTGAAGGCGCAGTTTGTCAAGCTCTGGGAAGCCTATGGCTGTTTGGGAGTTCTCCAAATCAAGAGTGGTGAGTAAGCCAGTGTGATCATCACAGTCACTGCTCAGTCACCCACGCTGGTGGGTCTGAGTATTAATGTTCACAGTGAGGTCTGTTGGTGAGTAATAATGCTCAGAGTGAATGCAATGGGCGAGAGTATTAATGCTCAGTGGGAATTCGGTGGGTGGGTACTATTGCTCAGAGCGAGTTCAGTTGGTGAGCATTGATGCTCAGTGTGAGTGCAGTTGGTGAGTATTAATGCTCTTGGTGAGGTTAGGTGGTGAATATTAATATTTGGTTCAGAGTATTAATGCTCAGAATGGGTTCAGTGGGTCTGAGTATTAATGCTCAGTGAGCATGCGGCATGTCTGAGTACTAATGCTCTGTGTGAGCGCAGTGTGTGAGTGTTGATGTTTGAGGAGTATCAATGCTTATTATGGATTCTCAGCTGTGTTCAAAGCAAGTTTAGGCTTGTCGGTAACTGAGATTACTCGTCGATCTCAGACAACACAGAATTGTGTTCGACTCACCTACAAATTTGAGACACAAGTCGTGGGATCAAACCGCATGTCGGGGACTTTGAGCTCACAGCCTAGGCTGACACGACGACAACAAATTGCATTTATATATTGCCTTTCACGTCAGACCACTCCATTGCAGTGCTTGGGGGGAGCTCTGCATTGTCAGAGGTGCTGTCCTTCGAATGAGACGTTAAACTGAGGTCCCGTCTGTGTCTGTTCAGGTGGATATTAAAGATCCTGCAGCACTATTCGAATTTCTCTCTTCTGGTATCCTGGCCAACAATCCCCCAAATAAAATTAGTTACTCACTTCACGTCTGTTTGTGGGATATTTCAGTGCCCAAATTGCATGCTGAAATGCTGTACTCTGTCCAGCGCCTTGGGACGTCCTCCCGACGTGAAAGGCGCTATACAAATATAATCTTGTTGTTGCTTTCACACAGAAAATATAGTCACTGCATTCAACAGCAGTTCCCTGTGATGCACCATGTCATTGCCGCTATATCAAATGCCAGGGTTGTTGTTATCTGTCAGGCATGTGGTCTGTGAAGGCTGACCCACGCTCACTGAGCTGTGTCACGTTTCTCACAGTGCTGCTCAGTTGTGCAGACTCCACTGGAGGGGAAGAAAGTGACCAGTGGGGGGAGAGAGGGGCTCACTTGTGCTTGTGATTTCTCCCCACCCCGACCTCTTACCCAATCTTTACTGTAGTAACTAGTTTGACAACTTCTCTCCGGCATTTACAATAGAGTTTACACTTGCACAGATAGCCCCTTCTTTCATGTTGGGAAGATGTCTCAAAGCCCTTGAGAATTCTGGCTGGGTACCGGAGCTGGGGGTGGGAGCCGAGGGGGTAGGGAGGAGAAAGATGACCGAAAGCACGGTCAAACAGACGCGTTTTGAGACCCAACAGTGAGAGCTTTGTTTCAGTGGCCACAGATAGTATTAAAACTAATACTCCTAGCATTTAGATACAGCACCTTTCACATCACAATGACCTCTCAAAGCACTTCACAGGAAACGTAAAGCACTTCACAGGAAACTAAATGTAAAGCTTAGTGACTGTATTTTGTGAGATGGGGGTAGTCCAGTTGGCCAGGATACCGGGAGAGAGAACCTCCCTTCTCTTTTCCAGTTGTGCTGTTGGATCGTGAATGTCCATCTAAACAGGCAGAGACGAGACTTTGATTTAACGTCTCATCCGAAGGCAGGTGCCTCCGACAATGCCACAACCCCAACCCCCCAGCACTGTGTTGCAGCGTCAGCCTAGACTGTGAGCTTAAAGTCTCCAATGTGGGGCTTGAACCCACAACCGTCTGACTTAGAGACTTAGAGACAAGAGGGCTACCAAGTGAACCAATTCACTTGAAGCAGTTTTAAAGTTAGGTTTAGTTTGCTGTGCCCTTAATCTTCCGCAGGTGAGTGCTTGCTCCGCTCCTTCACTGTATGGGCTGGTCCGCTCTATGAAGTGAATGTGTTCATTCACAGAGAAATAGAGGAAGTGCCGCCTCACATGCCCCACTCAGGAACTGAACCCGGGTCCTCTCGCTTGCAAGGCGAGCGGGCCAACCATTACGCTTTGAGACGTCTTGAAGGTGCCGTACCGGAGTCCTGTAGCTTAGTCCTGCGTGCTCTCTGTTGCAGGTGATTCCAGGCTGTGTTTCCTGGTGCTGGTGACGGGGTGTACGTCGGTCGGGAGGATCCGTGACACCGACATCTGTAAGATCACAGCGAGCGAATTCGTGCCCCTCCAGGAGGAGACAAGTGAGGAGGAGCGGGTCATCACCCTCAGGAAGCTCTTCAATTCGGGCATGTTTTATTTTGCATCAGCTGCTGGATCGACATTTGACCTGAATCTCTGCGCACAGAAGCAGCTGGAGAAAGACCATGAAGCCGGGAGCAGGTTTTTCTGGTGAGTTGGATCTGGTTCTACCAGGAAATGATGAACACACAAAAACACTCCTCCCACTCAGCTCCTGTTAATCCTGCAAGTCAAAGCCCTAACTGGCAGGGTGGTCCTGGCTGGACAAGCACTGGGAAAGTTTGCCAGACAACGATATCAATAATAATAATAATAATCCTTGCAGTTGATATATAATAATTCTTACATTTCATATAGTACCTGATCACATCTTCAAGCCATCTTAAAGCACTTCACAGAATATACTGTAAAGTGGATTGACTGTATACTTTGTGGCCGAAATGCGGCAGCCAATTGCACACAGCAGGGTCCCATAAACAGTCGTGGATTGAGTGACCACTTGTTATTTTTTGAAAAAGTTATTACCCCCGGAAAAGCGTTCCTCCAGTAAACTTAACAATCGGGTTCCTAATTACTGCTAGGTAAACAGGCATGTGGAGTAAGGAAACTTGCCCAATGTTTCTCCCTGCCAGGAATTGAACCTAGGTCTCTCGCTTGCGAGATGAGTGCTCGAACCACTGAGCAACAGGACTCCAATATGACACCTTATCACGTGGTTGAGATGTCTCAAAGCACGTCACAGAATATATTGTAAAGTGGATTTAAGGGTACTGTTGCTTCACACGATATACTGTAAATTTGATCGACTGTATTTAGTGGGCGAAACGAGGCAACCAGTTTGTGCATAGCAGTGTTCCACAAACAGCCATGGAGTGAGTGACCAATTTTTATTTGGGGAATTGTTGGCCAGGACACCGTGAGAGATGAACTCCCTTCTCTTTTTGAATAGTGTCATGGAATCTTTAACATCCAACTGAATAGCCAGACAGGACTTTGGTTTAAAGTCTCATCTGAAGGACGATAAGACACTGTATCAAATGCAAGGATTATACTATATACTATATTTACTGTCCACCTGATCAGGCACAGTCTCATAGTCTCATCTGAAGGACGGCATCCCCAACAATGCGCTACACCCCCCCCCCACGCCCATACCACCAACATCGAGACTACCTGCTCTGATGCCTAGATTGTTAATGATCTTTCATTGAGAGCGGTGCTTGTTCAAAGATGCCATTTCCAGTGCACTCCCACTGAGGCAAACCCAATAGCCCCAGGCACAAAGGAGAGGCACATAGCTGCAATTAAGCCCTACCCTAATCACTGGAGGATTTTATTACAATTCCTTGTCAACAGATCGCTTACATTTGTGTTTGCAAATGGCAGACCAGATTTTGTCAAATCAGAATGTCCCGATGTACAAAAATTGCAACACGTTGGGTTTTGTTTTTATTCTGAAGCCTCAGTGAATGGGGTGGTTCTCTCTGGACAAGCTTGCCATTGCTGCCTGGTTTTAGCAGATTAAACTCCAGCACTGCCTGATCGTACCAAGCCTCGCCTCTCACCAACCTGTGATGATACTCCCCGAGATTAGCTAACCCGGATGTGTCTCCGCTAGGAGGACGGTGTGCATTCCTTTCCTTTCAGGACAAACGGAAACGATTGAGCCTGGTGCAGCAGTGTGGAGACCGGTCTCTGCTGCGAGACTGGTGCTCAGAGCCTCTGGTTTGAAGACTCTTAAACACGGTGACACCATGTTAGACACCGGAAATTTAAACACAACTACAGAAACCCGGCTCCCGAGTTGTAACTAAATTTAAGAATTTTCCAATAATTTGCATGACCCCAAATTCCATTCATCCAAAACACTTCAGTTGGAAAAGCATAGGTTAATAAATAATAGCCAACACGGATTTGTTAAAAACAAATCATGTCTGACTGACTTGATTGAGTTCTTCGATAAAGTAACAGAGAGGATTGATGAAGGCAATGCAGTTGATGTTGTGTATATGGACCTTCAAAAAACATTTGATAAAGTGCCACATAATAGACTTGTAGCCCATGGAATTAAAGGAACAGTGATGGATCGGAAATTAGCTGGGAGACAAAAAGCAGAGCGGTAGTGGTGAAGATAATGGCTGATCCGTAACTCAACTCCAATTACCTGCTTTTGCTCCATATCCCTTACGTAGAATTACAGTACAGAAACAGGCTATTCGGCCCAACTGGTGTATGTCGGTGTTTCTGCTCCACATGAGCCTCCTCCTGCCCTTCCTCAACTAAGCCTTCAAGCATAACTTTCTATTCCTTTCTCCCTCACATGCTTATCTAGCTTCCTCTTAAATGCATCTACGCTCTTCGCCTCAACTACTCCTTGTGGTAGCAAGTTCCACATTCCCACCACTCTGGGTAAAAAAAGTTTCTTCTGACTTCCCTATACCCTTATACTCTTGATACTCTTACCTCACAAAAAATCTATCCACCTCGGTTGTGCTCTGGGATGATGAGGAAATTGGCTCTCTGCTTTGTTTAATGAGCAGCATGTAAATAATGCACCTGATGGAGGCCGGATTTCCACTCAATCCATCTGTGTTAGTTTGGACATTTGGGAGAGTGGCATCTGAGAACAGAGGTTTGATCAAATTTGCATGAATGGAAACTGAGGATGAGATCCAACCATGTGTTATTCAGTGTGAACATTGTTTTTGTACAGCAACGCTCCACTCAGTGTGGGGGAGTGGCTCAGTGTGGGGGTTATAGGGAGGAGCTCAGTCTGGGGATTATGGGGGACGGGCTCAGTATGGGGGTTTACGGGGAAGGGGCTCAGTGTGGGGAGGGGCTCAGTGTGAGGTAGGGGCTCAGTATGGGGGTTACAGGGGAGGGGCTCAGTGTGGGGGGTTACGGGGGAGAGGCTCAGTGTGGGTGGAAGAGCTCAGTGTGGGGAGATGGGGAAGGAGAGTACGTGGCCGCTCCTCTTAGTCTCTCTCATCGAGTGCACCCTCTGTGACGGTCTCTAGTCCTGTTCCTGAGCCAGGTGGGTCCGCTGTATTCCAGGGGCACTGCTGATGACAACACAACCCAGCCTGGCTCATCGGCAGGAACTGGAGGGCAGATCAGTCACTGGGGACAGGGAGTCATCCCATTCAGCTCCTGTTAACCCTCCAAGCCAAAGCCCTAACAATTAGAGTGATCATAGCTGGGCAAGCAGTGGGAAAGCTTGCCAGATAGTGATATCAATTACAAACTATGTGGTTTTAGCTGGTTAGACTCCAGCAGTTACCCCAACACACACACAAGAACATAGGGCACACAAGAACAGGAGTAGGCTAATCAGCCCCTCAAGCCTGTTCCGCCATTCTGTTAGATCACTCCAATTACTCTCCTTTACCCCATATCCCTTGATACTGTTACTTAACAAAAATCACACTCTGGGGTCCCCAAGCCCTTGCTCTTGGCAACCTGCGCCTAGTACTTTCTGGGATTAGGTAAGCAGGAGGCTTCCCTCCAGGGAGAGCTTTCCATTCCAACAATCTCTCTCTGGGATTTCCATATATAGGTGGGATGCATGGAAATCTCAGTTTGGTTTGGATACTGTTAAGCACGGTGATGGGTTTCCGCATGTGTCAGACATGCGGCTGGCCAAAAAAAACTCAGTGTCTCTTGTGGTGATTACAGGAACTACTCATTACACCTTCTGCTGCGTCAGTACCAGGTGAATTGCTGGGATTGGCTGCTGAAGGTGACGGTGGGGTCAGTGGAAATTCGGACTGTCTACGCCAACGACAAGAAAGCCAAGGCGTGTCTGATCTCCCGGCTCAGCTGTGAGGGAGCAGGCGGCCGTTACCACCACCTAGGCATTGACGACAAGGGCCACGTCTCCAATTTCTTCGAAACAGAACAGGTAACAAACATACAACAAACACGCCGTGGAGCAGGTAACACACACTCAATAAGCACATTGGGGAGCAGGAAACATCCTGAGGAACAAGTAATAGCTAGCCTGGCTCATCGGCAGGAAGCGGAGGGGAAGATTGGTCTCTGGGGGTAGGGAATCCTCCCACTCAGCTCTTGTTAACCCTGCAACCGAAAGCCCTAATGGGTAGTGTGGTCCTAGCTGGATAAGCAGCGGGAAAGCTTGACAGAAAACGATATCAATGGCAAGCTACGTGGCTTTAGCTGGTTAGACTCCAGTGGTTACCCCAATGCATTCTCTACGGTCCCCACGTCTTGGCTGTCACCAGTCTGTGCCTGATAAGTAGGGTGCGTCCCTCAGTCTGGGTCTCTGTCTGGTTTGGAGACACTGAGCCCGGTGAGCACGTGTCTAACGCCCAACTGAAGGGTTTCAGGTCTCATCTAATGACGTGGTCTGTGTTTTTCAGGTGATTTATTTGGACGACTCGGTTTCATCCTTTGTCCAAGTGCGAGGGTCTGTCCCTTTATTTTGGGAGCAGTGCGGAGGGCAGGTAATGAGACAGTGTATACAACAACAACAATTTATATAGCGCCCTCCACGCCGGACAGCGTCTCAGAGCGCTTTACAGTTTCGGATCCCAGGACTGAGCTGGGGTGAGCGGGGCGGGGATGGTGACCAAAGGCGCGGTCGAAAAGAAAGGTCTTCAGCAGAGAGGAGCCATTGTAACACAGTGTGTACTGCACTCGACACCTCCCATTGTAACACAGTGTGTACTATAGTAAACAGGAACCTGGTTGTTAGTCAATTGGTGGATCACTTTTCCGGGTGTAATAATCCCTTCAATAGAAAATAATAATAATTTAGTCATTCAATCCATAGACTGTTTGTGGAACACTGCTGTGTGTAATTGGCTGCTGCGTTTCACCCACAAAAATATGCAGTCAATTCACTTTACTGTGAAGCTCTTTGAAAACGTGATAAGGCGAAATATCAAATGCAAGGATTATTATTATTGTACACCTCCCATTGTAACATAATGTGTACTATACTGGACAAACGCAAAGGCTCCTTTCACATCAGGAGGACATCTCAATACACTTCACACTGTATGCAGTGAAGTACAGTGATTGTGTATTTTGTAAACAAAAGCGACAGCCAATTTGCGCCCAGCAATGTGCTACAAACAGCCAGAAAATGAATGACTTATTTTTAATCTGGGAGATTGTTGGTTGGAACGGTGTGATTAAATCTCCCCATTCAGTGTGACATGGTTCTACCAACTGACATTGGCTTATTTTACGTATGTTTCTAGGTTGGCTTCCGTCACCTCCGGCTGACCCGTGGACTTGAGGCAAACGCCCCAGCGTTTGACAGGTAACAACCACCTGCACCTGTTCTGTATGTCCAGGAGTCTTGGGATCATTTGATCACAACGTCTCTGTAACCAGACCCCCCAGGCACTGTTTACCATGAACATCAATCATGTGGTGTGGGAGATGATGTATTCAGATTGACAGATTGTGAAAGGAGAACATTGCTACATATTGGGATAAAGATGATTCCATGATCCGTCTGATGAACACACTGTTTTGCTCCCTTTTTACTCCCTCCCTCCAACTCACCCACTTCGTCCCCCCCCAACCCCCCAGTTCAAGGTCCGTCTCCAGGTTTGACTACCCTCCCCACCCTCAGCTTGGGAGTCTGGCAGGCAGTGTCAAATGCTTTGGGACGTCCTCCCGATGTGAAAGGCACTATTTGTGCCCGTTTCTACCAACCACAAATGAATCGCAATGTGAGTTGTAGAAATTTACATAAATGCAACATGCTGCTGGCTGGGCACCCGAGGTGAGCCTGGCAGACACTTAATACAGGGTAACGTGAAGTGATTGACTTTGGTATGAAGAATAAAGAAGCTAACCACTTGTTAATAAAGAAACTAACTATGGTTGTTAGTCAATTGGTGAATCGCTTTCCCGGGATAATAATCCCGCAAAAATAAATGAATAAATTGGGGCTGAATAAACAATCCACGACTTTTGTGGGACACTGCTGTGCGCAACTGACTGCTGCTTTTTACCCACAACTGAAGATGGGCAAAGAGGGGGAAAGGTGAGGGATTAAGGCAGAAAATTCAGTGCGTAGTGGCTGAAAGCACGGATACTGGTGGTGGAGCAGAAGGGATCGAGGGATGTGCGGAAGGCAAGCTGAATGAAGAAGATCGATAGAGAAGTGGGGTGTAAGCGACAGGAAACCAGTGAAGCCTGGCAAGGACTGGAGTGATGGGGGTATGGAGATTAGTGCGGATGATGACACTGGTGGTGGAGTTTTGAATTAATTGAATTTTATGAGTGGTGGAGCTGGGGAGATCAGTGAGGAGGGCATTAGAGGAATCGAGGTATGAGATGTTGAAAGAGGATAAGGGGAAAAGAGTTTTAGCTGAGGTAGATATGAGCGGAGGCAATTGTGGAAGTTGACCCCGCAGATGACATGACTGAGTTTGTAATTTTGTTGCCCAAAGGCTGGGTGAGAAGGGGTTCTGAGCCATCTTAATCTTCATGCCTGCGGGTATCTGTAAACCCAATGAAAAATAGGAGCCTTGGGTACTCCATAGGTGACCATGTGGGGACAGGAGGAGAAGCCGTATCCAGAGACGAACTGGAGTCAAATTAATAATAATAATTCTTGCATTTGATATAGCACCTTATCTTCCAGAAACAGCCATGGAGTGAGTGACCAATTTTATTTGGGGGATTGTTGGCCAGGACACCGGGGAAGAAAGAAACTCCCTTCTCATTCCGAACAGTGCCATGGAATGTTTAATATCCACCTGAACAGGCGGACTGGATCTTGGTTTAATGTCTTGTCTGAAGTAATGCTTCTCCGACAATGCAACACTCCCCAGTGCTGCATTGGAGCATCAGCTTAGATTATGTGAATTAATATCCCAATGTGGGACTTGAACCCACAACCTTCTGACTCAGAGACGAGAGTGAGACAAGCTAGACTCGAACAAAAAAGAGTGTGGTCCCACTGAGGTGGGATGAGAGGAGAATAGAAGGGTGGAAGCTTGTGTGGCGTCTAACCACCACAAGTTGGGCTGAATGGCTTGCTTCTGGACTGCATTCACTCTGTGTGACTCAATGTACAGGACATTCTTTTAGAAATCCTTTCACGAATGACGTAAGTTAAAGAGCCCATTAGGTGATGGAAAATGACATGTGGAGCTTTCATGTTCACGATAGGAAAATACTCCTGACCCACTCGAGGTCTACCATTGGAAGCAGCGATGTTTGCAGCGCAGAAAAAGGCTGTTCTCCCATGGTGTCCGTGCTGCTCTGTGCAAGAGAAAACAAGTCAGCCCCATTGACCGGCCTTTTCCCTAATCACTGACCCATATCGTTCAGGGTTTTTTAATTTGGTCACTTAACTCAAATGGTTCCTCCGTTCACAAGACAAGAGCTATTCATAAGATGACGAGAGGTTCGGATGAAGATGGCTCTTTGTTCCATCAAATCTCATCGTTCTAGTTACCCAGCCAACTCTCCTCCCATCATTAAGCATTAAGCTGATTCTTCAATGAGTCTATTGAAGTAATCAGTTGTTAATTCCACTCTGTGTGAAGAAATGCATTTGCATTCCCACTTAGAATCCCTGTGAGCTCTCCTCTTTCCAAGGCTGAAGAACTCTACTTATCTAATCTGCTCGTAGCTCATCCCTTAACACTGGGGTCAGATGTGTTTCTCTCCTCTCTCTAAGGTGTAAAGACCCCACTATATCTCGGTGATCAGACCTGTACAGGTGTGGCCTGACCACAGCTGTACACAGTAATCTAGGTGTCCTTATGTTTGTTGCTGATTATTTATTGAATGTTTTGCAGAACAAAACCACCCACAATCAGTGACCATCATTTTCTCATTCCAGACATTTGACTTTGCTGAATGAGCATTACGGAAACCAAGTGATTGTCAATCTGTTGAGGATGAAGGGAGGAGAGGAGGTCCTCAGTAGAGCTTTTAAGGTATGAGAAGAACGGCAACAAACCATCTTGGTAACCTAAAGGACAGCCTCCTGATGTGAGATGTACTCTCTGGTGAAAAGTGCTATATTAATGTGAATTGTACTGTATTGAACGTCCCACTAATGAGGTAGAAGTCTGGCTGAGTCTCGGGTCAGTCTTGTTGCAGACCCTCAGTGTGGGGGTGGTGGTGTTGATAATCTCCCTGAGCAACAACCATTCATAAATTATGTAGCTCAGTGGTTAGAGCACTCGCCTGGCAAGCGAGCGATCTGGGTTTGATTCCTGGCAGGGCGAAACCTTGGGCAAGTTTACTTTAATCACACGCCTGATGATAAACCCTCAAGAAAAAAATAAATAAAAATAATTTTGGTCACTCAATCCATGACTATTTGTGGGACACTGCTGTGCACAATTGGCTGCCGTGTTTCGGCCGTCCACAAAAAATACAGTCAATTCACTTTACAGTATATTCTGTGAAGCCCTTTGAGGCGTCTTGAAAACATGAAAAGCGCTATATCAAATGCAAGGATTATTATTATTGTAAGATCATAAGAGAGGTTTGGCCCATTTCATGTTATCCCACCTGCCACACCACCATTGTGGAGTCCCGTAGCATAGCGGTTAGCGTGCTCGCCTCGCAAACAAAAGGACCCAGGTTCGATTCCAAGGAGGGGCGAAACCTTAGGCAGGTTTCCTTACTTCACATGCCTCTGCTTACCTAACAGTAAGTAGGAACCTGGTTGTTAGTCGATTGCAGATCGCTTTCCAGGGATAGTAATCCCTCAAAAACAAAATGTGTTCACTCAATTCACACTGCTGTAGGCAATTGGCTGCCATGTTTTACCCACAAAATACACAGTCAATTCACTTTGCAGTATATTCTGTGAAGCACTTTGAGACGTCTCAATGATGTGATAAGGCACAATATCACATGCAAGGATTATTATTATACTATTACTCTTACAAGAGCTAGCACAGACATGATGGCCAAATGGCTGCCTTCTGTGCTGTAAAAATATTTATTGTTCTATGCATCAAACGCAAGGATTATTGTTATCTGATAATCACACAGAGAGGCAGCAAGTGATGTGTTTTCTCTTTGTCTCTGTTCAGAAGCTGGTCTGGGCCTCGGCTCATGCATCTCAAATCCCAATGATAAACTTTGACTATCATCACTGT
This sequence comes from Callorhinchus milii, assembly GCF_018977255.1. Classification (NCBI taxonomy): domain Eukaryota; kingdom Metazoa; phylum Chordata; class Chondrichthyes; order Chimaeriformes; family Callorhinchidae; genus Callorhinchus; species Callorhinchus milii. The sequence continues at coordinate 75,307,002 of NW_024704744.1, read as the reverse complement.
GTGAAGGAAGGGAGACTGGAGAGCTTGCTGAGACCTCAAGTGCAACACTCACTGAAGGAGTTCTGTTTCTTCACCAGTGGCCAGAACATAAGTCCTTGGTAAGTGTCCTCAATGTTTTCTCCTTCCACTTCAGTCTGTGCACAGTCCTCACTCTGTTAACTGACCTGGATCGCTGGGATGAAAGAGGCTAACTTCCCTTTCCATACACTCCCCGATCCATCACATCCTAATCCAATAAAGCACTACTGAGTCAGAAGGTTGTGGCTTCAACCACGTCAGGACTTGGAATCACACAGTCTAAGCTGATGCTCCAATACAGCTCTGGGAGTGGTGTTGCCTGTTCAGGTGGATGTTAAAGAGCCCATGGCACTAATCGAAAATGAAGGGAGTTTCACCTGGTGTCCTGGCCAACAATCCCCCAAATAAAATTGGTCACTCACACCATGGCTGTTTGTGGGACACTGCTGTGCGCAACTGGTGGCTGTTTTTGTCCACAAATTACACAGTCACTACACTTTACAGTGTATCCCGTGAAGCACTTTGAGACGCTGTGACGATGTGCTCTAACAAATGCAAGGATTATTATTAGAAGAAATGGTCTCGATGGGCTAAATGGCCTCCATTTGTTTCTTGGTTCCTCGGCAGTGCAATAAGTCACAACTGGTAGCAGTTTGTGACTTGCCACTGGCTCCCTTCTTCGGAGCTTGGGAGCTCTTGGGAATTGTAGCCTGTGACTGCTACATAGAGCTGTCAGGCTGGTAACTGTACACTGAGGTCAGGCTGAAGGAAAGCAAGCAGCCTCCTTAGTATTAATTGTGGTTTACTTAAAGTTATCAGACAGGAACACACAGGACTAACTGCCTGGACTGTCTGGATCGGGCTAACAACGTGCAGACTTATTTCGGGATGGAGGTAAGCTTTGTAGCTGTTGATTGTTAGTGTGTCCGTTCATCAGGGCTGTGAATAAATCTCTTGGTGCACCAGCCATGCAGCAGAGTAATGAGAGGGGCGGGTTACAGATACAGCTAGGGTTAGAGATGAGGAGAAAGGCAGAGAGAGAGCGAGAGAGAGAAAGTTGAAGTGGGGGGAGAGAGAGAGAGTAAAAAAAGTTAGGGGGAAAGAAAGGGAAAAAGTCAGAGAGAGAGAGAGAGACAGAGAGATAACGAGGCAATCTGTCAGAACAGCAGTGTCCTGGCCAACAATCCCCCAGAAAAATTGGTCACTCACTCCATGGCTGGTTGTTTAGACATGGCTGTGCGCAGATTGGCTTCTGCTTCTGCCTACAAAGTACACAGTCACTACACTTGACAGTGACTCTTGTGAAGCGTTTTGAGATATCCTCCTGCCATGAAGCATTGTTATTATTGACGTTATCGGAGAGTGTTACTGTGTGAGGCAGCCTTGTTTGTTGCGGACGGGGGGTGGTGTTCGCTGCGGGGGGGGGTGATCGGTGCGGGGGTGTTGTTCGGTGCGGGGGGCGGTGGTGTTTGATGCTGGGAGGTTGAGTTTGCATCTTGGGTGGGAAGTGGGAGAGAGAGGAGGGTGTCGTTCAGCACTCTGGACCGGTGGTGTTTTGGCCTCTCTCCAGGTTTTGCTCAGGCAGCTGGAGAGCCTGGGTTTGAGCAGTAAAAAGTCAGTTGTGGAACGTTTTGAAGAATTTTACAAGACAATGTGGTCACTGAATGGCCACAACCTGAGCAAGATGATTACAGGAAGCCGTGCCCTCGAGGGGAAAACCAAGGTACTCCAATGGGGTGTGTTTAACAGTGTTAAAGACGTGTGTGTGGTGCCTGGTGTGTGTCTGTATGTATGTGTCTGTGTGTGTGAAAGGACAGGTGAAACACTAACTCCTGCAACACAGAGGAGAAGCACATCATTGAAGTTTGAGGAGTCCTGTAGCATATTGGATAGAGTACTTGTCTCGCAAGCGAGAGGACCTGGTTCAATTCCCAGGTGGGGCAAAACCTTAGGCAAGTTTCCTTACTCCGCACGCCTCTATTTACCTAGCAGTTAGTAGGAACAACCTGGTTGTTAGTCAATTGGCCGATTGATTTCTGGGTGTAATAATCCTTCCTACTTACTGCTAGGTAAACAGAGACGTGTGGAGTAAGGAAACTTGCCTTAGGTTTACCCCAGCCCAGGAATTGAAACCAAGTCTTCTTGCTTGCGAGCGCGCTAACCACTGTGCTATGGGGTTCCACATCAGATATAAAGCGCTGTAATATACGGATTATTGTTAACTCCACTAATGAGATGTTTGTGGGCTGAAGGTGAAAGATGGAGCTCGTTCTGTATCCAGGTCCATTCAGACCAACTTCTTTGATGGAGTGAAACAGGAGGCCATCGATTTGCTCCTCACGGGCGACTTTTACAGGGAGAAATACGCAGAGAAGGCGAGGTCTCTGATGGATGACATAGTGCTTTTCAGTAAGTTACTTTTGGAAGGAGATAAGAGCATCAGTCAGCCTGACTGGCCTCTGAGTCAGAAGGTTGTGGATTAAAGCCGCCCCCACACAGGGGCTTTGTGCTCACAGTCCAGGCTGCCCCCACCCCCCGATGTATTGCTAAAGGGATGTGCCATTACCCAGAAATGCCGTCCTTCCGATGAGATGTTAAACTAAAGTCCTGTCTGTGCCTGTTTAGGTCGATATTAAAGATCCCATGGCACTACTGGAAAAGAGAAGGGAGTTTCTCTTCCCTGGTGTCTGGCCAACAATCCCCCCAATAAAATTGGTTGCTCACTCCATGGCTATTTGTGGACATTGCTGTTTGCAAATTAGCTACCTTGTTTGCCTACAAAATACACAGTCACTAAACTTCACAATAAATCCTGTAAATCCAGCACATTGTGATATCTTGATGATGTGGTTGGGCACTGTAGCTGTATTAATTGTATTAATTTTAAGGAGTAGTTTTATAATATAATATTGCTCGCATTTGCCTTATCACGTCGTTGAGATGTCTCAAAGTGCTTCACAGAGTATTTTGTAAAGTAAATTGACTGTATATTTTGTGGGCATAGTAGCCACAAACAGTCTTGGATTGAGTGACCAAATTATTAAGGATTTTTTTTGAGGAGTCCTGTAGCATATTGGATAGAGTACTTGTCTAGCAAGTACTTTTAAGGATTTTTTAAGGATTTACTACAACCGGAAAGCGATCCATCAATCAACTAACAACCGGGTTCCTACTTACTGTTAGGTAAACAGAGACATGTGGAGTAAGGAAACTTTCCTAAGGTTTCACCCCACCTGGGAATCGAACCCTGGTCCTTTTGCTTGCGAGTCAAGCCACTAACCAGTATGTCACGGGACTCCACATTATTAAGATGATAGAGTTCATTGATCCAGCGCTCTTGAGACACCACTCTATATAATTGCATGTGGTGGTGTTGTTGGTCGAGGCTGCCTCCGGTTGTCTGACCCTCTGTTATCTTACAGCACCTCGTGGGATTCTGAAAGCTATGTGTGAACGCCAGCTTGAGTACTCCCATTTCAGGCGAGCTCAGATCAGTGTGGGAACGTGGAATGTCAACGGTGGAAAACAGTTCCGGAACAATGTGCTTAGTATCTCAGAGCTGACCAGCTGGCTGCTCGACACTCCCAGCCACAGCAGGCCTCACGGTAAGTCAGAGCCTTGTTGCAACATCCGCGAACTGTCACCTCGAACAGAGTGAGCCAAAGCCTCGGACACACTGACTGGCCGGCACTTCACCACCTCTCCTTGTTTCCCCAGGTGACAAGAGCTGCTCACCTGATATCTTTGCGATCGGATTCCAGGAAATGGTGGAGCTCAATGCAGGAAACATTGTCAATGCCAGGTAATGAACAGGCTTTAGACCCTCCCAGCCTCACTTCAGATCCTCAATCCCTCCCAGTCGACCTCACGGACAATGTAGTCCTAATCGTATTGTCCTAACTCAACGATGGTGGCTGTTGTGCTAAATCAGTGGTTGTTGTGTGTACTATATTAAGTCAACGGCTGCTGTATTGTGGAAACTCCTGTATCTGAAAGGCTCAATCTGAAGCCGGCTTCTAAATCAGGACCGAATTCAAGGCTTCTCACAATTCTCATAGCCTGGGACAAGGTGGCTTTTCAACCTCTGATCTTTCCTGCTTTAATCAGAGGCATAAGATGACACCCCGTTGTTACGCCCCATTCATTTTCCTCTGGTGGGGGAATCCAGAATAAGGGGGCTTCATCTTACAATTAGAGCTAGGCCATTTAGGAGTGAAATCAGGAAGTACTGTTTCACACAAAGTGTTGTGGAAATCTGGAACTCTCCCATTGGGTTGTGGATGCTGGATCAGTTGAAATTGTCAAGGCTGAGGTGGATAGATTTTTGATAGGTAAGGGTATCAAGGGATATGGAGAAAGGCGGGTAAATGGAATTGAGATACAGATCAGCCATGATCTAATAGAATGGCGGAATAGGCTCGAGGGGCTGAATGTCCATCTCTTGTTTCTATGTTCCCACTAATTTTTGGCTGCTGTTTCCTGTCAATTGGTCATTTATGTTTGCCTATAAATACAGTCACTGAACTTTGCAGTAAATCTTGTGAAGCGCTTTGAGACTTCTCAATGATGTGATAAGGCACTGTTTCAAATGCATGTATTATTATTATTACTCATGAATTACCATATCTGATTGCCGGTCGCTCGGCTTTGTCACTGAGACATCTCAAAGCGCTTCACAAAATATATTTTAAAAGTGAATTGACCGTACATTTTGTGGACGAAACACAGCAGCCAATTGCGCTCAGCAGTGTTCCACAAACAGTCGTGGATTGAGCGACCAAATTATTATTAATATTTTATTTTTTGAAGGGATTATTACCCCCGGAAAGCGATCCGCCAATCGGCTAACAACTGAGTTCCTGCTTACTGCTAGGTAAACAGAGGTGTGTAGAGTAAGGATACTTACTTAACAACAACAAAATTACATTTGTATACCGCCTTTCACATTGGGAGGACGTCCCAAGGCTGATAATCAGTGTTTCGGACCTGAGCTGGGGGTCGGAATTGGGGAGGATGGAGGACAGGGGGCTAAAGAGGATGATTGAAGGCACGGTCAATGAGGAAAGTCTTGAGACGGGTCTTGAAGGAGCGGACAAGATGGAGAGACTGCGGGATGGAGTTCCAGAGGATGGAGAAGGCCCACCCGCTAATGGTGGGGTGGGTGAGGCGGGGGACATGAAGCAGGCCGGAGCCCGCTGAGCGGAAGAAGTGAGCAGGTTGGTAGGTGGTTAGGATGTCGCAGAACTAGTGGGGAGCAAAGCCATGGAGGGCTTTGAAGGTGAGGCCTAGTACCTTGAACTGTATCCTCTGTGTGATGGAAAGCCAGTGGAGTCGGGCGAGGATGGGTGTGATAAGGTCATGGAGCCGGTGCAGGAGAGAACACAATCTGCAGAGTTCTGGATGACCTGCAGCCTATGGAGGGAGGAGTTGGGGAGGCTGACACATAGGGAGTTTGCATAGTCAAGCCTCAATGTTATAAATACATGTATGAGGGTCTCAGCGGCATGTAGTGGGGGACTTAAGGTTTTGCCCTGCACAGGAATTGAGCCTGAGTCCACTCGCTTATGAGGCGATTGCACTAACCACTAAACTACAGCATTCTTGACTTTCTGTTTGACTTTCTAACAGCACAACTAATAAGAAGATCTGGGCAGAGCAGCTCCAGAAGGCGATCTCCACCAGACACAAGTACATATTACTGGTCTCGGGGCAGCTGGTGGGGTTGTGTCTGTTTGTGTTTGTCCGGCTCCACCACGTCCCTTATATCAGGTGAGTTCCTGCCTAATGACCAGCTATTATTGGTGGGGAGGCAGAGGACGGGTGGGGGGGCTGTCTGGGGAGAGAGTTAAATGAAGCCTCATTGAGGCCTTATTAGTTCCATGCTTGGCAAAGGAAAACGTCCAACAGCTGGGCGTTTGACAAATGCTGAAATCCATCGCTGTGCTAAAAGGTATCCAAACAACAACAACAACAAGATTCCATTTATAAAGCGCCTTTCACGTCAGGAGGACGTCCCAAGGCGCTGAAACAACAAAGTACATTTGTATAACGCCTTTCAACAACAACAACTTGCATTTATATAGTGCCCTTAATGCCGGACGGTGAACTCGTAGCGCTTCCATGTCAGGAGATCTTTCCAAGGTGCTGGACAGTCCAGGATTTGCACCCGATCTGGGGATTGGGATCCGGAGAGGTGGAGGCAGCGAAGGTGGGTGTAGGAGGGTGACCAAAGGCGCAGTTGAAGAAGGTCTTGAGATGGGCCTTGAAGGAACCAAGGGAGGGGACTGTGGGATGGAGTTCCAGAGAGTGGGTCCAGGGAGGATGAAGATCTGACGGTGGGGCAGGCATGACAGGGGGCATGGAGCAGGTCAGAGTCTGCTGAGCGGAGGGAGCTGACAGGTGGATATGAAGTTACAAGGTCTCAGAGGTAGGGACTGAGTCTTGTTGTGTCTAGAATGGAATGTGTTGTCTCTCCTCGGGGGGGAGACAAGCTGCTTATCTATTGCTGGAGAGTATTATGGGCAAGTTTGTGAGAGCCAATGCTTGGGGGACCCCAGAGTGTGCGTTGGGGTAACTGCTGGAGTCTAACCAGCTGAAACCACATAGCTTGTGAAAGCATTCTATGACAAGTTTTCCTGCTGCTTGTCCAACCAGGACCACCCATTAGACGTTATCCAACATTCAGCAGTTGACTGGCATTGCTGTTGACTGGGACTTCTCCTTTCTCGTTTTCCAGGGAAGTTGCCATGGATACAGTGAAGACAGGAATGGGAGGAAAAACTGGGAACAAAGGAGCGGTGGCCATCCGCTTTCAGTTTTACAGCAGCTCGCTGTGCTTTGTGTGTGCTCACCTGACAGCTGGTCAGAACCAAGTCAAAGAAAGGAATGAAGATTACAGGGAGATTGCCCAGAAACTCACCTTCCCAATGGTAGGCCATCATCCGAAATATTAATAAAAATAATAATAATAATAATCCTTGCATTTGATATAAACCTTATCATGCATCCTGCTTACCTAATTCTGGAAAGTATTAAGCACAGGTTGGCAAAAGCCAAGGCTTGGGAACCCCAGGGCGGATGTTGGTGTAACTGCTGGAGGCTAACCAGCTAAAAGCGCACAGCTTATCATTGTAGGACCTGTCAGGCAAGCTTTCCCACTGATTGTCCAGTGAGGACCACCCTACCTGTTAGGGCTTTGGCATGCAGGATTCAGTGGATGGTTATTGATTATTTTATGGTAAACACAAGCATCTTGCCTTGGTTCTGACAGGGCCAGAACATCTTCTCGCACGACTACGTGTTCTGGTGTGGAGACCTGAACTACAGGATCGATCTTCCGAACGACGAGGTCTTGCAGCACGTTAAGAAACAGGACTGGTGGAGTCTGCAGGCTCACGAGCAGCTCCAGCAGCAGAGAGCTGAAAGCAAAGTGAGTGCTGAGAGCGGCCAGAGACAGACATTCAGATGGATTCATCTCCACTGAGCGGTCAGCTTCTTATCTTCTGAACGTCCCATAGAATAGTTGTCAGTGCACTCGCCTCAGAAGCGAGAGGACCTGGGTTTGATTCCCGGGCAGGGCAAAACCTTAGGCAAGTTTCCTTACTGCACATGCCTTTGTTTACCGAGCAGTAAGTTGGAACCCAGTTCTTAATCGATTGGTGGACCACTTTCTGGGAGCAATAATCCCTTTTTTTTAAAAAAAATTATAATAATTTGTTCAGTCAATCCACGACTGTTTGTGGGACACTGCTATGCATAATCTTCGTTCCCCATCTGTGCTTGTGTTAGAAGATCCCATGACACTATTTGAAAAGAAAAAGGAGTTTCTCTCTCCCGGTGTCCTGACCAACAATTCCCCCAAATAAAATTTGGTCACTCCCTCCACCACTGTTTGTGGGACACTGCTGTGTGCAAACTGGCTGTTACATTTCGCCTGCAAAATTCAGTTACTCCAGTTTACAGTATATCCTATGAAGCGCTTTGAGATGTTTCCAAACATGATAAGGCGTTGATTGAAGTGCGGAGATTATTATGATAAACCAGGTTGACCCAAATACTGTTCTTTTACTTAGATTTTCAAGGGCTTCCAGGAAGGTTGTATTAGATTTGCTCCAACGTACAAGTACGATGTGGGGACAGACGTATACGACACAAGCGACAAGTGCAGGACTCCGGCCTGGACGGACCGAGTGCTGTGGTGGCGAAGGAAATGGCCCAGTGATACATTGGGTAGGGATGGCATCAATGTGGACTTTGGTCACTCTCTCGTCGAACCTCTTATGTGAAAAGAATGTAACAATTCTAATAGGTGTGACCTTTGCCTTGTTGCAGGCACACCTGATGCTTATCTGCGTAAATGCCAGCTGTCAGCCTGGCGAGATCAGTCAGACTCTCGCCTCCGAGTCAGAAGGTTACGAGTTCAAGTCTCCACATCGGGACTTTGAGCTCAGTCCAGGCTGACAGTGCAGTGTTGGGGAAACGCTGTGTTGTCAGAGGTGCCGTCCTTTGACTGAGACGTTAATCGAGATCCCATGGCACTGTTCGAAAAGTGAAGGTGTCTTCTCCTGGTTTCCTGGCCAACAATCCCTCAAATAAAATTGGTCTCTCACTCATGGCAGATTGACTGTGGTATTCAACTACCAGCACATAGTCACTACACTTCACAATAAAATCTTGCGGAGCTCTTTGAGACATCTTGATGATGTGATAACCTTGTGACTCAGGCGAGAGTATGAATGACTGAGCGAGGCTAACAGCCAGTGGAGGTTGAGGTCTGGACAGATGAGACCAAATAGCCTGAAGCTCTCATTACTTAGAGGTAATTCAAGCCTTTGTAAGGCTTGAGGATCAGATGAAGTAGTTTGACTTGCAGAGGAGCCTGAGTGAAGTCCTGTATCATATTGATTAGAAAACTCACCTCGCAAGCGAAAGAACCCGGTTTTAATTCCTGGGCTGGGTGAAACCTTAAGCAAGTTTCCTTATTATACGCGCCTCTGTTTACCTAACAGTAAGTAGGAAGCCGGTTGTTAATCGATTGGTGGATTGCTCTCCGGAGATAATAATCCCTTTGAAAAAAAATACTAATAATACTTTGGTCGCTCAATCCACGACTGTTTGTGGGACACTTGTGCACAATTAGCTGCCGCTATATCAAAAGCAAGGATTATTATTATTATTATACTATGTTAGATTGTTCAGGGACACTTCTCATGTATTTCAGGAGACCCAGGTTTCACAGGCTACGACCACGAGGCAGAGTCAAAGATCAAGCACACGTGTAATCCCGGTGTAGTGTTGTACTATGGCAGAGCAGAGCTGAAAGCTTCTGACCACAGGTGGGTGGATGTTTACACTACACCTTGACAGTGTTTGGTTTCTGGCCAACATACACCAGTTCTCCGACCAGTCTTTACTGGAGACTGAGACTGTGTAAATTAGGACATTAATGTCCACTGTGCGCTTCTCATCCAAGTATGTGGGCATTAGCGTTTGATCTAGTCATGCATCCATATATACTTGGTGGGGAGAGAGTGCACAATCCGTTCCAACAATTTATCTCAGGAAATTCCATGTGTAGGTGGGATGCATGGCATTCTCAGTTTGGTTTGGATAATCTTAAGCATGGTGATGGGTTTCCGCATGAGTCAGACACCCAGCTGCTGATACCCAAAACCCCACTCAGATGACTATTCAAATGGACCACATTCAAATAGTGGAAGGGCAAGTGGTGTCCAGATTCATCCCCAGAGGTGATGTTAATCGTTTCTTCATAAGAGTTCCTCTCTCCGCTCCTCCCCCAGGCCAGTGCTGGCTGTCTTGGAAATCAACATCCAGGAAGTGGATGTCTTGGCCCAGGAGCGAGTGCTCAAGAAAATCACGTCCTCCCAGGGTCCGTCTGACGCCACCGTAGTGGTTTGTGTCAAAACGCCGAGCCTCGAGGAGAGGGAGGACTTTCCCGAAGACATCAGCCGTGAATTAATCCACTGCTTCCGGAGTTACGGCACCGTCCTTCTGCTCAGGTACCAGCGCCTCGGGACGTCCTCCCGACATGAAAGGCGCTGTACAAATGTAATTTTGCCGTTGTTGTTCCTGGTGTCGGAAACCTTGACAATTGGTCTGTCATTGCATGTCTCACTCTCAAAATTAATCAAGCATCTGGCAAATCAGCTCCTGTGTTCTCTGATAATAATAATAATAATCCTTGCTTATGATATAGCGCTTTATCACGTCATTGAGACATCTCAAAGCGCTTCACAGAATATATTGTAAACTGGAGTGGTTATGTATTTTTTTTATCGGCAAAACGTGGCAGCCAATTGAGCACGACAGTGTTCCACAAACAATTGTGAATTGAGAGACCAAATGTTAACTTTTTTTTCTGGAGGGATTATGACCCCCGGAAAGCGATCTGGCAATCGACTAACAACCGGTTCCTACATACTGCTAGGTAAACAGAGGAAAGTGGAGTAAAGAAACTTGCCTAAGGTTTCGCCAGGTCAGGAACCAAACCTGGGTCCTCTCGCTTGCGAGGTGATCATGCTAACCACTATGCTACAGAACTGCATGGGATTTCTATAAAATACCCAGTAAATTCTGCAAAGAGCTTTGATACGTCCTCCTGACATGAAAGATTTATTATTATTTTTTCAAACTTTGAAGACAGTTTTCTGTTGTTCTTAAAAGAAACTTACAGAAAAAAACGGCTTTAAATTTGAAGCTGAATTTAAGAATTTGCTGAATTCTGGGACGTTTTGACGACATGATAAGGCACTGTATCAAATGCACGGATTATTATTGCAACACTTGCCAGTGAAACCATTGATGTGTAACTTTGATATATAAGTGACTGGGTGTGAATCGTTTTTCCCACCTTGATAGCACTATGTATGTATTATGTGTCTGTGTGGCATGTTCTCGCCTCTAAGTCAGAAGGTTGTGGGTTCAAACCCCACATCGGGATTGAAATCACACAGTCTAAGTGTTTTGCCCTCAAAATACAGTCACTACACTTTACAGTATATCCTGTGAAGTGCTTTGAGACGTCTTAACGATGTGATAAGTTGCTATATCAAATGCAGGGATTATTACTATTATTACTGTGCAGGGATGGAGTTCACGTAGTGATGTTGTGGGTTGAGGTGTGGCCACACAGTAACTGTATTCCTTTGCTCCCACCAGGTTTGATCGGGGACAGATGTTGGTGACCTTTCAGGACAGCTGTGTGGTGCTGAAAGTTTTGGAATTGGATGGGACAAAGGCAAGTCTGGTGTTCCTGCTGAATGTGCTGCCCTCCTGCTCCAAAGTCCCGGCTTGTGCCATAAACATCAAGCCTGCGACCAGCACAGCTTTAAAGTCCTTATAATAATAATCTTTGCATTTGATATAGCACTTTTCATGTCTTCTAGACGTCTCAAAGCGCTTCACAGAATAGACTAAAGTGAATTGACTGTATATTTGTGGGCAAAATGCGGCAGCCAATTGTACACAGCAGTGTCCCACAAACAGTCGTAGATTGAAAATGACCAATTATTATTTTGTTTGGGAGGGATTATTATTAGGCTCTGTGTGGAGTAAGGAAACTTGCCCAAGGTTTCGCCCTCTGCCTGGAATTGAACCCAGGTGTCTCGCTTGCAAAGCGAGTGCTCTAACCACTGAGCTACAGAATTCCACAAGTGTATAATGCAGTGAGCTTCAATAATCTATATTTGACACTGTCTCAGCACAAAGGACCAAGTTTGTCTGATGTGAAGAGCGCTATCGGGACGCAGGTTGTTGTAATAATAATAATCCTTGCATTTGATGTAGCGCCTCATCACACAGTTGAGACGTCGCAAAGTGCATCACGGAATATACCGTGTATATGTATGCGAAATGGCGGCAGCCAATTGCACCAGAAACGTCCCACACGCAGTCATGCTTTGAGTGACCCCTTCAATTAGGAGTGTTTTCAAGATTAATAATTGTTATTAATATATAACTTTGTTCAAAGATATATAATAGTAATCGTTATATTTGAGTTCAGAGGACGCCCAAAGTGCCTCAAGGATATACTGTAAACTCGCCTCGGAGTCAGAAGATTGTGGGGATGTCGGGACTTGAACTTGAACTCATGCCGTCTAAGCTGTCACTCCAATGCAATTCGTGGGTGGTGTGGTGGTGGGGGTTCTGCATTGTTGGAGGGGCTGTCCTTCAGATGAGACATTAAAGCAAGATCCTGTCTGCCTGTTCAGGTGGATATTAAAGATCCCATTGTGCTATTCGAAACGGGAAGGGAGTTTCTCTTGGTGTCCTGGCCAACTCATCAATCATGGCTGGGATATTGCTGTGCACAACTGGCTGTCGTGTTTCCTTTGTTCCCAGTCACTCCATTTTACAGTATATCCTTTGAGAAGTCTCAACGACGTGATAAGGCACTCTATCAAATGCAAGGATTATTATTATTAATTAGCAGAGGCTCTGAGCCTTTCCAGAGCTCTGTACTACGGTGTGTTAGTTACCAGTGAATGGCTTGCTTCTGGGCTCTCATTTCTGATTCCCTGCTCAGTTTGTTGCTGTGCCAGGTTATAACATGCATCAGCCTGGCTCAGTGATAGCGCTCTTGCCACTGAGTCAGAAGGTTGTGGATTCAAACCCCACTTCGGTACCTGGAATCACATAGCCTAAGCTGACACTCCAATGCAGCACAGAAGGAGCCGTCCTTCGGATGAGACGTTGAAACCCAGGTCATGTCTGCCTATTCAGGCGGACGTTAAAGATCCTGTGGCACTATTAGTAAAGAGAAGGGAATTTTTCTCTCCCGATATGTGGCCAACAATCCCCCAGAGAAAATTTGCCGCTCAATCCATTGCTGTTGTGAGACATTGTTGTGTGCCTCTCACTCAGTTCCCGTTAACCGTGCAAGTTAAAGAGTGCACAATTCCATTCCAACTATCTCTCTCTGGAATTTCCATGTGTAGGTGGGATGCATGGAATTCTCAGCTTGGTTTGAATACTCTTTAAGCACAGTGTTGGGTTTCCACATGTGTCAGACACCCGGCTACTGACTAAAAAAAAAAGTGAATATTATTATTAATATCATTCACACATTGTCCAGGTGAATGGCAGAGCAGTGAGCATAAAGCCACTCACAGGAGACTGGCTGAATGATCTTCAGGAAGAGATTAACATGAAGAGGAACAGCATGGCACCAATGTCTCCCACCGCAAACTCCTGTCTGCTGGAGGAGACCTTTGATTTTGACAGCCTGGACTATGATACTGAGGGTAGGTCAGATGGCGATTGTGTCTGATGTATTATGATGACTGCATTGAACATTATAATTATTACTCCAGTGCACACCAAACGATCTGGATTGTGTGGCTATCACTGGAGACAATCTACCCTTCACCCCCATGTCGCCCTGAACTACCATAGTTCCCTCATGTCCCCTGGTGCTGCCTCTCCCCTCTCCATGTCCCCTGGGGGCATTTCCCCTCCCTTCCACTCGCGTCCCCCAATGCTGTCTTCCTCCCCGCCCCCCCACTACACAGACACACACACTGGCTGGCTGTTGCTGTGTTACAGAATGTCACTTCTCCGGTGTGTTAGTAGTTGTAAGAAATATAGTTGTGGACTCCCATAGTGTAGTGGTTAGTGCGCTCTCCTTGCAAGTGAGAGGACCTAGGTTTGATTTCTGGGCAGGGCTAAACCTTAGGCAAGTTTCCTTACGCCACCCGCCTCTATTTACCTAGCAGTATGTAGGAACCCAGTTGTTAGTTGATTGGCGGATCAGCTTTCCGGGAGTAATAATCCCTTCAAAATAAATAATTAGTATATATATTTAAAACATACAAATAATTTGGTCAATCAATCCACAACTGTTTGTGGGACACTGCTGTGCACAATTGGCTACTGTGTTTCGCCCACAAAACACACAATCGCTACACTTTACAGTGTGAAGCGCTTTGAGACGTCTGGAAGATGTGATAAGGAGCTATATCAAATGCAAGGATTATTATCATAATAATGTACCACACGAGTTGCTGATGTGAGCTGATTGACTATGTACCTGCAGGAGATCTGGACGAGGAGTTGGATGAAGCTGTGCCTCAGCACGTTTTGGCTGGATTGATGCCCAGACACAGCCCCAGCCTCCGCCCGCTGTCTCCTGAATACTCAGCTCAGGAGGGCACCGAGGGTCCGTCACACACTGAGCCCAGGCCGGCTCTCAGCCAACAACCAGCAGCCACAGGTAACCCAGGCTGGGGCCTACACAGGGGAGGGGTGCAGTCATAGCTTACATCAGGAGGGGGTTTCAGAGCTTCCCGTGAGATGGAGCCGGGGGGACGACAAAGTATGCGATGGGTCGGCAGTAAAGTTGGGTTGATCCTGATAATTGTTTGGGTGATTCCCTGGCTATGGTTTGGGTGGTTGACTCCCTGGCTATGGTTTGGGTGGTTGATTTCCGGCTATGGTTTGGGTGGTTGACTCCCTGGCTATGGTTTGGGTGGTTGACTCCCTGGCTATGGTTTGGGTGGTTGACTCCCTGGCTATGGTTTGGGTGGTTGACTCCCTGGCTATGGTTTGGGTGGTTGATTTCCGGCTATGGTTTGGGTGGTTGACTCCCTGGCTATGGTTTGGGTGGTTGACTCCCTGGCTATGGTTTGGGTGGTTGACTCCCTGGCTATGGTTTGGGTGGTTGACTCCCTGGCTATGGTTTGGGTGGTTGACTCCCTGGCTATGGTTTGGGTGGTTGACTCCCTGGTTAGAGTTGGGATGATTTCTGCCGCCTTGTGGCTAAATACACACTTTCTGTTTCAGATGAAACGGACATTTCCTCAGTCGCTCCGGAGATGTCTCCAGTCGGTGAATTCCGTCCCCGCACCACCAGCAGGTCCGTGTCGGTGCCCGGGCGCCCCCGGCCCCCGCAGAGGCCCCCACTCCCCGGTAAGCACAGCGCCATCAACGGAAAAATCCACATGGCTTTCTCCAGCAACCAATGGGTTCTAATTTACATGATTTGTAAAAGGATTTCTAAACCTACGTGCAGAGTGACGAGGGCCATTTGTCCCAACTGGTCCATGCCAGTGTTTATATTCCACATGAACCTTCAGTCTTCCCAATCCATTTCCTCCCCTCCTGTATCCCTTTTGTTCGCTGCTCACTCAGGTGTGGATGGCAACACAAGGTAGAGAGATTTCTGTTACAGAAAACAGTATATGGTTAGACATGGGGGGAGAGAGAAAGATATAGAGAGACCTGGGGAGGACTGGTGTGATTGGGGTACGGTGTTTACACACCCACACTAAACTCTGTACCCCCATCACACCAGTCCTCCCCAGGATCCACTGGCTCCCTATTACAGAACAAATTGATTTCAAGATCCTCTCACTTGCCTTCAAATCCCTTCACTCCCTGGTACCTCCCTACCTCTCTGACCTGCTTTCTTCCCAACCCAATACCCGTTGCCTCCGCTCGACTGACTCCAGCCTCCTGTTTGTCTCTTCTCCGCTCCGCTCCACCGTTGATGGCCACGCTTTCAGCCACTACCCCCGAAGCTTTGGAACTCTCTCCCTCATTCCCTCCACTTTGCCCCCTGCTTCCTCTCTTTTAGATCACAAATGAAGACCCACCCCTTAGCCCGTGATTACTATCTCCTCCCCCTGGCTTGGCCTCAGGCTCCTCCACTGTTAAGCGCTCCGATAAGCTGTCCCGCATCAAGGGCGCTGAATAAACAATGTTGTTGTCTTTTATACTACTTCTAGCTGTACTGAATTTGAAGAAATCTGTGTCTGATCATTCTATAACATCTGAAGACAGCCTAACACAGGCTTCCGTCTTCCATCCAGCGAAGATTCTCTCAGGAGCTCCTCAGCATCCTGTAAGTCTGAAATCCTCATTCAGATATTGGTCATGAACCGCAAGTGTGGAGGTTTTACTGTTCAAACCCTCGGCTGGGAAACTCCGATCATCAGTCAGGCTTGGGGCTCACGTCCAGCGGGGAAATCCCTTACAATGGGGGATAGTTCAGGAACAGAGGAACAGGAGGAGGCCATTCATCCACTCGAGCCTGTTCTGACATTCTATTAGATCATGACTATACCTCAACTCCATTTACCCGTCTTTGCCCAATATCCCTTGATACTATATTTTCTAACAAAAATCTATCCACCTCAGTCTTGAAAATTTGAATGGATCCAACATCCACTGCCTTTTGGGGGAGAAAGTTCCTGATTTCTACTAAATGCTTCCTGATTTCACTCCTAAATGGCCTAGCTCTAATTTTAAGATTATGCTCCTTGTTCTGGATTCCCCTACCATACAGAGAAATAGTTTAGTTTAGAGAAATAGTTTCTCTCTATTTACCCTATCTAATCCCATTATTTTAAATACTTCAATCAAATCACCCATCAACCTTCTAAACTCGAGGGAATACAAGCCAAGTTTACGTAACCTGTCAGCCCTGTGTGTTGCAAAGGTAGGGTAGGGTGAGACCATGGAGATATTTTAAAGGTGAGGAAGAGCATCTCGATCTGCTGAGCTCCTCATGATCAGAAATGGGCGAGAGATTTGGCACTATCTTCCCTCTCGCACCTCCTCAAACCCTACTGAGCTGGCTGTCTGTGCTGGTGTTAGCTCCATCACACCCCTTCACACTGGGGCTTGAACTCAAACCCTATTCACCGGCACTTTCCTAATCCTTTCACTTTAAGTTTGTTTTTCAAGTATGGATACTTTACCATGGTTTTGTAATTATGGCCACAACAGAGGTTTGTGCCAAAGGGCCGCACTGAGTGTCAGAAACGCATGTCAAACCACCGCTCGAGGGGTAGTGACGTGTATCCGAGCTGTGGGGCGGAAGATGGTGCCAAGTTTCTCGCCCATTTCTTGCTGAGCTGCAGTTGGTGAGGAGCTCTCGTTCCTCTGTGTGATGTTTCTGGCTCCCCATCCCCCAGTGAATCGAGTTCAGGATCCTCGTCCTCACCTTTAAAATTCCTCTACGGTCTCATCCCCACCCGACTTGAACAACCTCCTACAGACCTACCAATCCAGCCACTCCCTCTGCAACAAAACGCTTCAGTAAGCTACCCATTTGAAGGGCACTATATAAATGCAAGTTGTTGTTGTTGCTCCATATCCCTCTCCCTATCTTCTCCATACATGTATATATGTATCAAATGCAAGGATTATTATTATTATTATTATGTAACGTAGTGGTCAGTGTGCTTGTCTCGCAAGCGAGAGGACCCGGGTTTGATTCCTGGGCGGTTCGAAAGCTTAGGTAAGTTTCCTAACTCCACACGCCTCTGTTTACCCAGCAGTAAGAAGGAACCCGGTTGTTAATCGATTGGCAGATTGCTTTCCGGGGATAATAATCCCTCAAAAAAAAAAGCATTTGTTCACTCAATTCACACTGTTGTGGATAATTGGCTGCCACATTTCACCCACAAAATACACAGTCAATCCATTTTGCAGTATATTCTGTGAAGCACTTTGAGACATTTCAATGACTTGATAAGGCGTTCTATCAAATGTAAGGATTATTATTATTAATAATCCTCAAGTCTCTGAACTCCATCCCAAAGTCCCTCCGACTCCCCCCTCTGTCTCCACTCGAAGATAGTGCTTTCGGTTGTCTTCCCCCACCCCCAAACCCTGGCTCTGGAGCCCAGCCAACTGTATGAAACTCTTAGAAATGTCCTCTCGTCGTGAAAGGTGCTGAATAAATATAAATAGTATTGTGTTGTTTCACATCAAACATCACAAATAGCGTCAGCCAACGATATTCTGAAATGTTCCTGTGATTGTCACTATCCACACGATTGAACCTACGCTGACCAGCTTTGAGCAGCGCTGACAGTACCACCGCAGAGCATTAGTTTTGGGAATGTTATTGACTGTGAATCCATCTGCTTTTCAGCCGTCCTGCAGGAGTGGTATAAGCAGGCCGTACAACGTGTCGCAAATTAAAACGTCGTCGGCTGCGGAAGCAGAACAGGCAATAAAACACCTAATGGAAGGGAAATCAGGTGAGCGGTTCAGCCACGGGGTCAGTCTGGCCTCATCAGCGGTCACTGTTTAGGCCTGACACCGATAGCGATGGCTCCAATTTCAGGTCAGGATGTGGGTTACAGAGTGGTTCTGACCACCAGCAGCGGAGGTGTACGGAGGGAGCTCCAGACACCTGCAGTTATCTGTTTAACTCCCACTGAACATCCCACAGAGTCTCAGGTAAGTGTGAAATCCTTTACATTGATTGCCCCGTGGAGTCTCGGATAAGTGTGAATTGGTTACACTGGTTGTTAATGTAATATAAAAATAATAAAATAATCCCAGCAATTAATATGGCTTCTATAATATCAAATGTCTCAAAATACTTCACATATTTCTGTAAAGTCTAGTGACTGGGCATTTTGTAGGTGAGCACAGCAGTAGTCCTGCACACGGTAATGTCCCACAAACAGCAATGAAGTAAATGACTCCATTGGAGCTCTCTACTCTAATCCTGTTCCCTGCTCTCTCCCCATCATGTCTGTGCTGGTGCTGGTTTATATGGGTGAGAGAATAGATGTTCCTTTCTTTTTGTTGCAGTCGGTTTACACAGTAACATCAGTTAGAGTGATGTAATCTTAAGTGATATAACCTCATTAAACAGGCCACTTGTGCCTCTGAGTCAGAAGGTTGTGGGTTCAAGCCCCACATCTAGGACTCTGAGCTAACAGTCTAGGCTGATGCTCCAGGGCAGTGCTGGGGGGATCACTGCATTGTCAGAGGTGCCGTCCTTCAGGTGAGATTTTAAACCAAGGTTTAAAATCGTTCACTTCATTGCTGTTTGCGGGACAATTTGTGTGAAAATTAGCTGCCGCTTTCACCTACAAACACACAGTCACTACACTTTACGTTAAATCCTGTGAAGTACTTTGAGACGTTCTCCGATGTGGAAGGAGAAGGTTATCTCCGTATTTGATATGGTGCTTCGATTCATTGGAGTTCAAAATCCTGAGGTGGGGCTTGAAACCCAGTGAGAGAGCGACCATCTGAGCCAGACTGACACCTGTGTATGTCCAGAACAAAAGGCATAAAAACTGCAACCGAGTGTGAGGCTGGACCAGAGTGGATTGGTTTCCCGGGCACGGCGAAAGCTTAGGCAGGTTTCCTTACTCCACACGCCTCTATTAACCTAGCAGTGAGTAGGAATCCGGTTGTTAGTCACTTTCCAGAGATAATAATCCCTTCATAAATAATTTTTTTTAAAAAATGTAGTCATTCAATCCATGGCTGTTCGTGGGACACTGAAACGCACAATTGGCTGCCCGCGTTTTGCCCACAGAATATACAGTCAATTCACTTTACAGTATATTCTGCGAAGCGCTTTGAGACGTCTCAACAACGTGATAAGGCGCTATATTTAATGCAAGGATTATTATTATTGTTGTTTCCTTTCCTGTTTCAGCAATGTTAATTGTAGAATCCTGCTCAAAGCGTCCGGCCGCAATGCAGTCATTCACTATGCCCCGGGCTGCTGGTAAAGCCAACACAAAGTTCCCTTCTGCTCCCCTCATGGCCCCAAGTCACACACTGGTGAGAAGCCTATTGCCTGCCAGACCAGCCCTGCCAAAGGGCCGAGGGGGAAACTCTGACTTGGTAAGTTGCCTCAGTTATAATAATAATCCTTGCATTTGATATAGTGCCTTATCACGCCGTTCAGACGTCTCAAAGCACTTCACAGGATACAGTGTAAAATGGATTGATTGTGTATTATGTGGGAAAAACATAGTAGCCAATTGCGCAGTGTCCCACAATCAGTCGTGGATTGAGTGACCACATTTTTTTTCCCTTCGGAGGGATTATTATCCCATGCAAGCAATCCACAAATTGACTAACAACCGGGTTCCTATTTACTGCTAGGTAAACCACAAAATTACATTTGTATAGCGCCTTTCACGTCAGGAGAATGTCGCAAGGCGCTGGTCAATCAGTGCTTCGGACCAGAGTTGAGGGTCTTGTGGAGTAAGGAAACTTGCCTAAGGTTTTTCCCCGCCTGGGAATCGAACCTGGGTCCTCTTGCTTGTGAGGCGATTGCTCTAATCAATAAATGACAATACTCCACACAGCTCTGTGTAATGAGTTTGTTTCTAAGTGCTCCTCTGCTCAGTTTTCTGTTTGCAAATTTGCCCTGTGGTGCTGGCAAGTAATTAACTATGATGTGATTTTAAATGTGTAAACATATACATCTAGTGTTTATAACAGTGAACAAAGGGAGTGACCAGGTCAGTAGGGTTGCTTACAAAGTGAGGATGGAGTGAGACATGGAGGGATGTGAAGATGAGGACTAGAAGTAAGGGCTGTAACCTTACGCTTTGTTTTCAGAAAGTAATGCTTGAATTTTTATATATAGTAATCATTGCATTTGATATGGTGCCTTATTACGTCGTTGAGATGTCTCAAAATGCTTCACAGGATATATTGTAAAATGGAGTGTGTGTATTTTGTGTGTGAAATGTGGCAGCCAGTTTGCACACAGCAATGTCCCACAAACCGCCATGGATTGTTGGCCAGGACACCGGGAGAGAGGTTTCATCTGAAGGACAGCACCTTTGACAATGTGACAACCCCTAGCACTAAATTGGAGCGTCAGCATAGACTATGTGATTCCCAAGGTGGGGTTTGAACCCACAATCTTTTGACTCAGAGGCGAGAGCTCTACCACTGAGCCAGGCTGACACACAGTATGACAAAGTACCAAACCACATGTGGTGTTTTGAACCGATGAATTTTTTTTTTTAATTTTGTAAGAATAAAACCTGGTGCTAATATTCTCTCTTCCTTCTCCAGACCACGAGAGCGGAGGGCAGGAGCACACAGGAGCCCATGCAGTTCACACTGTGCTCGTCAGATTCTTGCCACCCAGAGACGCCAGTGGTGCCTAAACCACAACCTGTGCTGAGCCAGTCCCCTGCAATGCATTGTGCACTGAAGCACACACCAGCCTCAAGAGAGCAGGATGTCAGTATTCCTGCCCAGGATTTGTGGAGCGAGCTGGACCCGCTGTCGGGATGCTCGAGCACGGCCCCCATCGTCCCACCTCGCAGGAGGAAGGGGGTGCCGCTCGTCTCGCCTCCAAGGGATGACACTTTTATCAGATCGGATTGGTTCCTGGCGTGCGGAGCCCAATGCAAAAGTGATGAGTTCACGAGTTCCGGTACCACTCCCGCCTCCAGGAACAATCCTTTCAGACCTCAGCAAAGCCCCACATCCCACTCTGACTGGATGCCAGGTGCCGGTGATCTCTCACGTCCACGAAGGACTGTATCTCCACCCTCCGCGGCTCCAAGCTTCCCTGCCAGGAGCCCCGAGTCAGCATGGGCACCATCGTACAGCAGAAATCTTCAAGATGGTAACAAAAAGGGATTCTGTCTTATTCCTAGTGAAGAAAAGCCTCTTCGGAGAAGAGCAGGGAGTTTCCCTGGTGTCCTTGATAACATTACTCCATAGGAACCAGCTGCATGTTACACCATTGATAAACAATACATAAAACGGGGGCATTTCAGCCCAGCTCCAATTTGCAAGAGGAATGCAAAGAAACACTGGTATATTTTGTCCAAATAAGTAAATGAAGATTTCTGCTGTGAGGTGTCACTGCCACAACGTTGACTTTAAGTGAAGCCCATTTCATTTTACAGGAGATGTAATAATCGTATCAAATCCTTGCAATTTCTTTTCATGTCAAAGCGCTTCACGGGATTTACTGTAACATGGAGTGACTGTTTTGTGGGTGATTAATAGGCAACATGTTGTGGATGATGGTGTAAGACGTGCTTTAGTTTCTAACAAAGAGATCAATTGGTTTGGAGAATGGCTCTTGGGATTGACAAAGAGGGAGGTCTCAATACCAATGCTGGTTAATACGATCTATAAATTTTTAACTTGAGATGTTTTCAAGGGAAGTGGTTATAATAATATTATTCCTTGCATTTCATGCAGCTTTTCTAATGTTAACATCATAGTCATCACTGTAAAAGTGTAGTGACTGTATTTTGTTGGCGAACAGGCAATGTCCCACAAACAGCCATGAAGTGAGTGACCGATTATTATCTGGGGGATTGTTGGCCAGGACACCGGAGAAACTCCCTTCTCTTTCAAATAGCTTCACAGGTTTTTTTTTTTAACATCCACTTCAACAGGCAGACAGGAACTCAATTCGTTGTCTCATCTAAAGGACGGCATCTCTGACAACGCTTTGCTCCCCCAGCCCTCACTGGAACGTCATCCTAGACCGTGAGATCAAATTCTCTACGTGGGGCTTGAACTCTCAACAAGGCGAGACCATGGAGGGATTTCATGGTGAGAACTTGGTTCTCTGTTTCTCTAACTTGATCCCTGGCCCTGCACGGCTAGTGGAATTTTAGCCACTGATCTTTTACCATAATAATAAATAATAATAATCCTTGCATGCTATATCAAATGCAAGGATTATTATTATTTATTATTATGGTAAAAGATCAGTGGCTAAAATTCCACTAGCCATGCAGGGCCAGGGATCAAGTTAGAGAAACAGAGAACCGAGTTCTCACCATGAAATCCCTCCATGGTCTCGCCTTCTGCGACCTTTAATCCTGCTGACCCGGCTGCTCCCTTCGCTCAGTGAGCACCAGCCTGTTTCACGTCACAACAACAACAATAAGATTACATTTGTATAGCGCATTTCACATTGGGAGGACGTCCCAAGGCACTGGACAGAGTACAACATTTCAGACCCGAGCTGGGGTTGGGGGGGGGTAAGGGAGGGGAAGGGGGGTGGCCGATGGTATGGTCAAAGAGGAGGGTCTTGAGGTGGGACTTGAAGGAGACTAAGGAGGGGGCAGGCGGAGTGATTGGGTGATGGAATTCCAGAGGTTGAGGGCAGAGTGGCTGAAGGCTCTCCCGTCAATGGTGGGGCGGGGAATGTAGAACAAGCCAGAGCCGGCTGAGCGAAGGGAAAGGGCGGGTTGGTAGTGGGTTAGGAGATCACAGAGGTAGGGTGGGGCGAGGCCATGGAGGGCTTTGTATGTGAGGACCAGGATCTTGAACTGGATCCTCTGAAGGATAGGGAACCAGTGGAGTCGGGCGAGAGTAGGGGAGATGGGGGTCACGGAGTTTGGTGCGGGAGAGGACATGGGCTGCAGTCACCTGCTCTATTCGCCCCACCATCGGAGTCCTTCCGACTCGCTCGCTCCCTCCTTCAATTCAAGACCAGTCTCAAAAGATGCCTGGGCTTTCAGTCATTTTCCCCCTCCCACTCCATCTAGTGTGTCCAGCCAACCACGTCAGGTCCTGTGAGCCTTCCCTGCAGAGGCAAAAGCCTCTGTATCAATACAAATCGCCTAAGCCCTGGTCATTCACGGTGGCACTGCTTGTGGGACATTGCTATGTGCTGTCTCATTTGCCTTTGGGATGTTTCGACGACGTGACACAAGCACTGTACCAAATGCAAGTTTATTTATGAATTCCTTAACCCGGGCACTTCTCAACTCCACATCCCTTTTCTGACCAATTGCTTTGCCCATCGTCAGTCTTCTGTGAAGAAATATTTTCTGCTCTCCCTTCTTTCTGCCTGTGCCGAGCAACTCTAAGCCTCCGGCTCTGCGCAACCACTGCAAAGTCTAGATATACTGGTGTTGCACTTTCTACTTGAGGAAGTACCAAACCGGTTCGAAACCCTCCCGATCCTTGGGGGGAGGGGGGGGGGGGTAAAAAAGCACAGAAAACGTGACTTAAGATGTTTTTTTTTATTCATTAGAAGACGACCCCGTCCTGTGATACTCCACAGGTCCGTGGCCTCAAACGCTGCAAAGATGAAGCGTTGCGCACAGGAGGAGCGCCCTCGGTGGGTGCGGGGGTTAGCCCGGGCTAACAGGCAGCGCTGCTGATGTCCCGCTGGGTCAGGCTGCCTCCCTGCCGGACTCGGCACGAGTGCACCTTGCCTTGGTGCCAGTCTGCGGCCGGGACGCTCAGGTAACTGCTCAGAGTGTACGTGTTGTCCGGCTCCCGCACAGGTTGACTGGTTTGCGCCTCGATCGAGGTGGAATTCCCGTCCACCACCCATTCCACGTCAACTAATCCCACCGACAGCTTGGTGACCTGGCACACCAGCCTGGCCTGGCCCAGCACGGCACGGTCCCCGCCCCCGCCCGGCTCGGCAGCTCGCAGCACAGACACTGAAGGCGGTGGGAGCTGCAGACCTGCAATGAAAGTCGGACCGAAGGTGAGACGGACGCAGACACACAGCGGCTCAGTCAGTGCTCAGTACTCCGGGTTTGTATCGGAAAGGCGCCCAATACAACCTGCATCAGGTGAGAGCAACTCAGCCAGCGCTTCACACAGTCACTACAGTAGTGACTGCAACCCCCGACCCCTCCCCCCACACACACACAGCAACCCCCATCCCTGACCCCCCCCACACACAGCAACCCCCATCCCCGACCACCCCCCACACACACACACAGCAACCCCCATCCCCGAACCCCCCACACACAGCAACCCCATCTCCCCCCCCACACACATAGCAACCCCCATCCCCGACCCCCCCACACACACAGCAACCCCCATCCCCGACCCCCCCACACACACACACAGTAACCCCCATCCCCGACCCCCCCACACACACAGCAACCCCCATCTCCCCCCCCCACACACACACAGCAACCCCCATCCCCGACCCCCCCACACACACAGCAACCCCCATCCCCGACCCCCCCACACACACACAGCAACCCCCATCCCCGACCCCCCCACACACACACAGAGCAACCCCCATCCCCGACCCCCCCCCACACACACAGCAACCCCCATCCCCGACCCCCCACACACACACACACCACAGCAACCCCCATCTCCCCCCCCCACACACACAGCAACCCCCATCTCCCCCCCCACACACACAGCAACCCCCATCCCCGACCCCCCCACACACACACAGCAACCCCCATCTCCCCCCCCCCACACACACACACAGCAACCCCCATCTCCCCACACACACACACAGCAACCCCCATCTCCCCACACACACACAGACACAGCAACCCCCATCCCCGACCCCCCACACACACACACAGCAACCCCCATCCCCGACCCCCCCCACACACACACAGCAACCCCCCATCCCCGACCCCCCCCACACATATAGTAACCCACCCCACCATCCCCCCCACACACACAACAAAGCACCCACACACACAGCAACCCACCCCCCCCCCACCCACACCCAGAGCACCCACCCCCCACACATACAGCCCCCACCCCCCACCCCTCCCCCCACACACACAGTCGGGATGATCTGCTGGTGCGGCGTAATAATAATAATAATAATAATAATTCTTGCATTTGATATAGCGCTTTTCACGTCGGGAGGACGTCCCAAAGCGCTTCACAGAACACACTGTAAAGTGAATTGACTGTATATTTGTGGGCGAACGCGGCAGCCAATTGCGGACAGCAATGTCCCACAAACAGTAAGAAGGAATACTGACTCCGGGAGAAAGTCTCTTCTCCCAAACAGCAGCGCGGGCTGTTTGCAGTGTCCAGGCTGAGCTGGGAATGTCCAGCCAGGAGTCAGGCAGTCAGTGCTGCCGGGAACAGCTGGAGTGACAGAGCCTGTGGGGAGGAGCTGCTGGGAAGCGGGTCCCTCGCTGTCGGTCTGACCACAGGGGGGGGGGGGGAGGGGGAGCTTTACAAAGTGCAATGCAAAAACTCTGACAAAAACATTCAATTCATATTAAAACAGCAGCCGCTGCTGGTGCTGCCCCCCCCTCCCTCCCTCCCCCCCTCTCCCCCTCTCCCCCCCTCCCCCCCTCCCTCCCGGTACAGCAACACAAGGAGAAGCGGCTGTAACTCACCTGTGACGATCAGCTTCGTCCCTCCGCCGAACACCTTCACTCACAGTGTTGCAGTCGCCCCCGGACCCTGACCCGATACCCACAGCCCGGATTTCCAGCTCAGAAGCCCCCGCCAGTTGCTTCCCATCAGCCGCCCTCCAGGTCGCTGCTGGTCACGGCTCGCAGCCGCTTCCCAACGATGATAATGATAGTAAGAGCTGCACACGATCCCAGCAGAGCCGCAGCAGAGCCCCAGCAGAGCTCCAGCAGAGCCGCAGCAGAGCCGCAGGCATTCGGCAAACTCCTCTGCAACCCCTCACTCGCCGTCCGGTGCGTTCCTCACTCGGTGAAGGACTGCGTTGGCCCCGCAGTCGAGTCACTTTGCGGCGTATCCCGGCTGCTCATCAGACTGTGCTGGGCTGCGGGGAGGCCGCTCCGGGCTGCGCTATCCGCTGGCTGGACCTGTGCTGGTTTTTGTCACGGCCTCTGTCACTGTGGTACGGTGCCGCTGCTCGTTTTGTAGGTCTTTTTACAGTGATACAGCCCCGTGTCCGCCAACTCCACACTGTTGATGATCAGGTGATAAACTGCTCCGGTGCTGTCCCCTTTGCCTGTGAAGCGGTCTTTGGAGAAGCCGGAGCCGTATTTCTCGTGTTTATTCTCTGAGTAAACGAACTGGAGCAGAAAGCGCGGCGCCTCCCCCGGGACCTGCTTGTACCATTGCATGTAGTACCCTTCATGTTTCCTCACATCGCACTCCAGAGAGGCGGTCTGACCCGCCCTCACAGTCAGCACCTCGGGCTGCAGAACCCCAACGTCTGGACAAACATCTGCAAAACATAAACACCACCGTTATTCGAGGCTGAGGTTTCTTCAGGGACACGGAGACGGTCTGGGAGACGGTCTGGGAGAGGGTCTGGGAGAGGGTCTGGGAGAGGGTCTGGGAGAGGTCTGGGAGACGGTCTGGGAGACGGTCTGGGAGAGGTCTGGGAGACGGTCTGGGAGAGGTCTGGGAGACGGTCTGGGAGACGGTCTGGGAGACGGTCTGGGAGACGGTCTGGCTGTTTACTCACAGGCGAGACAGGCACTGAGCGAGATCAGGGCAAACACTGAGTGCCCCATGTCTGCGGCACAATGTGAGGTGCTGAGTGGCCACAGTCACTTATAGTGAGTGACCCGAGGGGAGGGGAGGGGAGTGGGGGGGACTCCCCATGCAAAGTCTGCCCATAACCAGCCAATTCCAGCTCAGCCCGGCTCCCACTCACTCACACATTAATTACATTGGCCACTGTTTCACAAGAAATATTAAAGGTGATAATTCGCCCACAAAATATGCAGTCAATTCACCTTACAGTATATTCTGTGAAGCGCTTTGAGACGTCTCGATGATGTGATCAAGCGTTAATCAAATGCAAGAATTATTATTATTAGATCTCAACTCCTGATCATCATAATAATAATCCTTGCATTTGATAAAGCACCTTATTACATCACTCTACCTTTTTACCAGCCACTTCTTGTTACTATCGCAAGTTAGACACTAGGTAAAACAGTAGGTAGTGCAGTGTGGGCCTGTGTCACCGAACCCACAATAAATACTGCTTCACAACAGTCATTATTTGGTTACTGGGCTCTAAAACCATTTTTTTCTGGTCAACCATGTGTCCAGCGTAGCGTGCCTTATACTGTGTATCGAGGATATCCTGCAAAGTGACCTGACTGTGTATTTCGCTAACAAGCTTTGAGAAGTGTGGACAACACGATAAGGCACTATATCAAATGCAAGGATTGTTATATTATTATCAAGAATAGCCAAACTACACATGGGATTTTCCTGTGTCTGGAATAAAATGTGCACTCTCTCCCAGGAAGGATGGACCTGTTTACCTGATTCTGGAAAGTATTAGGCATCAGCTGGACCCTAGTGTGTATGTTGTAACTGGGCTGGAATTCAACCAGCTAAAATAATATAGCTTTCAATTAAAAACACTGCCTGGCAAGCTTCCTGCTCCTTGTCCAGTTAGGCTCACCCTGCTACTGATTATGCCTTTGGCTTGTAGGGCTAACAGGAGCCGAGTGGGAAGAATCCCTTCGCACAGTGGGTAGTCTGCTCCTCCAAGTTCTGTCAAGGAGTCTCCTGTTATCAGCGATGTCCTGAGGTAATGTAGATCTGCAGGGCTCGGGAACTGGACAACCGAGACCACTGCAGTGAGTTCACTCAATTCCGACATTCAGTTGCCAAGCATGTCACCATGGAGCCAATTCAGCTCTAAGGAGATCCTGCTTACCTCCTCGACCCCTTCAAGTTGATTATTTGAAATGCAACAAGCTGAGATTTGAGCCCAAACCTGCTGTAGTAGTAAGGGAGAACAAGACATATGGTCAGTCAGATTTAATAATAATAATCCTTGCATTTGATATAATGCTTTATCACACCTTCGAGATATCTCAAAGTGCTTCATAGAATATACCATAAAGTGAATTGACTGTATATTTTGTGGGTGAAACGCGGCAGCCAATTGTGCACAGTTGTGTCCTACAAAGAGTCATGGATTGAATGACCAAATGATTATTTTTTTTAAAAAAATTGATGGGATTATTACCCCCTGGAAAAACGATCCGCCAATCGATGAATAACTGGGTTCCTACTTACTGCTAGGTAAACAGAGGTGTGTCGAGTAAACAAACTTGCCTAACGTTTCGCCCTGCCCGAGAATCAACAAAAACTCCACAAAGTACTGGATTTAAGCACTGGATTGGTTGTGGATTTCTTAATGTAATCGAGGCACGCTGAAGTGATTGACTCTGTGGTGAAATAACATTCAGAAATAACATTTAGAAAATGCAGAAAATGGTATTGGACGGTGATGAGCACCTGGCGGGTCAGAAAGTAAAAACCATTCAGGACTCTAAATAGGACACTTCATCACATCCGACAAGTGTTTAATAAAGAGTAGCAGTTAGACTTTTGGAGAGATTATAACCCAGCTCCAGCACTAGAGATAAGGCACTTGTTTAATACAATAGTTATATAGTGCTTTTCATGATGATAACAAATCAAAGCACTTTATAGGGAAGGTACGGATCACATAACAAGGTGCGAATAGGAAAGAAGCAGGAAGGAAGTAATGGAAACGGTCTCTGGGGTAGGTTTTTAGGAGGGTTTTGAAACAGGGAGAAAGAGTCTGTGAGGGTGTTCAGAGGAGCAGGAGCTCTATGGCTGATAGCTGAGCAGCTGCCAGTGGGTTTGAGAGGGTACTTGACGTGCATCAGGCCTGAGTTTGATGATCAGACATATGTTGGAGAAGAATACTATGGTTGGGGGTGCCAAAGATGTGGAGGGATTTGAAGGACTTGAGAAGGTTGCATTGTCTGTGTGTCTCATATTTACTGCTATGCAGAACACATTTGGATTTATGGTATATTTGAGAGCATCTCTGAAGTGTGATTATAATGTAAACCTTACTTGCTTAATAATCTTGTGAAATCTGATCAGCAACCCAGAAAGGACCACCCCAAACGAACCCCGGAAACATCTGCAAACAGGGACCTATTCTGAGGTGAGGGGCTGGCCCGGAGGTTAGTTAAACCAAAAGCATCTATTTCTGTATCGGTGCGAAAGTTGTAAAAATATCTAACAGCTGCTTGTGTGCAACTTCTCCCTCAGTCACAGCTTCTTGTTATTTGCTCTGAGAGAGGTGTTCTTTTCTGAACATTTAATCCAATCAGTTAAATCCAATTTGCTTCATGTCCTTAAAGGACTAAATAATAAAATAATCCTTACATTTGGTATAGCACCTTTCACGTTCGGAGGATCTCTCCAAACATTTCACAGGATACAAGGATCATTTTTATTATTATATTTATTTATGCTGAGATGTGTTGCCCATCGTGAAGCTCTCAGGATGTCTGATGTCAAACGACCATCTAGTGACTATCTTTCTTGGGGGAGGGGGGAGATAAGTGGTCACCTTGGAGCTGAACTGGTTCCAAGGTGACATGCTTGGCAACTGAATGTCAGAATTGAGTCAGCCCTCTGTGGTGGTCTCTAGTCCGGTTCCTGAGCCGGGTGGGTCAGCAGTGTTCCAGGGCACAACTGGTGACATCACAACCAACCCGGCTCATCGGCAAGTCTTGGAAGGGCCGACCAGTCACTGGACCCGGAAATCATCCCACTCAGATCCTGTTACAAGCCAAAGCCCCAACGGGTAGGGCAGTCCTAGCTGGGCAAGGAGTGGGAAAGCTTGCCAGACAGCGATATCAATGACGAGCTATGCGGGTTTAGCTGGTTAGACTCCTGCAGTACCCAAAAGCACACTCTGGGGTCCCTCAAGCCTTGGCTCTTGCCAACCTGCGCCTAATGCTTTTGGAATTAGATAAGCAGGATGCGTTCCTCGAGGGAGAGAGTGTGCATTCCATTCCAACAATATATTTCTGGAATTTCCATGTGTAGCTCAGATGCATGGAATTCTCAGTTTGGGTTGGATACTCTTAAGCATGAGTTGCCTCATATGTCAGACACCCAGGGTTTTTCATGTGTCAGACACCCAGCTGACCGAAAAAAAGAAGATTGTAAAGCAACTTCATGAAGACATAGACAGATTAGTTGATTGGACAGAGAAATGGCAAATCAAATTTAATACAGGCAAATGTGAGGTTATACCTTTAGGGAAGAAGCATAAAGATGACAAGTATATGTTGTGTTGTAAAATACTGAAAGGAGTGGAAGAGGAGAGGGGCTTGGGGGTTAATGTACACAAATCCTTAAAGTTGGGAAGGCAGGTGGAAAAAGATGTCAAAAAACTAATGGACTACTAGGTTTTATAAATAGAGGTATAGAATATAAGGTCAAATATAAAATAATATAAAATATAATAAGTATATAAAATATAAATGTATGAATATAAGGAATATAATGCTAAACTTATATAAATTATTAGTTAGACCGCAGTTAGAATATCTTGTCCAGTATTGGTTACCCCACTTTAAGAAACAGGTCAAGGCAATAGAGGGAATGCAGAGCAGAATTACAAGGATGATACCATGGATGAGTGGTTTGGCCTATGAGGGGAGACTGGGACATTTTCTTTGGAACAAAAAACGTTGAGAGTTGACTTGATAGAGGTCTTTAAAATTAGGGGTGTTTTGATGGCGTCAACTGAGAGAAATTATATCCATTAGTCAGTGAGCTAGTGACTATAGGGCACTAATTTAAGATAGCTGAGGCAGAATCCATATTAGCTTTCAACAGGGAACTCGATTTTTTTGTTGATAAGCCGGGTGTCTGACACATGCGGAAACCCATTACCACGCTTATGAGTATCGAAACTCAAGCTGTTTTCCAAGCATCCCACTTACAGATGGAAATCCCAGAGATAGATTGTTGGAATGGATTGTGCACTCTCTCCCTGGAGGGATGCCTCCTGCTTACCTAATTCTGGCAAGTATTAGGCGCAGGTTGGCAACAGCCAAGGTTTGGGGACCCAAGAGTGTGCAATGGGGTATTGCTGGAATCTATTCAGCTAAAACCACATACATTGCCATTGATATTACTGTCTGGGAAGCTTTTCCGTTGCTTGTCCAGCCGGGACCACCCTACCCATTAGGGCTTTGGCTTGCAGAGTTAAAAAGAGCGGATTGGGTTAACTCTGCCCCCAATCACTGGTCTCCCTTTCCAGGTCCTGCCGATGACTGTGCTGTCATCAGCAGTGCCCTGGAACACTGTTGACCTGCCTGGCTCAGTCCCCCACATCGCTGCCCCACCATTGGCGGGTGGGTCTTCTGCCACTCTTCCCCCACCCTCTGAAACTCCATCCCGCAGTCCCCCCCCCGACCCCAGGCTGCTGTTTTAATATTAATTGAATGTTTTTGTCAGAGTTTTTGAATTGCACTTTGTAAAGCTCCCTCCCTGGGCCGTGAGCGGACCATGTGGCCAGACCGACAGCGAGGGAACCACTTCCCAGCAGCTCCTCCCCACAGGCTCTGTCACTGGGGCTGAAGCCGCACTGGCCGCGGGTGCTCTCCCTCTCCCTGTCACTGGAGGCTGAGGGTTGAGTTTGGCTGTGGGACTCCAGCTGTTCCCGGCAGCACTGACTGCCTGACTCCTGGCTGGACATTCCCAGCTCAGCCTGGACACTGCAAACAGCCCGCGCTGCTGTTTGGGAGAAGGGACTTTCTCCTGGAGTCAATATTCCTTCTTATGCCGAACCAGCAGATCATCCCGACTGTGTGTGTGTGGGGTGGGGGGGTGCTGTGTGGGTGCTGTGGAGTGGGGGGGTGGCGGTGGGAGTTGTGTGTGGGAATGGGTGCTGTGTGTGTGTGGGGGGGGATGAGGGGGTGGGAGCTGTGTGTGTGTGGGGGGGGATGAGTGGGTGGGTGCTCTGTGTGTGGGGGGGGAATGGGGGTGTGGATGCTGTGTGTGTGGTGTGTGTGTGTGTGTGTGGATGGGTGGTGGATGCTGTGTGTGTGTGAGGGGTTGTGTGTTGTGTGTGGGGATGGGGAAGTGCGTGCTGTGTCTGTGTGTGGGGTTGGTGGGGTGGGTGCTGTGTGTATGTGTGAGTGGGTCGGAGATGGGGGTTGCTGTGTGTATGGGGGTTGGGGATGGGGGTTGCTGTGTGTGTGGGGGTCGGGGATGGGAGTTGCAGTCACTCTGCTCTAAAGTGATCTAAAGCTCCTCAAGTAAAACATAGAATTCCCTTTGCTGTGCTCGTTTTCCTAAAAACTATTTGAAGGTCCTCCTGGAATCCAAGAGCAACCCAAGTTTCTTTATTCCAACACAAATCATTCCTTCCCACTTAAGTCTCCTAGGGAGTCCTGCAGCTCAGTGGTTAGAGCACTCGCCTTGCAAGCGAGACACCTGAGTACAATTCCAGGCAGGGCGAAACCTTGGCCAAGTTTCCTCACTCCATTCGCCTAATAATAATCCCTCCAAAACAAAACAATAATAAATTGGTCATTTCAATCCACGACTGTTTGTGGGACACTGCTGTGCGCCATTGGCTGCTGCGTTTCGCCCACAAATATATGGTCAATTCACTTTACAGTCTATTCTGTGAAGCGCTTTGAGATGTCGAGAAGATGTGAAAAGCGCTATATCAAATGCAAGGATTATTATATTAATATAGTTCCTTCAGTATAGACTTCCTTATGCAAGATCAAAATTGATAAAATGCATGGAATGTTTTTGCTGTAAAGTGTAGCATCTGTGTATTTCACAGACAAACTTGTATTTAATGCACAAGCAAATCAGAGCGCTAGGGAGTTGCTAGGGTGAGAAGGGAACTCTGAGAGGGGAAGTTGTTGCTGTGTACCAACAGGTGGTGCAAAGCCACAATTGTGCACTCAGCGTGGATGCTTGCCTGGAAGTGTGCACTAACTGCACCCATGGAAAAAGCGCTCACAGACACACAGCGGGTGCTGAGCATGTGTGTCCGAAGGTGAGGTGGTGTGATTGAGCTTCATGCATTTGCGGAGGGGATCATGACGTTTGGAGCTCAAGCCTTTGACGTGACTATGGTTTCTTTGTCAGCCTGAGTGTGACGGGTGGACCTTGGTGGTCCCACAATGTGGATGAGGGAGGAGAGGCGGTTGAGAAGGATGGCGTGATTGACTGTGTCAAAGCAGCAGAAATATCCCCAAAAATAAGGAGACAGAGGTCATAGAGGCAAAGAATGCCATTAGTGACTTCAGTCATTAGTAGGGATGCAGATTTGTCACGGCCTTTATTATCAAACCTGACAGAGCAGTCACATTAAATTTAGTAAAAGTCACGGGTTTAGGGGGAATTGTTGTGTAAAGCTACAGGTATGCAAATTCAAAGTAGGTACCTTCTGCAGGGATGGAGAAAGACATCTGTCATTTTCTCCTCTCTTAATCATGGCAGAGCACACAGAGCTCCAGGCCGAGCTACCTCCAGTCAGGCAAATGACAATACAGGCGTGTTTGAAGCATGTGCAGAAACGCAGAGTACAATGGCTGAAAAAATGGGCGCAGTTTGAAAATGATACGCATGGTAAAAAGGCCAAGGTAGCCCAGAGGAAGAATGGCAGGCAGCAACGCTGGATAGGCTTCCCCAAGAATGTTTTTCAATGCACTTTTTAAAATCCTGGGCACAACTAAGTCATGGACTAACGGAAAAATCACGGTATCCGTGACATATTTACCATGGTGATAAATTCGCATGCAAGTCATCAGTGATCAGCAAGTTGTTGATATGAAAGGTGTGGTATAAATGTAAATTGTATTATTCTCTCCTACTTTTATGTCTCATCCACTTTCTATCTCTCTTTAATTATCATTTTAAAAACTACCACTTCAACTGCACCCATGGTCGTCTGAGGTTTTAAACGTCTGATCTCTTTATTGTGAAGTGCTCCCAAGATTTATCTCACATACGGGAGCTATGTGGGTGCACAGCGCCTTGGGACGTCCTCCTGACGTGAAAGGCGCTTTATAAATGGAATCTTGTTGTTGTTGTTGTTGTTGTATAGGAATGCAATTAGTTGTCGTTGCTGCTAACATCTCCTTTCAGGATCTGAGAATTTTGAAGGCAACTGGACAGAGATGAAGATGGAGGGGAATTAAAATGTATGATACACTCTGTCCATTCCCCCTCCTCATGGACCCAGAGTGCAATTTTTTTTAGCTTTGACAGGATTTCCCAATGAATGTAGAATGCAGGCAACACTGTCAACCAGCAGATAGCGCTGCTGGATTGTGTGAAATATAGCAACACTTGATCATTGACAAGTCATTGTTTCAATGGACTGTAGTCCATTTTATCACATTACTAACGAGGCTGAATTCCGTGAACAAAAGCATTCAGACAAAAGTGAGGAGATCACTAATGTCCTAGTATTTAGTGAGACTAGACTGTGGTAGTAGGACCAATGAATTGTATAGGATGAGCTTGACTGAGAAAGAAAGAACCTCTGGGACTGCTTTTCTCTCCTCCGCATTCCTTAATAATAATCCTTACATTTGAGATATCTTGAAATGCTTCACAGAATATCTGAAAAGTGAATTGACTCTATATTTTGTGGGAGAAATGTGGCAGCCAATTGCACACAGTAGTGTCCCACAAACAGTCGTGGACTGAGTGATCAAATTAGTATTATTTATCTTTTCTTTCCCCTTCTTTCCTGAAGGTACTGACTCATGCTGAGGTGTGGTTCTACTAAAACTGTGTAAGTGACCACTGTTCATTTGTGAGTTGAGACTGAGTGTCGGCAGGGTATTCCAACACACAAATAGCTGATCCTATCCTTACAAGCACATTTTCTGAGCCAGGTCAGTGGGGAAAGGTTAATGATCAGAAGTGGGAACTCTCCTAATAATTTCCATCCTTAGCCCAGCTAATCTTATCCCACTTGCAATGTTCATGTTAACTGTACTGAGCCCACCTGTGGGATACATCATAGTCTAGACCAGGAAGGTTCAACATTTTGGCTGCTGAGGGCTGGATGCCCTAGTTGAGAAATGTCCGCGGGCCGCAGAAGCAAATTTTTTTTTGTTTCCCTTCTAGAAGCATAACATTTACCTGAAGCTTGTTTCACATCGGAAGGATGTCTCAAAGTATTTCAATTACACAGACACTACACTTTACAGTAAATCCTGTGAAGCTCTTTGAACCATTTTGATGGCATGATGTGGTGTATCAAATGCAAGGATTATTATCTATATTATTAGCTGCCACGATTGCCAAGGCTACAGTGCTCTTCGGGAAGAGCAGGGAGTTTCTCCCAGAGTTCTTCCCTCATCCCAAACTAAAAATTTAGTTTGATTAATCATGGAAGCTGCATGCCAGGGATAGAGATAGGGCAAGTAACAGGGATGGAGGATGAGCAATACCAGAGATAGGGCCATAACCTGAATAAGAGCAAGGGGTCAGGACCATAAACAGCACCACAGCCAGGTGTAGGGCAAGGATCAGGGGTAGGGGGATGACCAACAGCAGAGATAGGGCCAGAGCCAGGGATAGGGCAAGGAGCAGGGGTAGGGCTAGAGCCAAGGATAGAGTAATGACCAGGTATAGAGTAATGACCAGCTAGAGAGTAATGACCAAGTATAGAGTAATGACCAGGGATAAAGTAATGACCAGGTATAGAGTAATAACCAGCTAGAGAGTAATGTCCAGATATAGAGTAATGACCAGCGATAGAGTAATGACCAGCTAGAGAGTAATGAACAGGTATAGAGTAATGACCAGCGAGAAAGTAATAACCAGTTAGAGAGTAATGGCTGGGGATAGAGCCATAGCCAGGGAATAGGACCAGAATCAAGATCAGAAAAAGAAATGAGGCCATGACAAGGAACTGAGATAGGGCCAGGGAAAGCCCAGTCTCTCTCTCCAACCCACCAGGTGTCATTATCAATCCAATTCAATTAACTCCAGGCATTTATTGAGCAACAGGATATGATGCATTGTGTCATTGTGAGTTTAGTAACAGATCATTTCCACAGAGTATCTTACTCACAAACCCCTCCTGTTTATACTTAACTGGAATTGGTTTCCGACAGGGCCAGGAATAACAATCTTAGGTACTTGGAGATATTGTCACATACGACACAACAACTTGCATTTATATAGCACCCTTAGCAGAATAATGTCTCAGAGTGCTGATTCCTGTCATTGCACACTGAACATACAGTAATTATTTTTTGCCAATGCTTTTTCATGAAGATGTTTGCCCTTTAAGAAGACTTAGTAACAATCATGCTTGTGTTGCAAGTCAGGAAGTACTGAGAGTTTCAGAATTGCCTGTGGCTGTTGATAGAGCGACACTGTGAGAGTGATAGCAAGCACCCAAAATAATAACTCAATAGTTCTTATAGCTTGAACAATTGTCTTCATAGAATCATAGAATTATACTTGTTATTATTAATTATACAGTATATAATAATAATAATAATTATTATTAATTATACAGCACAGAAGGAGGCCATTCGTCCCATCGTGTCTGTGCCGGCTCTTTGAAAAGTGCTATCCAAATCAATTCCACTCCCCTGCTCTCTCCCCATAGTTCTGCAAACTTGTCCTCCCCAAATAATTATCTGTTTCTCCTTAAAAGTTGTTATCGATTCGGCTTCCACCACCCTTTCAGACAATGCATTCCAGATCCAAATAACTCACTGTGTGAAAAATATTCTCCTCACACCCCCTCTGATTCTTTTAACAACTATTTTAAATCGGTTACCGACCCACCTGCCAGTGGAAATTGTTTCTCCTTGTTCACCCTATTAAAACCCTCCTAATTTTTAAAACTTCTAATAAGTCTCCTCTTAACCATAACCGCTCCAAGGAGAATCGTAGCTTCTCTAGCCTCTCCTCATAACTAAAGTCCCTCATTCCTGGTACCATCCTGGTAAATCTCCTTGGCATCTTCTCCAATGCCTTGACATCCTTCTTAAAAAGTGGTGCCCAGAACTGAACACAGTCTCTCGCTGAGGCCTAACCAGTGTTTTATAAAATTCATCATAACTTCCTGACTTTTGTATTCTCTGCCCCTATTTATAAAGCCTAGTATCCAGTAAGCTTTTTTAACAGCTTTATCTACCTGTCCTGCCACTATCAAAGACTTACTTCTATGAACCCCCAGGTCTCTCTGTTCCTTCACTCCCTTTAAGATTCTACCATCAGCTTATATTGTCCGTCCTCATTCTTCCTCCCAAAACATCACTTTGCATGTCTCCACATTAAACTTCATCTGCCACACGTCTCCCCATTTTACCAGTCTGTCTATGCCGTCTTGCAGTCTGCTACTATCCCCTTCACCGTTTACTACTTTTCCTAGCTTTTCCTCTTGATGTGTGATATTAGTATGATCCACTAACTTGCTGTGATTCATCAAAACAGGTTGACCTGTTCAAAATACTGTCACTAATTTACTCACAAATATACTTTCATGTTTTTCAAATCTAACCAATCATCTTCTTCTTCTATCTTCTTCTTCTATACTAATAAAATGACAATGTCTGTCTAATCCCTCCAAAAAACAAAACAATAATAAAATTGGTCATTTTCAATCTACGACTGTTTGTGGGACATTGCTGTGCGCAATTGGCTGCCAAGTTCGCCCACAAATATGCAGTCAATTCACTTCACAGTATATTCTGTGAAGCGCTTTGGGACGTCTAGAAGACGTGAAAAGCGCTATATCAAATGCAAGGATTATTATTATTATAACTGATTGACGTAGACATAACTTGTGTCTCATGAAAGACCTTGCATTTGGGAGAGTGGGGGATCTCCTATGGTTGATGAGTTATGACCTAAACAAGCTCATCACCCATGTGTAGCAGTTCCTGGTTGCCGCGCTGACTCCTAGTGGCGCTTTGGCGTAGTGCTTCACAGAGCACGAATGTATGCACGCACGCAGCACACACTATAGTTACACCTGGTGGCCGCGTTGACTCCCAGTGGTGCGGTGGCATCATGCATCACAGAGCATATATGTACGCACGCATGCACTCAGACGAAGCCAAGCGGTGGGGGAACAAGATAAAGATGCCGAAGCGAAAATCAAGCCTTTCAAATCTACACTCCATATTGGATCCTTTGGTTGCAAGTGTAGCTGCAACAGGTACAGCTGGTATGAAATAAAAATGGTTCTTCCTGGATTATATTGACCTGGTTCAGCTACAAATACACAGTCACAACACTTTACAGTAAATCAATGAAATGTTTAGAGATGTTTCAACGAATGACAGGGCACTATATCAAATGGAAGGATTATTATTATTAAGCTATATTTTACATTTGTTATCAAATTCAGCTAGGTGGCATGTATGGACAGAATGCAATACTAAGAACTCACTCCTGTGTGAGGGCTCATGTTGGGAGGACTCCTTGATGGAATGCATACATGTGTGATGAGCTTGTTTAAGTCATGATAGGAGATGCCCGAAAAACAATATGCTCATGACACTCCCCCATGCAAAAACTTTCCGATGAGATGTAAATCATGCCTCTACATCAATCGGGTATTGAGTTATTGGCGGACAGACACACAGGCAGACACCTTGTCTTTATTAGCATTGATGTATTTCTCCAGAAGGATGTGTGACCTCTGTCGTTACTTTGTTGTAGAATACCACGCATTCCTTTTTGGAGACTTAATTAAAGCATTATTTAATGTAGCTCATCAACGATAGGAAATCCTACCAAAAACATATGCCCATGGCACTCCCCCATGCAAGACCTTTCCGATGAGGTATAAATCAAGTCTCTTCGTCAATCGGTTATTGTGTTCTTGGCGGACAGACAGACACAGACATTTTGTCTTTATTAGTATCGATTCCACGATCCTAGTGAATGTGGACCTCGTGAATCTCATATTCATATTCTCATCTACAAAGCATGAGGGAAACAGCTCTCGCAGCCTGGAATAACTTGGCAGTAAACAAAGAGCAGTTGGTGAGATCATTCAACAGAAAAGAAGCACTGATGAAAACAGTGGGGACAGATTGGCAGCAGTGTTGCCCTGACATGGGCTGAGCATTGAGCTGCTATCCTGAATTCTCTAACTTTGGCCTATGTGCTTTGCTGTGGCATGACTTCAGCAACAGGTGTTGTTATGCAGGGAGTGAGGCACAACGGGTTGCATTTCTTCTCACTACCCTTCCATGCCAATCTTTCCCAGCATCCGGCTGTAATTTATTACTGGTCAATTCTTACCGGGTGACTAAACTGTCTGCCACTAAATACATCTGTTGAAGGAAAGGGCACTTTCCTTCAACAGATGTATTTTCTGTACTCTTGCTATGTGTGATTACAGTCTATTTACAATATCCAATCCTAATTTATAATATCATTTACCAGTCTTTTCCTGTGGCTAAAATTCTCACGTTTACCTCAAAGTTGCTCAGATTCGGCTGCAACAGTCATTGAAACATGGCTGCAATTGTAAGCAGACATACATACATGGAACTCTAAGTCTGGTTTAGATACTTTCAAGCATGGTTATGGGTTTCCATGTGTGTCGGAGAGAGGGTTATGCAAAACCTGCGTAGCTTACCATTGAGATTGCTATCTGACAAGCTTTCCGCTGCTTGTCCAGACAGGACCAGTTTACCCTTCAGGTTTGGGCTTGCAGGGTTATCACAAGCAGAGTAGGAAGAATCCCTATCCCAATGACCAGTCTGCCTCTTCAAGTACTGCTGACAAGGTAGGCTGCCGGTTTGGTCTGTCATTTGCACTCTGGATCACCTGATTAATCGACTACTAAGATTGCCACAGAGCACTGACTCAATTCCTACATTCCATTGTCAAGCAAGTCACCCTGAAACATGCTTAACTCCTAGCAGAACCTGCTTTCTCCCTCATAGAAGATAGCCAAGGAGCTCAGGAAACTTCCTTATGCATATATTTATAATTTTTTTTGTTATAAAGTAAGTTACTTCTAATAATTCTTCAGTTCGATATCTAGTCCACACATTCTCTACTCTGGAAAAAAAATGCCTTCTCTTCAGCATTACTTTGCAATCTTGTCCCCAAACCCAAGGTTTAAAACCTCTTGCAAATAGACTATCTATCTTCTCCTCTCTGAGTTTTAAAACCTGAAACTCATCTTGCAAGTCTCTTTTCTCCAATCAGAACTAACTACTTTAAACTATCAGTTTTTCTTCATAATTCAGAAATCATTCTGTCTGAACTCTGCACAATGTGTGGCTCAAGTTAGGATGTCTCCAAAGTGCTTCCAATTACAGGATCTCACCAGATATCTGTACAAGATGACAATAAGTAATTTTCAGATTGAAGCTAAATGTCCATCATGCGCATGTTGTTGTTGTTCTTCTTTACAACTACAAATTGCATATATATAACACCTTTCATATTGTGAGGATGTCCCAAAGAACTGAAAGCAGCTTGACAATTCTCACTGAACAATTACATTGAAATTCTTCGTTTCCACCTTTGGCTTTCACCATGTATGTTTGTTTCATGTTCCAGTGTACTCAGCATTACACTAATCTGCATTCATGTCCATCTGCCATTCCTTATCCTATCCATCTAATTGGCCCAATTCCTTTTGAATTTCTCTTGTACTTGTCACTGGGCCAAATAGCATGGCATCATCACTCCACTGTTAGTACTGCACAAAGCCCACTCTTTTGTAGCATCCATGAATAGTCTGAGCAGCTGGGAACCCAGAACAGATCCCTGTGGAACCCCAGTTCTTACTCTTCCCAAGAGATGGAGTTGTTTCCGCTTATCATCAGCCTGTATTGCTATGGTAGTTGTTGTTAATTCCATGAGCACTAATCATTGTAAGCATGGTGGAACTTTACAGAGGATGATTTTTTTGCAAAAAGGCCACACATTCAAGGGTTGTAAGTTTTGGGGTGTGGAGGAGTTGCCAGCTCCTGATTTATAGGAAGATGCCCATTACTTCTCTTAAACCTGAATAATAATAATAATAATCCTTGCATTTGATATAGCGCCTTGAGATGTCTCAAAGCGCTTCACAAGATATATTGTAAAGTGGATTGACTGTGTATTTTGTGGACAAAACGTCATTGCTCAGCTTTTGGTCCTCTCATCACCCATTTGTTTTTTGCTCAAAACGGCAAAAGCCAGAATGCTCAGTTGCCGGGCTGATCCCAATAACACTTCTCTGCTAGCTTTGTTCTTCCATACTGTAATATGGCTGTAATATGTAACAGACTGTTTGGATTGATCAGCAAGTCAGCAATGAGAAGGGAGGAATTGAGGATTATCACCAGAAAAGAAAGGATTTTTTTTACACAGAGGAACTGTTTTACTCTTTTACCACAAATCACTATTTATTTCAAAACCACAATTGCACTTTAAAGGAAGTTACATAAACACTTGAAGAAAGTCACATACACAGGAAAAGAGCAGAGGCTATGGGATCGGAGTAGATAGAGCAACAACAACAAGATTACATTTATATAGTGCCTTTCACGTCGGGAGGACATCCCAAGTCGCTGGACTGTGTACAGTATTTCAGACCCGAGCTGGGGTCAAGGGGGAGAAGGGAGGGGAGGGGAAGGGGGATGACCAATGGCATGGTCGAAGAGGAGGGTTTTGAGGCGGGACTTGAAGGAGGCTAAGGATGGGGCAAAGCGGAGTGATTGGGGGATGGAATTCTAGAGGTTGGGGGCAGAGTGGCTGAAGGCTCTCCCGCCAATGGTAGGACGGATGGGTCGGGGAACGTGGAGCAGACCGCAGCCAGCTGAGCGGAGGGAGGAGGCGGATTGGATGGGGGTTAGGAGATCGCAGAGGTAGGGTGGGGTGGGGCCATTGGAGGGCTTTGTAGGTGAGGACCAGGATCTTGAACTGGATCCTCTGAAGGATAGGGAGCCAATGGAGTCAGACGAGAATGAGGGAGATGGGATCACGGAGTTTGGTGCGGGAGAGGACATGGGCTGCAGAGTTCTGGATTGCAGTCGAGCCTGGAGGTGATGAAGGAATGAACAAGAGTTTCAGTGGCCTGGGGGCTGAGGTAGTGGCGGAGTCGAGTGATGTTACGGAGGTGAGGGAAGGCAGAGCGGGTCATGGCTTGGATGTGGGGAAGAAAAGACAGTTGAGGGTCGAACAAGACACCACCTAGGTTCCTGACTGGCTTGGTGAGTTGAAGTGTGCAACCATGGAGGTTGATGTTGCCAGAGCCTGAGGTGCTGAGGCGCTGGCGCGAGCTAATCAGGAGGGCCTCAGTCTTGTTTACATTCAACTGTAGGATATTTGTCTCATCCAAGACTTGATGTCCGACAGGCAGTCTGTCAGGACAGCAATGGTCCTGGAGTTGAGGGTGGAGGCAGAAAGATAGAGTTGGGTGTCATCCGCATACATATGGAAGTTGACCCCATGTCTGCGGATGATGTCACCAACAACAACAACAACAACAACAACAAGATTCCATTTATAAAGCGCCTTTCACGTCAGGAGGACGTCCCAAGGCGCTGCACAGTTGGGTCATGACCCGAGCAGGTCATGACCAAGTGGGAGCATATAGATATTAAAGAGGAGAGGGCCAAGGACAGAGCTCTGGGGGACACCAGATGTGACAGTGCGGGGTCTGGAGGAGAAACCATTAGAGGCAACAAAGTGGAGATGGTGAGAGAGATAGGAATCGAACCAGGCAAGGGCAGGTCTGCGAAGATTGAGTAAAGCGGAGAGGCGGTGTATGAGGATGGAGTGGTCGACAGTATTGAAGGTGGCAGAGAGGTCAAGGAGGACAAGGAAGCAGAGGGAGCCCTGATCACAGATGTTCAGAACATCACTAGTGACTGTGACCAGGGCTGTTTCCGTGCTGTGAGCAGCGCGGAAGCCGGAGTGGAGGGGTTTAAAGAGGGAATGGCGAGAAAGGAGCAGAGCTGGGACACAATGACTCGTTCCAGGACCTTGGAGAGGAATGGGAGGTTAGAGATGGGGCAGTAGCTAGAGAGGAGGAATGGGTCCAGGGAAGGTTTTTTCAGGATGGGGGTGATGACGGCTGTTTTTAGTGTTGGGAACTGAACCGGTGAACAGGGAGAGGTTGATGACGTCGGACAGGAGAGGGGCCAGAAAGGGGAGCTAGGAGATGAGGAGAGAGGTGGGGATGGGATCGAGGGAGCAGGTGGTGGGCTTTATAAAGATAGTTCTACTAGATAGATAGAAACGTAGGGAAATTAGCCTTAGCACCAGGGGGAAAGACCAAGGCAGAGGGATTAATGTAGATATCTCTGATGGCTCGCACCAGCACAGACATAATGGGTCAAATAACCTCCTTCTGTGTTCTAAACCTTAAGTTCCCTGCTGCATTTTTAAAGTCTGCATTTGTTTTAACAGTTCTCCCTATGTGGGTCCGGCGCAGTATCTTTGCTAATTACTACTATCACCTCTATACTGTCCCTGGTTTTGATAATCCTGATAACCTTGGCTCTCCCCCTTGCTGCTGGATTAAATGGGGGAGGTCTATAGCCCTCGTGCATGTGGCTTGGAATTGGGGGGTCAATTTGTTT
This sequence comes from Callorhinchus milii, assembly GCF_018977255.1. NCBI lineage: Eukaryota > Metazoa > Chordata > Chondrichthyes > Chimaeriformes > Callorhinchidae > Callorhinchus > Callorhinchus milii. Next base: position 75,263,188 of record NW_024704744.1, on the reverse strand, counting down.
TTGATCAATTTGCTTTTCAAATTTGTCCTTGCCCTTTGTCTGGCTAATTGCCGCTACCTTCTCTCTGTCCTAGGATGTTTCCCAGAATAGAGTCATTTTGCATATGACATCTGCTGGAGGTATCCTTGGATCATACCATAAATTCACGGCAATATTTGAAAAGAGAATGGAATTTTTCCCAGTAGCCTGGCTAACAATCTTCCATTTAACATTGGTCATTTACTCCATGGCTGTTTGCGGGATTGTGCACAAATTGGTTGTTGCATTCACCTACAAAATAACCAGTCACTACACGTGATAATAAATCACGTGAAGTGCTTTGAGATGTCCTCTTGATGTGAAAGGCACTATCTGAAACGTAAAGATTTTTTTTAATGACTGATGCAGCTCCAGTGGGGAGTGAATTGATACTTTGACTTAGTGTGTTCTATAAAAATAATAGCACTGGGCAAAAGTAAATTGTTCCCATTTACCTAGTGTGTAATGTTCACACAGGAATGAGATTGATACACACACGATCCATACAGAAACAGACCATAGTGAATTTCTTTTCCCCTGCATGCATGTACTGTGCACACAGAAGCTAGCACTAAGAGACACAAACTATTGCTCGCTAGATGGGACTGATTCATACCCTTTTAGATGCTGCATACCAGATGCTATCCTTGACATAAACACAAGGTTTAAGCAATACACGGGGCTGAATCCTTCTCCTTTACCTGGTGTACACTGTACACATAGTAGCAGACGCAACAACAACATGCATTTACATAGCTCCCTTCACACGGGGTAGCGTCTCAAAGTGCTTAACAGTGGTGGAGACTGACGCCAAGCTGGTGGGAGGGAGGTGACCGTAAGCATGGTCGAAGATGACGGTATTCAACCATGATCTAAAAGAGGGGAAAGAAGGGGCAAGCTGGAGGGATTGAGTGAGGGAGTTCCAAAGCTTTGGGTTGTAGTGGCTGAAATCATAGCCACCGATGGTGGAGCAGAGGGCACGAGGGACAAGCAGGAGGCCAGAATCAGCCGAGCGGAGGTGGGGAAAGTGGAGTGAGGAGAAAACAGGTTGGAAAAGTAAAGAGGTGAAGGGGCATGAAAGGATTTGTAGACGAGTGAGAGGATCTTGAAATCGATCCGTTCTGTGATAGGGAGCAAGTGGAGCCTTGTGAGGACTGGTATGATGGGGATATGGAGTTTAGTGTGGGTGAGTATACGGGTGGTGGAGTTCTTAATCAGTTGTAGCTTGTGGGTAGTGGAGCTGAGGAGACTGGTGAGCAGGGCATTGGAATAGTCGAGGTGGGAGGTGACCAAGTTGTGGACGAGGGTTTTGGCTGCATTGTGTGTGAGGTACGGTCAGAGGTGGGCAACATGATGGGGGCGGAGGAAAGCGGACTTGCTTAGGGAACAATCTCGGGGGAGGAAGAACACCTGGGGACTCAAACCTGATGCCTGAGAGACACACGATTTGAACATTATAAGATAAGAGGGAATAATTCCCTCAATCAAGCTGGTATTGTACACACAGAAACTAGCACTAAGACATAAACAGGCTCCACATTACCAGATGGAAGTGAATTATTTCATTTCACCCAACATGTGCGTTACACAAAGCTGCTGGCACGGAGACAAATACGAGCTGTAATTTACCACATGGTGGAAATGTAACCAGCATGCATTTAGCATATTTACTGTTTAGGGTAACAAACTATTCATCATTCAATGCTGCATAGGACAAAGCATGCACTCTCACTTGTGGTTTCCGCTGGTGGTGGTGTGCACTCATAATGGGAGATCCTTGTTGCCGCATTTCGCCAACAAATATACAATCAATTCTCTTTACTATGTTCTGTGAAGCACTTTGAGACGCCTAGAAGACGTGAAAAGCGCTATATCAAATGCAAGGATTATTATTATTATTATATCCTGAACAAAGTCAGTATATTCAGTAACTGAGCAGAAGAATCTCCCCTTTCCCTCCCATCTTTTCTGGTGTCTTTTTCAGCCCTTCACCCTGTTCTTTATGCTTTTGTAAACATAGAAGAATTGCTTAGCTAATGTTCAGACTCACTATTTCCATTATATAATGTCTTGCAATGCATCTCATTCTGAGTGTTTCCATATTATCACAGGCAAAGTGCAACATTTCACTAAAATCTCATGCATAATGTCTCTAAACATCTCATACAAGTGTAAAATACTACAACATCAAATTCCTGGATTCCATGTATGTATGTACTTTGTGCAGGATAGCACACATTTGGACGCATACTTGCAACAATTAGACAAGCTAGGGCCCTTCAGTCTCAAGAGAAGATGACTCATAAAGGTGTATAAAATTTTAGGAAGTTTTTCTTTAACCAGAGGGTAATTCACAGGTAGAACAGGTTATCAGGAAAGATTGTAGAGGCCAGGACACTGGACATTTAAAACACAGCTTAATGCTGTGAGGGGGAGATGGCAGGGTGCATGTTCTGGAAAAACCAGATTAGATAATAATAATAATCCTTGCATTTGATATAGCACCTCATCACATCTTTGAGACGTCTCAAAGTGCTTCACGGAATATACTGTAAAGTGAATTGACTCTATATTTTATCATTCTGCAGCTTGTGTCCTCTCCCACACCAGGCTCCTTGACCATATTACCCTCACCCAGCTCCTCTGGCTCCCCATCCCCCACAGCCTCTCTGCCCCCATCCTTTGGAACTCCATCCCAGTGTCCCTTTGCCTTGCTCCTTCTTTTGCCTCCTTCAAGGCACATCTCAAGACCCTCCTCCATCTGCTCCTTTGGTCACCCTCCTATCCCTTCCCTTCCTGCCCTCCACCCCTCCTGATCCCGACCCCCTGCTCAAGTCCAAATCCCTGACTGTTCAATGCCTTGGGAAGTTCTCCTGAAGTGAAAGGTGCTATAAAAATGTAATTTGTTGTTGCCGTCACTTGACACTTGGTGAGCATGTGCAATCTGCTTCCAACTCTATGGTGCCACTGTGCATTAGTGTCACTCGGTTGGTAGCACTCTCGCCACTGAGTAAGAAGGTTGACGGTTCAAGCCCCACGTTGGGTTTTGGACTTCATGACATCTAACTGACGCTCCAATGCAGTGCTGAGGGTGCCTCATTGTTGGAGGTGGCGTCCTTTGAATGAGATGTTAAACCGACAACCTGCCTGTCTGTTCAGGGGGGTGTTAAAACACCATGGCACTGTTTGAAAACAAAAAGTTGTTTGTCCTGGTGTCCTGTCCAACAATGCCCCAAATAAAAAAAATCACTTCCTGGGGCAATGCTCTGAGAATTATCTGCCGAATTCACCCACCAAACACAGTCACTGCGCTTTACAGTATATATTGTGAAGTGTTTTGGGACCTCCTTCCTGATGTGAAAGGTGCTATCCTAAATGTAAGGATTATTATTATTGTTTATAATTATCACTGCCTTTTCATTACTGAGATTTTATGTTACTGCTCAGATTCAGAGCTTTGATCTAACAGCTGACACATTAGCCCATCCACCAGCATGGTGTGATCAGTGAATACAAGAGATAAAAATTAAATAAACATTGATAGGAATTCCTAACTTCCAAAGATGAAAAATAATCCAAAATAAAATAATTGTTGCTGCTTTGATTAACTCCAAATATAAATTGGCTAAGTTTCAGCCTGACTCAGTTGATAAGCACTCTTGCGTCTGAAGGCAGAAGGGTGTGCATTCATGCCCCACACTGGAGTCCTGTAGCTCAGTGGTTCGAGCACTTGCCTGGCAAGGGAGAGACCTGGGTTCGGTTCCTGGCAGGGCAAAACCTTGGGCAAGTTTCCTTACTCCACACGCCTGATAATAATCCCTCAAGAAAAAAACAATAATAAATCAGTCACTTCAATCCGATTGTTGTGGGCCATTGCTGTGCACAACTGGCTGCCGTGTTTCGCCCACAAATATACAGTCAATTCACTTTACAATATATTCTGTGAAGCGCTTTGAGATGTCTCAAAAGCATGAAAAGCGCTATATCAATTGCAAGGATTATTATTATTATTATTATTTATTATTGGGACTTTGAGTTCACAGTCTAGGCTGATACACAAATACAGTTTTGCTGCATTTTTGGAGGGGCCGTCCCTCAGATGAAGGATTAAAACGAGGTTCTGCCTTCCAGTTCAGGTGCCTGTTAAAGCTCCCATGGCTCTACTCGAAAAGAGAAGGGTATTTTTCCGGGGACCCTGGTCAACAATGTCCCAGATAAAATTGGTCATTTCTTCCTGGCTAATTCTAATGCTGTGGGCAAACTGGCTGCCACATTTGCCTGCAAATACACTGTCACTGCACTTCACAGTAGAAATCGTGTGAAATACTTTGAGACATCTCAATAATGTTTTTGTGTTGCTTTATCAAACACAAGGATTTTTATTATTAATTATCTTATTGAGAACAGGATGTCAGGATGGACGTAGACTAAGATGGATAAATACTCCTGGGCTGTTGAAATCTTGAAGGGGAGAAGGAAGTAGTGTATGGGGGAGAAGAAGACTCATTATCATCGATCCCTAACCTCCTCCCATGAAAATACAAACTATTTCTTAAATCAATCCAGTGTCCTGGCTACTACCTGTAACCCGTAACTGTTCGCCTGCAAATTACAAAGTCATTATACTTTATATTAAATACTGTGAAGCACTTTGAGATGTCCTCTTGGCTTGAAAGGCACTATATCAAATTAAACAATTATTATTGTCACCCCTGTTTAAAGAAATACTTCCTGATTAGAAAATTGGGTGGTTTGATCCGAATATTCCAGGTGTAGCCTAAAAAGAGTAATCCAGGTGTCATCTGACCAGAATACACCATTGAGTACTGCATATATGATCTGACTATAGTATTGCATGTGTAGTCTGACTAGAATGAAAGCAGTACTCCAAGCAATCCCTAAAGATTTTGCTTTAGTGTAAATCTTTCTCTGTTCATTGTCCTAGACATAATGATAGCTATTTCTTTTATATCAGCATAGCCTTGTCCATTACATGTAGACACTGCTGTAAACCTGTCAGAAGCAACTGCTAAAAGCTTATTTTGTCTTCTAGCCAAGTGAATTTCAACTCATTTCTAATATGTTATCTGTGAATGTTCAGTCCTTGGGGGAAGCAACTCATTCACTATATACCATTGTATCTCTTGGCTGCTAACCTCCGACTGGCACAATGAGATCAAACAACCGTCATCAATCTTTGTGAGGAGCACAGAAGCTTGGTGAAATGCCATTCCTTATTAACAAGACAAATAAACAAGGAAAAGATGTGCTGTGATATGTCAATTAGCACTCAATGAAACAAGTCTTGTGGGGAACAGCCAAAATGATGGGAAAAGTTAGACTCTTGTTGGTCGTCCTTCTACCAGATTTGACTTATACAAGATACAAGTGTTACTTTAGGGGAATATATAAATTTCAGAGTCATGTCAGGTAATAGAGCTAAGGGTACAATGACATAAGGGATCAAATGTCAGTCATGCTTCAACCTGTCACAATTCAGTCACTGCTTCATCAGGTAATGTGACTTGGTGCTTTACTTGCTTTCCAACCAGGAGATTCAAATGCAAGGATTATTATTCATGGGTTTATAGTTTTAAGGTTCAAATCTGCCTGATTTAGCTGGATTGAACGTTGCCAGTTCACCTTATGCTAAATGGTAGCCATTTTGTGTGAGCAAGCCCCGTTGCTGTATTGGAATGGGAGGAGGTAGGATACTATGGAATCATTCTGTTTATTCTGTGTACTCTGAACTACCAATTTGACAGCATGAAGAATGCAGGTGTTTGGGAAATACAGAGCTGATATAAACACGTCAAAATTGAGTTAACTCTCTATGGTGGTCTTAGGAGACGGATTCTCAAAAACACTTCTGTTGACAGACATTTCAATGACAAGATATCGACAAGATATTTCTTAGAGCCTGAGAGGACACAAATATTCTTTCAGGAATGAGAGGTGGGCTGTAAAGATGTTATAGGATAAGTTTGGCAGAATGTAAGTTGATTACAATAGGAGTGATAGCATTAGGACCAGTAATTTTAGTGTCCAAAGAATGGAAGATCTGTCATGACAACAAGATTATATTTGTATAGCGCCTTTCACGTCGGGAGGACGTCCCAAGGCCCTGGACAGTGAACCACATTTCAGACCCGAGCTGGGGTCAATGGGGAGAAGGGAGGGGAGGGGAAGGGGGGGTGACCAATGGCATGGTCGAAGAGGAGGGTTTTGAGCCGGGACTTGAAGAAGGCTAAGGAGGAGGCAGGCGGAGCGATTGGGGGATGGAATTCCAGAGGTTGGGGGTAGAGTGGCTGAAGGCTCACCCGCCAATGGTGGGGCGGGTGGGGCAGGGGACGTGGAGCAGGCCAGAGCCGGCTGAGCGGTGGGAGCGGGCAGGTTGGTAGGGGGTTAGGAGGTCACAGAGGTAGGGTAGGGTGAGGCCATGGAGGACTTTGTAGGTGAGGACCAGGATCTTGAACGAATCCTCTGAAGGATAGGGAGCTAATGGAGTCGGGCGAGAATGGGGACGATGGGGGTCACAGAGTTTGGTGCGGGAGCAGACACGGGCTGCAGAGTTCTGGATTATCTGCAGCCCTGTGGAGGGAGGAGTTGGGAAGGCGTTTGTATAGTCGAGCCTGGAGGTGATGAAGGCATGAACAAGAGTTTCAGCGGCCTGAGGGCTGAGGTAGTGGCGGAGTCGGGCGATGTTACGGAGGTGAAGGAAGGCAGAGTGGGTCATGGCTTGGATGTGGGGAAGAAAAGACAGTGGAGGGTCGAACAAGACACCTAAGTTCCTGACTGGCTTGGTGAGTTGAAGACGAGGATAAAACCAGAGACTGACAACATGGCTTTCTGTCCTATCAAGTATTTTGCTATTTTAGTATAGTGCAGACAGCATGCCATGCTGCTGATCAGTCACAATCACCATGCTGGAAGCACTCTCACTAATGCACTAAATCAGGCCTGTCCAGCACTCTTTCCTTCATCACACAAAGCGCTTCAAATCAAGCAGCTACTGTTGGAGAGGCTTCATAGGATTTATAGGATTACAAATAAAGAGCTCTGATTTCTAAAGATTTGCTCTGATCAGATGTTCAATGAACCTGGACATATCTAAAAATAGAAATTTGATCAAAACTTGATCTTAATCAGGAATCATGGTATGATGAAAAGAGATTTGTTTTCATGGGTCAATAGCATGGGCCTGAAAAATATCTACATTTTGGAAAAAAACAGACTCGGGTACTGTAGCTTGAAGGATATAACACTCAGGGCCCGAAATTCTTCTAAACATTTGTCAATGAAGATATTTCAATGTAAAATACTGTAACCCATGACATAATCCTCATAAAATTGCGTAGATCTCTTTTATATCATTAAAAAATTCACCTTACCCTTATTAACAGCTGAGATGTGGACCAGCATTAGCTTACTCTGTGAATTCCACTGCTTTAAGGGGGATTGATTTATGGCTGTTAAATGTTGCCGCACACATGCTAATGTAGAAGAAACTAACTTTGTGCATTGGAAAGCAGGTACAACGGGTTACGTGCTGTTTTAATGTTCCTTTTCAACTTTTTCTGCTTTTACCCTTCGGCTTCTATCCCTAGCTCGGGTGCCCCGACTGTCAAGCACCTTGAGATGTCTTCAAGATGTGAAAGGCGCTGTATAAACGTATATTGTTTAAAGATTCACTATGGATTCAGAACAACCACTAATGTTGGTCCCTTGCCTTCAGCAGCTTCCTCCTCTAAGCCGCCAGTTAGTTTCATCTCCTAGGTAACTGCTTAATGACAAGCTTGGTTGTGCTGTCGGCATGCTGAAAGCACCAAACACCACACGTCCCTCGGTTCCCTTGATAAAAAGCCTCGGTGTTTTGAAGGTCAGTCCGCAGACAGTTTACTGAGCGGATTACACTACTGCATCAGCATTAATCTTCCCTCATCCAGCCTCCACCCCATTTACACGCAGGGAGATTACAGTGGCAGTATAGGCATTGGCTTTCATACATATTAAGGATATAGACAAGGATAAATTTGGTATTCAGGGCAATGCGCGATTACAAGAAAGCAAACGAAAAGTAATTAATAGTAACGTTCTGTGTCAAGTCACAGCATCTTTTAAGAGAGAAAAAGTCAAGGATTGTGGCACGCCCTTCTTTCTGGGTACAGTTGATGCATGGCTTGGGGAAGTTAAGCAGCATGAAAAGTAAAAGCAGATCAACCTCAAATTTAGAAGAACACTCAACGTTAAAAGTTTATTTTAAATAATGTAATAATAATTTGTATTTGATATAGCGCCTTATGACATTTTCGAGGCGCCTCAAAGCGCTTCACAGAATGTACTGTAAAATGAATTGACTGTATATTTTGTGGGAAAAACGCGGCAGCCAAATGCGCACAGCAGCGTCCAGCAAACAGTCATGGATTGAGTGACCAAATTATTATTATTATTATTATTTGAAGCGATTATTATACTGGAAAAGCAATCCGCCAATCGACTAACAACTGGGTAACAATTTACTGACAGGTAAACAGAAGATTGTAAACTTGCATGGGAATCTAACCCAGGGAATTGAACCCAGGTCCTCTCATTTGTGAGGTGAGTGCTCTAACCACTAAGTTACAAGTTTCCATAACTGATTGACGTAGAGACATGATTTATACCTCATCGGAAAGGTCTTGCATGCGGGAGTGTCATAATCACTTTTTTTCTGGGGATCTCCTGTTGTTAATGAGCTATATTTAAAAAATGCTTTAATTAAGCCCCAAAATATGAGGTATGCATGGTATTCTGCAACAATGTAGCAACAGAGGAAAGCACACACCATTCTAAAGAGATACATCTTTACTAATATATTCTGCAACAAATGAATGGCAGTTTGTTCAGGTTGTCATGGGAGCTACCCTAAGTCCTCTCAACCAGAGTCCTCCCAACCAGGAGTCCTCCCACTGAGGCCTCCCAACAGGAGAAAACACCCAGACGATGGGAGGGATGACACTTATTTTGTCAGGAGACTTCCGCCAGACAGTACCTTCATACAATGTGGTACCCGTGCTGATGAACTGAATGCCAGTCTTAAGACTTCCAGACTGTGTACTTGTGGAGAAGATGAGCCTCAGGACAAACATGCAAGTCCATCTTCATGGCAGTTCCCCAGCTGGGGCATATGCCGACCTTCTTCTGGAAATTGTGGATGGCAAAATTCCAATGGACTCCTGTAGCTCAGTGGTTAGAGCACTCGCTTTGCAAGCGAGACACCTGGCTTCAATTCCAGGCAGGGCGAAACCTTGGGAAAGTTTCCTTACTCCACACGCCTAATAATAATCCCTCCAAAACAAAAACAATAATAAATTGGTCATTTTCAATCCACGACTGTTTGTGGGACACTGCTGTTCGCAATTGGCTGCCGCGTTCGCCCACAAATATACGGTCAATTCACTTTACAGTATATTCTGTGAAGGGCTTTGAGACGTCTAGAAGACATGAAAAGCGCAATATCAAATGCAAGGATTATTATTATTATTATATTAAAATTCCAATGGATCCAACAGATGGCCAAATTCAGATCCCCAAAGGTTGTGGAACCATTGCACAAGATATAGCAGAGCTCAAAATCAATGTTTTCCCGAACCTCAGCCATAACTACAAATCATAAGTGGTTGTGTAACGAGCAATCCTTGTTCCAAAAAATGTGACTGCCAGCGAGATCAATTCCCAACTACTCAATGACATCCCTGACCAAGAAACTGTGTACAAGTCCATAGATACTGTTTCTGACATCGAAAATGCTGTCGACTACCCAACTGAGTTTTTAAATTCTTTAGAACCATCTGGTATGCCTCCACACAAACTCATACTAAAGGTTGGATGCATAATCATGCTGCTGAGGAATCTAGATGCACCAATCTAGATTGGGCTATGCAATGGCCCAAGGTTGGTGGTAAAGTAGTTGATGCCATATGTTATAGAAGCAACTATTCTGGACTGGTCAGTTCAAAGGGGAAGATGTATTCATTCCTCACATTCCACTGCTCCCAAGTGACTGCCATTTGAGTTCAAAAGGCTCTAATTCCCTATTCGAATGTGCTTTGCTATGTCAATTAAGAAGGCAGAGGGGCAGAGCTTAAAGATTGCTGCCCTTTTTTTGAATACACCCTGCTTTTCCCATGGACAATTCTGTGCTGGATGCTCACATTTGTGTTCATCTCATCTGCAAATGTTGTCTTCACCTTGCAAAAACTCGAGGACCTGCTGGATCACACGCTTAGATTAGCGTAGCTTTGATAGGAGTCCTACAAGAGTCCTCCCACAGGAGTCCTCCCAACTGAGTATAAAGACGAAATGTCTGTCTGTGTGTCTGTCTGTGTGTCAAACTACATTCCACATTGGATCCTTTGGTTGCAAGCAAAGCTGCAACGGGTGCAACTAGTATACTATAAAGTGCAGTAACTGTAGTTGTAGATGAACACAACAGCAAATTTGCACCCAGCAATGTCCCACAGACACCAATAAAGTGAATGACAAATTTTATCTGGAGGATTGTTGGCTAGGATACTTGGAGAAATTCCCTAAATTTGTAATTTAAAAAAATTCCAAAGCTTAAGCCTCAATGATTGTTATTATAACATTTTACCTTTTTTCATTATCCACTTTTAATATTGAATAGACATCATTATCTGAATGGCCAGGGGGAGTTACTGACCCCAGATAGTGGAAAGGAGCTGGATTAACATTGGTAAAGACACATTAACCCAGAGTGCTTCCGTGCTCAAGTCAGTTCACGGTGCATATGATGCTGCCTCAAAACTCTGTTACCCTGCAAACCCTCGAATATTACTGTGTAAACAAAGATATCTCAAACAATAATGGAAATGGATTGGAAAGAAAACAATTTTAATCGCAAATACTTTTACGGTGACATTTTTGAAAGATTCCTGTTGACCACGTAAATATTTGCACAAGAACAAGTTTGCAGGCAAACCACAACAAGATTACATTTGTATAGCGCCTTTCACGTCGAGAGGACATCCCAAGGCGCTGGACAGTGTACAGCATTTCAGAACCGAGCTGGGTTCGGGGGGGGGGGGGAGAAGGGAGGGGAGGGGAAGGAGGGTGGCCGATGGCATGGTCGAAGAGGAGGGTCTTGAGGCGGGACGTGAAAGAGGCTAAGGACGGGGCGAGGTGGAACGACTGGGGGACAGAATTCCAGAGGTTGGGGGCAGAGTGGCTGAAGGCTCTCCCACGAATGGTGTTTGTCATTGGCTGTAGTTCACAAAGAAAGTGACATGTTAGAAAGCAGGGAGGTCAAGAAAAGAATTTAGTAGAAATATAATGGCAGTGAAAAATAGCAATGAATAAATGATTCACATAAGTCTTGATAAGACTTGACAAATTCCAATCCAGTCAGACTAGACCAGGTAAAGATCAATGTTAGAAAGCAACTCAATCCTGTAGCATATTGGTTAGCGTGCTCATCTCATCTCGCAAGCGAGAAGACCCGGGTTCCATTCTAAGGTGGAGCGTGACGTTAGGCAAGTTTTCTTACTCCACATACCTTTGTAAACCTACCAGTAAGTAGTAACCCGAATGTTAGTCGATTGGTGGATCGTTTTCCGGGGATAATAGTGCTTAAAATTTTTTTTTCTCTCTTGTAGTGGATTCAATCCAAGACTGTTTGTGGGACACTACTGTGCATAATGGCTGTCGCGTTTCACCCACAAAGTATACAGTCAATCCACTTTACAATATGCTCTGTGAAGTGCTTTGAGAAGTCTCAATGACATGATGAGGTGCTATATCAAATACAAGGATTATTATTATTATTGTTAATCTATTGAGGGGAAACATCCAGGCCTCAGTAAAAACTGTACCCAATTTCTGCCAGGCAGAAACTCAGAAGTTGATTGAAAACTTTGTTGACTCTCTTTCTGCTAGATATGTGTTTAACTGGGCAGAGCATTGTTCCAGCAGTTCTCAAAATCGGTTGTTTATTAGGAGCTGTATCCAATGTAATTTGATCCACTGTGACGAAAGCTTCCACCATGCTAGAAATTTAGAGCAGGGTTAAAAACTAAACAAGTGTGCTCTTACCATAGCATGTCTGAGGAGAAGCTTGAGATACAACCAGTGCAGCAAAAGAGGAGTCAGCAAGTGGAGTGAGTTTAAGGATGACTTTGTTCAGTCTCTGCGAATAGAATTTTGAGGAGACTAACGGTATCACAGATCTCGCTGTAAATTGATTATTCCAGATTTGGTCAATGTTTCAGTTCATCGGCCATTTAGAACTGCCTTCGGCTTTTTGTAGACAGGATTATTTTAAGACTTTAGAGAAGCTTCTCCCGGTATTGTTCAGCATGCAAAGTTTATTGCATTCAAGAGCTGATTGAGGCTTTCATAGTGGATTCTGCACACTTCATTGACTTCTTTACAAAAGAATAATCGTCAAGGCAGCATAAATAAATAATCCTTGCATTTGATACAGCACCTTTCATGTTAGGAGGACATCTCAAAACAGTTCACAAGATTTTATTCTAAAGTGCAGTGACTGTGCATTTTGTCATCAAACACTGCAGCAGCCAATTTGCACACAATAATGTTCCACAAACCGCCAAAGTGAATCATCAATTTTATCTGGGAATTATTGGCCAGGACGTGAGAGCAACTCCCTTCTCTTTTCAAGTAGTGTCATGGGATCTTTTAGGTCCAGACGAGACCTCAGTTTAATATCTCATCCACAGGATGACATTGTCAACAATGCAGCTTTCCTCAGCCCTACACTGAAATGTCAACCTAGTCTGTGAGTTCAAATATCCAACATGAAGCTTGAACTCACAACATTTTGACTTAGAAAAGAGTGTTACCAACTAAATCAGGCTGACATGTGATGCACATTAGTTGTAAGGAATATTCTATTTCCTAAATGTCGAGGTATTCTGTGACATTATTCTGCCGAAAGATCACAAAGTACCCTGGATCAATGTATAACTTCTTATCTTACAGACTCAGTTGTATGGTGAGATCAAGAAACCCATCTGCAAGTATGACTTGTTGACTGATATTCCCGATGGGTGACCAATAAGTTACATGAGGCCACCAGAGCAATTGAAGCAATGCAATGTAGTAATATTATTGGGTGTCAACCTTTTAGACTGAAATATTAAACTAAGATCTCATCTGTCTGTTCAAGAGGATGTCAGCACTATTGGAAAAAAGAAGGTATCTTGTCTCGGTGTTCCTGCCAATACCTCCAGATTAATTAGTGGCTTTACCCAACTCTTAAGATTTTGTTTGTGCAAATGGCTGCCATGTTCGCCTACAATATCAGTTGCTGCAGTAATTACCTGCGCTTTTTGATGTGACAAAGTACTAAAAAATGAAAATTCTTTCTTTACACCAAGCGGTAAAGTATTAACAACCTTTAACGACGCGATGAGGCGCTATATTAAATGCAAGGATTATTATTATTAAGCTATTGAGGGGAAACATCCAGGCTTCAGTAAAATTAAGTAAACGTTGAACTCACGAGATCTGAAGTTGGAACAGATGAAAACTGTTTCACTTTGATTACATTGCATGAAATAAACACTGTTATCATATCCAAGCTCAACTATACCTTACTTGTCAGCTCTTCGATATATAACAACAACAAAATTACATTTATAGAGCGCCTTTCACGTCGGGAGGATGTCCCAAGGCGCTGAGAACTCTACAGCCCATGTCCTCTACCATGCCAGTTTCTGCAAACCTATCACCCTATCCTTGCTTGGCTCCATTAGCTCCCTGCTCCCAGCGGATCGAGTTCAAGGATGTCATTCTCACCTTTTAATTCCTTCACAGTCTTGCGGCACCTTACCTCTACAACTTCCTTCAACCCTACTGACCCAACTCCTCCTTTTGTTCAATACTGCCTGCTTCATGTCCCCTGCCCACCAAACCATTATATGGGCTTTCAGCCATTCTGCCCCCACTCTCTGCCCTCCAACTTGCCCCCTCCATCACCTCTTTCAAGGTCCATCTCAAGACATCTCTTTGACCGCACTTTCGGTCATCTTTCTCCTCACCACCCCTCGGCCCCCAAGCCCTAACACAGGTCCTTACCAGCAGTGTCAAGAGCTTTCAAACATCCTCCCAATGTGAAAGGCCTTGTAAATAATAATCTTGCATTTGATATTGCGCCTTATCAGGTCTTTGAGACATCTCAAAGCACTTCACAGAATATACTGTAAAGTGAATTGACTGTATATTTTGTGGGAAAAATATCCATACAATAAATGTAAATTGTATTATATGAAATAAACAATAATAAATAATAATCCTTGCATTTGATATAGCACTTTTCACATCTTCTACTCGTCTCAAAGCTTTTCACAGAAAATACTGTAAAGTGAATTGACTGTATTTTTGTGGGAGAAACACGGCAGCCAATTGCGCACAGCAGTGTCCCACAAACAGTCGTGGATTGAGTAACCAAATTATTATTATTTTTTTTCTTGAGAGATTATTATCAGGCGTGTGGAGTAAAGAAACTTGCCCAAGGTATCGTCCTGCCAGGAATCGAACCCAGGTCTCTCGCTTGCGAGGCGATTGCTCTAACCACTCAGCTACAGGACTCCACGACTTTATTACAACTGTATAAACATTACTTATTTTAACAGTAAGACAGATAATTACTGTTGTACAGTTCATTCCTTTCGCTGTACATGGGGTATCGTATGGATGGTTAGAGACCTTACAAACGACTGAAGAAAATATCAAGTCTGTTGGTTTTAATTTAAAAAAAAGGTGAAGAACCAGGGTCCACAGAGAAGATAAATATATCATGCAGTAGTTAGAGGGGGACAGTGACAGGGTCTCAATTTTAGCAATCTGAATGCAGGGAATAAGAAGAGTTTGAAGGATAATGGATTGGTATCTTGGGAGGAACAAGAGAGAGGGAGATTTTAAGGTGCAGAGACACACTAATATCAATAGAAGATGAGAAAGTTTCAATGAAGTGAGAAATTATGGCTATAGTTGAAAGAATCATCTATCAGAAAAAAAATCACAAGACAGGTTCGGATGAAGAAGAGCCATTGGTCCATTTGATCTCATCCTTCAAGATTTTTTTCTGCCTGTTTTCTTCCCTTCACTGGTGGATAGGGACTCCTGCTTTTATGGTCTGCATATTCCAGGGCACTACTGATGACAGATCAGACAGTCTGGCTCGTTGTGAGGACTTGGAGGGGTAGAATGGGGGCAGGGATTCTTCCCACTCAGCTCCTGTTAACATTGCAAGCCAAGGCCGAATAGGTAGAATGATTCCAGCTGAACAAGCAGCAGGAAGCTTGTCAGACGTGCTCCCAATAGCAAGTTTTACTGTTGCAACTAGTTAAACCACTCTCTGGAGTCCCCAAGCCTTGGCTCTTGCCAATCTGTGCCGACCTACAAAAAATACCCTTCCCACTAAAGTCAATTGTATCACAAGAGTTGAGATCAGCTAATATAGCAAAGACTAGATACGAATCCAGATCTTTTTTCAAACGAGCTAATTAATGCATTATCAATTGATTTTGTTGGGGCATATCCATTAGTCTGTCAGGAACAGTTGAAGGACTGAAATCAAATCGAGGGTGTTGAATTTGTAGGCTGTAGATAAAATGGAGAAAGGAAGGCACAAATATCTGATGTGTGTTTTGATGTTGTCCAGTTGAAATGCTACATTCACTTGAATCATCTATCAGAAATGTAGTAAAGTTCCACAATCTCACAGAATGCCACCCCAATTGATGTTTTTTGTTGGTCAGTGGGGAATGTAACACATAAGGAAATACACCCTCATGCTTGAGAGTATTCAAACCAGAACAGAGTTTGCCTACAAAATACACAGTCATTATAATACAAAATACAAAATATAATACAAAATACAAAATACACAGTCATTACACCTTCCAATATATCCAGTGGAACACTTTCGAGCATATCCAGTGGAGCACTTTGAGACGAGCTCCCTGATATGAAAGATGTTATATTAAATCCAAGAAATATTATTTATTATTATATGCATATGATTACTAATTCTAAGTATTAGAATAAACTGAGAAAAGCCAAGTCTTTGGGACCCCAGAGTGTGTGTTCATTAGAATTTAACTATCTAAAACCGCATAGCTTGCGATTGTGGGTCTGTCTAGTATGACCTTACACATGAGGGCTCTTATAGTGGGAAAGATCCCTGCCCCAGAACTGGTCTATGTTATGCTGTATCATATAATCATATATTACATCAGCAATAGATGATATCCAAACTATTAATAAGTGCTAAAATGTGATTCAGTCTAATTTTTTCTTATATTATACAAATAATTTTTTTTTTGGAAGAGTTCCATTTCTAAACATGTATTTCTGCTGCTCCAGTGTCCAAGTACATCCGAACCTAATAGATACCTACCTAAAATAGGTAATCTGGATGCGTCCCTCCAGGGGAGGCAGTGCACATTCCTTTCCAAACACAGGAGTTTCCATGTGTATATGGGATGCATGGAACCCTCAGTCTGGTTTGAATATTCTTCAGCATGGTGAAGGGTTTCATCACGTGACTCGGCCGACCAAAAAAAACCTTATAAAACAAATGACACAATGTCAAAGAATTTTGCTTTCTCCTCTCACTAAGTATCACCCTGGCTCAGTTTCAATAAAATACAAATTTACATTGATATAGAACCTTTCACGTCAGCAGGATAATAATAATCCTTACATTCAATATAGAGTCTTATCACGTTGTTCAGGCTTCTCAAAGAATATATAGTTCACAGGATATACTGTTAAGTGGAGTGACTATGTGTTTTGTGGGCAAAATACAGCAGCCAGTTGCCCATAGGTATGTCCCACAAACAGCCATGGAGAGAGTGACCAATTTTATTTGGGGGATTATTGGCCAGGACACTAGGAGAAAGAAATTCCCTTCTCTTTTTGAATAGTGCCATGCTCTCCTTAAATCCATCCGAAGAGGCAGACAGGACATCAGTTTAACGTCTCATACGAAGGATGGCACCTGCAACAATACATCACACACCGGGCACTGGAGCGTCTGCTTAGAATATGTGATTCCAAGTCCCACAACCTTGAATCCACAACCTTCTGACTCAGAGACGAGAATGCTACCACTGAGTCAGAGTGACACAGACAAGGCATGGACAGGCTCAGGTTTGCACCCGAGCTGCGGGGTTGAGAGGGGAGGAAAAAGATGGGCGAAAGCATGATATGAAACTTGAAGAAGGTAATCAACAGAGAAAAATTATTTCCACTGGTCAGTGAGTCAGTAACTAGAGAGGATCAATTTAAGATAGTAAACGAGCAAACGGGGAGATTTGCTTTTTTTCCATACCCAGAGAAGTTAATATATGCAATGCTCTGACAAGAGCTGTGGTTGAGGCAGAATCCATAAAGTTCTTCAAGAGAGAACTAGACAAATAACTTAAAAGTCAGCTGCAGAGGTATGGGGAAAGCTGGCAACCTGTTCCCTCTGGGTGTTGATTTTGAAGTTGCCCTTTGCAACTGAAAAGTAATGTCTTGTTCTACTGTTGGTGCATCTTAAAGCATTTTTCTGGGGTTACTTTGAGAAATATCTCTGAAGTTATGATCATACTGCCTTAAAAACTTGTCACGGAACTGCGACTGAAACTGTGTCAAGGACATTACAACATTTACAAGGCAGAGGTTACAGAAGTACTCACAGTGTAGTATCTTTTACAGATGTATTCCTGATACTGAATCAGATGCTATTTTTCCAGAGATAAGTGATACCACTTGAACCGGGTTTGAGTTTGGCTCAGTTGCTTGCATTTTTGCCTACAGGTCAGGGATTCAAGCCCACATTGGGACTTTTGAGTTCAGTCTAGGATGCTGTTGGGAAGGGAAGGAATGCTGCATTGTCAGAGTTTTCTTCTTTTTGATGAGATGTTAAACCAATAACCCCCATGCCTGTTTAGATTGACATTAATGATCCTGTGGCACAGATTTGGTAACCATGGAGCCAGACACAAGTGTTACCCAGGCACTACGCGAAATGTAAGGGTTATTATTACCAGCATTCTCTGTGCCATTTTGACTGTCTCTCCCCCACCTCACCCATGTCAAATGTAATTACTGGTTTTGACTGTGTGACAGATGAGCTTGATAAGGGCAAGTCAGTGGATGTTGTATATCTGGAATTCAGTAAGGCCTGTTGTTCCTCTCTAAAGGCTGGTACTGAAAATAAATAAAGCAGGAATCAGTGCAAGTATCTTACAAAGGATATATAATTGGCTGACTGATAGAACCCAGAGAGTGGTACAGGGAATGTCATCAGGCTGGGAGAATATTACAGGTGGAGTTCCATAGGTATCTCTTTTGGGACCGCTTTTATTTAACATCTTTATAAATGATCTGGCACTAGGAGTCACAAGCACAGTGGCTAAACTTCAGGTAACACAAAACTAATGAAGGTGGTAGACTGCAAAGATGAAGAAAGATGATTCCTCCAGCTCTGCCACATTGCCCGCCTCCGACTGTACTTTACCCAGGACGCAGCCGAAACACTCGTCCATTCGTTCCTCACCTCCTGGACTTTTAAATGCCCTCTTTGCCAGTCTCCCCAGCTCCACCATTCACAGGATCCAACTGATTCAAACCTCTGCCACCTGCATACTCACCCGTACTAAACTCTGTACCCCCATCACACCGGTTCCAGCTAAGCTCCGCTGTCTCCCCATGACTGAACGGGTCGATTTCAAGACCCTTACACTTATTTTCAAATCCCTTCGTGCCCAGGCACCTACCCTACCTCTGCGACCCGCTTACCCCTCAACCCGCTGCCTCCGCTCAACTGGCCCCGGCCTCCTGCACGTCCCGCCGTGCCCTCCCTTCCACCAATGGTGGCCGTGCTTTCAGCCACTCCTCCCCCAAACTCTGGAACAGTCTTTCTCTATCTCTTCGCCTCGGTCCCTCCCTTCCCCATTTTTCAGGGTCACTTCTCCCCTCCCCTCCCCCCAGCTCAGAGTCGTGCTCGGTCACTGTGTCAAGCGCTCTGGGACACTACCCTGCGTGAGGGGCGCTGTATAAACGCAAGTTGTTGTTGTTTCCAATTAAAACCGTTACGTAGTGATGAAATGAGTGTCACTTAACTCACACAAAAAGATAAACTTGGGGGGGGGGTGAGGGGGGATAAAATCGACCGCAAGCGAAAAAATATCCGTCGCAGTGGGGCTGTAGACCGGCACGCGGGAATTTGCCCCTAACAAAGATGGCGGCAACTGGTCTCTCTCTCTCTCTCTTGTCTCGCTCGCTTACCCGGCGGTAAGCGCATGCGCAGTGCCACGGCTGACGCGCTCGAAACAGAGAGCGCATGCTCAGTGCCTCGACGCGAGGCGCGGCTGCGACCCACTGCGCCCGCGCGCTTTTCCAATTTTTTTAAAAACCCGCTCCCTTGGCGACGGTTGGGAATGCGCGCAAGCGCCGTGAGCCGAAGAGTGGAGGCGCGCAGGCGCACAGTGGGTCTGGGTGTGCGTGTGTGTATGTGAAAGAGAGAGAGAGAGAGCGAGGACACCAGTGAGGAGCTCGAGCTGAGAGAGAGAGAGATAGAGAGAGAAAGAGCGAGTCAAAGATGATGATGATGGCGGAGAGAGGGCGGGTAGCGCTTGTGCCCGGCTCCGGGGCTCCCAAACCCGTCCCCATGAACCTATTCGCCACTTGGGAAATCGACAGGTCGTCCCCGAGCTGCGTGCCCAGGTATGTGAGAGAAACGCGAGAGCGAGAAAGAAAGAAAGAACGAGAAAGAAAGAAAGAAAGAGAAAGAAAGAGAGAGAGAGAGAGAGAGCAGCCGAAGCCCCTCCGCCACGACCACCGAGCCGAGCGCCCCACGCGCGCACTCTCGGGCAACCGCCGCTTTTTGTAATCCGCTCCCACTTCCCTGCGATACGCTGTGTGAGTGAGTGAGTGAGTGAGTGTGTGTGAGTGTGTGCGTGTGCGGCGCCTCGTGTAACTTAACTGTCAGCCTGCACCCTCTCCTGGCTCCATGTGTGTCTCACATTGTGTGTAGTGTGTGTGTGTGTGTCTCTGTGAACCTATTTGTAACTTATTTTTGTGTCTCGCATTGTGTGTGTGTGGGTGTGTGTGGGGGGGGGGAGTGCGAGTATCCGTGACACTGTTTGTTATAGCTGTCATTTTCTCAGTGGATTTGTGTGTGTGTGTGTGTGTGTGTGTGTCTCGCGTTGTGTGTCGTCTGACATGGTTTCTCTCTGTGTGTACGAGAGTCTGATGCTGCTCGTTAGATGCTGTTTGGTGTGTCTTTCACGTAATTTGTGCATCTCACGTTGTATACCGGCGCGTCACTGTAACACACACTACTTCTGTGCCTGTGGCTAAGTATGAATGTGTGTGTGTGTGTGTGTGTGTCTCCCTCCCTTTGTATGTCTTACATTGGGTCTGGATTTGTTTCTCACTGAAGTTACTGTGCATGACACACTGTGGGCTGTTACATACTGTCTCTGTATCGCACTCTTTGACTACGTGAGCGCCTCAGTTTCTCTCCATGTTTCTGTCATTCTGTCTCTGATAATCTGGACGTGCTTTTGTCTGTTTAAACCTGTCACTGTCGTTGTTGGCTCAACGTTGTATCTGCGTTTCTTTTCTGTGCCCCTATCTATGTCAGTGCCTCACTGTGTGCGTCTGTCACTTGGTCTCACCGACGGTCACTGTGTCTGACTGTATGTCTGTGTATGTCCCAATCTCTCACTGCATATTTCTTATAGTGTGCGTGTGGATCACGGTGTATATATTTCTTATCGTCTCTCTCACTGTGTCGGTCTCTCTTTGTGTATCTTACGTATAGGGTCTCTCTCACCCCGACTTTCACCATGTATGTGTATCAGTGTCACAGTATTTCTCCTGGCATTTCTTTGTCCGTGTGTGTCGCTCACAGTGTTATGGATGGTGTTAGCGGCGTGGTCTGGCAACATTTGCTGTCGATTTCTCTTGCTGCCAGAATCAGCACCAAAACCTGCCCCCCTCCTCCCACCCTTTCCCTCTTTTGTCTTGTGAAGGGTCGGTGTTTGAACCGGGGGGATTCCGAGACGCAAATGTTCGGGTTCGGTGTGTAAGATGGTCACTTGTGTGGTGTAGATCTTTATCTTTGTAGTTTTGTATTAAAAAAAATCAATGCGCCTCAGTCTGACACTGACTGTACGCGTGCAATCCATCCAGTGCCCAGGGAGCGCCGAGACATGCTCGTTATTCTTCCTGCTCGTCTCTTTTACTCAAACGCACACAAAACGTGTCGATAAACCAGGCGGTCCCTGTTTATCACAGGAAAATATCGGTTTTGCATTGACTTTTCAGAGCTCCGTTTGCCGATGTGTTTGGCGTTTATTTGTTGCTTGGGTTTGACAGCGAGGAAGGAGGCTGAGTGCCGAGATTGCTTTTACTACGCTACTATACTATTACTATACGGCTTATTGCTGCAAATCACACACGCGTTTGCATCCAGTTTGTTTTCACGGATTGAAGCATGAAATGGGGCGTGGGAGGAACAGCCGATTTTCCCGAGGGTGATGCATTACATGAAAACGCGTGCGACGTTTGGAAACGAGGGTAGTAGCAGTCACAAACATTTATTTACAACACGTTGCTGCTGAAGCCAGTGGTGCTGCGGGAACTGACTGGGAGGATTTGTAGATGTAGAATGTTGCCTTGGCTGTAGTCTTGCGGTTGGAGGTGCTTGTGCTGAATGGTACACAAGTAACGAGCTTTTACACGGATTTTATGGAGTTGCACCTTCGTTTTGATTTCTCTCACTCTCTTTCCACATTTTAAGAGTTTTCCATGTCTGTTTACCCGGAAAATTTCAGTTATTGAGTGAGCACGAAACGCTCCCTTGCTTCCAACGGCTCACATGACAGAACTCCAGTGTAATTAAAGAGTAGATTCTTTTTTAGGTTGGGTTAAAGAAGCTTTATATTTAAACTGGTAACTTCATGTTTAAACAAATCCTGTTTTGTTTACTTGTTGCATAACTTAGACATAATAATGAAGATGTGAAATCTACATAGGAAATTGCCATTTGTAGTAAACATATTGAATTAT
Organism: Callorhinchus milii; assembly: GCF_018977255.1. Classification (NCBI taxonomy): domain Eukaryota; kingdom Metazoa; phylum Chordata; class Chondrichthyes; order Chimaeriformes; family Callorhinchidae; genus Callorhinchus; species Callorhinchus milii. The sequence continues at coordinate 75,241,078 of NW_024704744.1, read as the reverse complement.
TGATTTTTTTCTTTCATTATTAGATTATGTAAATGAGCTTTGAATTCTGTCTTACAATCCAGATGTACGATTTGTGCAGTGTTATTATCAGGTAGAACCATGCTGTCAGGTACTTTAGTGTACGCTGACCTCTCCATAAAACCCTTGTGTTTATTTTTTCTTCAAGTTCACTGTTTACAGTCAGCTCACTGAAACGTGTGAGTAGAAAACCACAAGTTTATAAATCCATTTGAAATGCATCTAGTAATTCTGCAATCTAGTAATTTTGTAGCTGCTTATACAATAGCGGGGTACATTGAGTGTTGAATAGAATTTGAAAATTCTGTTTTCTACGAGTGACCCATGACTTCTGTGATTGGAAACAGGATCTTCTCTGGTCTCAATCAGTATCCTGTCTCAAAAAAAATTCGAACAGCAGTATCAGTAAAGGCAAAGAAGCCATCAACTAAGTTAATGATTTTTAAAAAGTATTTCCTTGGAATTTAGCAATAAATTGAGCATCTAAAACAATTTGATTATCTGGTGGAGATTAATATACAGTATGGTAGTACAAAATTGCACTTAATTTGAGTGAGAGTAGAAAAGTAAACTGATCCGTGGGTTCTTAGTTACTGGAGCTACATATGGCTGCAATTACTCTGAGTTCTTAGGCTGATTATTAGTGTTTTAAATATTTTATTACAGCTTAGTGCTGCTCAACACCAATGTGCAAGTCTATCAATTTTCAACATAAAACTCCTTTTTAGCATAACTAGTATGCCAATGTGTGTTAATGGAAAAAATAATTATTGCATTTGATCTAGTGTCTTCTGTCAGAAGGATCCTTCAAAGGATGTGGTGTAAAGTGATATTAACTGTATTTTGTGGGCAACCACAGGAGCCAATGTCTCACAAATAGCCATGAAGGGAATAACCAGTTTTATTTTGGGGATTGTTACGCGGGAAACTGGGAATACTCTCTTCACTTTATTGTCTACCTAAATAGGCTGATGGGACCTCTGTCTAACATCTCATTTGAAGGTTGGCATGTCCAAAAAGCAGCGGATTTATCCCTATCTCATGGGGCAGGGAAACATTCTGCAGACCTAGGTTAACAGAGCTGAGGGAACAGGAGATGACAGGTTGGGGCAAAACTGTGATGGCATTTGGATATTAGAATAGGATTTTGAAGACAATCTGCTGGGGAATATGAAGCCACTGGAAACTGGTAAGGAAGGGGTGATGGGCTCTTGTATATAGGCACAGTATTAGAAATAGGCTGCTGTTGATTTTGTCACTAAAAATATCTTCACCTGATTTTGCTGATGCAAAATTACATCCTTGAATAGAACATTGACCTCTTGCTATATAAACCTAACGGGAAGAAGGGCATCGTGTTCCTAATTTCATATGTTCTCAACTGTACCTTTCAGGATCTTAGACCAATTGTGAACATAAAGTACTCAACTTCATATTTTATTTTACCCCATGATCTAGAATGTAAAATCAATTGATGTTTAAAAGGGCATTGCATAAATGCTTTGGTGTAATCCTTGCTCGGTTGGTAACAGTCTTGCTTCTTGTGTCAGAAAATTGTGGGTTCAAGCCCCAAGTCAGGACTTTGAACTCATTCTAGGCTGCCACTAACATATAGCAATGAGGGAGTATTGCATTGTTGGAAGTGCTGTCCTTCAGGTGAGACATTAAATCAAGTTCTATCTGCTTGTGAGGATGTTAAAATTCCACACGACTACTTGAAAACAGAAGGAATTTCTCCCAGTGGCAGGCCAGCAATTGCCCCAAATACATTTGGTCATCCATTTCATGACTTTTTGTGGGACATTGCTATGCGCAAATTGGCTGCAGCTTTTGCCTACAAATACAGTCACTTTAATTTCACAGTAAATCCTGTGAAGAGCTTTGTAATGTCCTCCCTTTGTAAAATGTGTTAAATGAACTGGAAGGATTATATTAATACTTGAAAAGGTAGGGGAGGAAGAGTTGGAGAAATGGGATTAAAAAGATGTACCGTGACCCAATAAAATGACAGAACAAGCTTGATGGTTCATGTGGCCTCATTCTGTTCCACTTAGATGCTGGAAATTTAAATTGATTTTTAAAGCTTTTGGTTAATGACTGATGACGTGTAATAATAATAGTGAAATCCCATAAGAGGCCAACATCATCAAGCGTCAGTAAATGACGCCCTCCAGAATTTAGCCCATTGATGTCCCACTTGTGTTGCATTTGAGTCTCGCATCTTATGATCTATAACCAGATGGAGATTAGGAATAGGATCTGTTGTACTTTCTTGCCTTAACACTGGTTGATAAGGAAAATTGGATTGCTGCAGCGCAGATTTGGGATTGAACCTGGGACCTTTCAGCTCTGTAAGGCTCCAATTTGAATTAGGCATTGAGTTTACCAACTGAACCATGAAGGAGCTGGAATCCTTTTAAAAATCAAATTTATTTTGTTTTCAACAGTGAATGCTGATGGCATCATGGGGGAATGTGTTGTATGGAGTTATTGAACAGTGCAGGACAGCTGAATTAACAGTTTGAAAGATACGGTTACTGAAATAGCCAGTGTTACTGAGCATTGCTGATCTAACTATCTCCAATTATTGCGCTCAGTTTCTTCAGCCACATTCCTCCACTGATGTAATAACATTTATCTATTAAAGGTTTTCATATCTTTCTATGATCCTTTTATGCCCCTCGTCATCCCAAGCCAGGAATGTGGGCAAACTGCCACCACACTCCAGAATTTGTAAAATTCCACTTTGTTTTAAGCACTTTTATCGGGTTGAAGAGAAAAATAAAAAATCATTTGGGGAAGCCTGAGGCATTTGAAAGAGGTAGCCTAGTGGTGGGAGGATTGGTTTTCCCTTTTCTTTCTCTCCCCCCACCCCATCTAAATGCCTTTTTTTCTTATTGTTTTCCCCATGGGTAACAAAGCTAAAGCAGGCCCTCCTCCACACCACTCTAACATAAGCAAGACAGGAGTCGTGCCGATAATCCCTCATTTGGTTTTCATTTGGCTTCTCCCCCCCCGCAGATTTGGGATTAAATCTGACTCTTGTGCTCTGCAGAAGAGCTGCCTGATTTTTTTTAAAAACACAGCACCATCCCAGGGAGATTCATTTATTATCCATGTTCTTATTAAATATCTAATTTTAGACCCCATTCACCATCTATAAGGTTAATAAATAAAGAATTTCAAATGAATAACTTTAACCTAAATGTTTCTCATTGTCAATGTTTGTTAATCGACAGCAGCACAGTTCGGTAGTTATACTTATTAAAATGGCCGCTCTCATGACTTCTTGACTCCAGGATCACTGCTGTCCTGACAGAATGTCTGTCAGACATCAAGTCCTGATGAGAGCTAACGTTCTTCAGCTGAATGTCAACAAGACTGAGGCTCTCCTAATTGGATCCCGTCAGCGCCTCCACACTTCAGGCGCTGACAGTATCACCATCCATGGTTGCACACTCCACCATTGCTAAGCCAGTCCGCAACCTTGGAGTGTTGTTTGACCCTCAACTATCCTTTCTACCCCACATCTGTGCCATGACCCGCTCTGCCTTCCCCGACTTCCACAATATCGCCCGGTTCCACCACTGCCTCACGCCGCAGGCCGCCGAAAACCTCATACACGCTTTCATTACATTGAGGCTTGACTATGCAAACTCTTTCCTTGTCGGCCTCCCCATCTCCTCCCATCATCCAGAAATCTGCAGCCCGTGTCCTCTCCCCCACCAGGCTCCGTGACCCTGTCACTCCCATCCTCGTCCAACTCCACTGGCTTCCCGTCACACAGAGGATACAGTTCAAGATCCTGGTCGTCACCTTCAAAGTCCTCCATAGACTTGCTCCCCCCTACCTCTGTGACTTCTAACCCCCTACCATCCTACCCGCGCCCTCCGCTCAGTGGGCTGTAGCCTGCTTCACATACCCACTCTTCCCCCACCCTCTGGAACTTCATCCCACAGCCCCTCCACCTTGCCTCCTCCCTTGCCTTCTTCAAGATCCATCTCAAGACCCTCCTCTTCGATCATGCTTTCGATCACCCTGCTTCCCTCCTGTCCTCCCCCTCCCCGATCCCGACTCCCAGTTCGGGTCTGAAACTCTATCCAGTGCTTTGGGACATCCTCCCGATGTGAAAGGCGCTATACAAATGTCATTTTGTTATTGTTGTTGTGTACTTGCCCTCGAGTTCTCATTATCTCCAGCTGTGTGATGGTCACATATAAATAATATAATTCTGGTCAGTATAAGAACCATTCAGATATTGCCAAACTGTTGCCTCAAAGTGGGGCTCGTCCAACCAGCGGAGGCATATGGAATGCATTTGTCTGTCTTGACCTATAGCACTGTAATTACATTTGATGTTGGCAATGAGAAATAAACAGCAGTTTTATGGAATACTGTATTGAGATTCTTGGAGCTTTTTACAGCTGTTCTGCTAATGTACTTTGTAGGAATATTTTTTTCTTCTGTTATCTGAAATGGATGAGTAGATTTTGGTCTGTGACTTAGACAGTGTTCTCTTTCTCTCCCCCCACCCCATCTAAATGTCTTTTTCTTATTGTTTTCCCCATGGGTAATGAAGCTAAAGCAGGCCCTCCTCCACATGCAGTGTAACGTCACACAAGAATGCTGCTTCGTAAGACTTTCCTTTCTCCAAACTTCTGTTAGCTGCTGCACTTTATCGTTTCACTACCCAAAAGATTTCTGGCTGCTGTTTCCTGGGTTATTCTATAAATAGTTTAGTTTTGTTTATTGATGGAATGACAGATGGTTCTCTTTCATTTTATGCACAAATGTTCAAACTTTAAAGTTGACTATTTGTGACAAGTAAGAGTTTAGTTGACCATATATTAAAAACCCTTAAGGGCAAACATTCAGTTGTTGGTGTAATCTTGGTTATCCTCTTAACTCTGTAAATTAATGTGCGTCAAACCATTTGTTGATTTGAAATGTACATCTTTTAGGTCTGCTTTTGATCAAATGATATTTTTATGTATGAGTTTATAGGAGGCAAACATTTGCGGAGAACGTTAGGAATTCTTCTTCATTTATATCTAAGAACCACTTCTGCAATATAAATGAAGAGTACTGCAATGTGGCCCGCAGCTCCATTGCTGTGAGAACAACTCTGTTTACGTGTAAGACTGTTTGTTCCCATAGTAGCCAGATCCATGTGAGCGAGCGTTTGCAAGTTTGTACATGTGTAGTTTTAAAATCACATATGCTTTCTTTCTCCATATCCTTATGTTTGAGAAGATGCACGCAGACCAGTAGGAGAAAATTGACTCCACTATACAGGATAGGGTGGAGGTGAGGGCTCCAAAAAAAAACATGGTCATCTCTGGTGGCAGTGCAATTACTGTTCTTATCCAGGTATTGTAAATGTCGAAAAACCGATATTTTCTCAATCTTTGTTATTTTGATTTCCTTCACTCTCCCCGGAGATGCCGGGGGAGGAGACTGCTGTGAATATGGTTGGTACAGAAACTTACTGGCTCTGACCTGGTTGGCATCCTGAACAGGAAAACATGCTGATTTGTATGAGTTTCTATGAGTACATGTGGTGTAAATTAATAATAATAATCCTTGCATTTGATATAGCGCTTTATCACGTGAATTGACTGTATATTTTAATGGCTCCCCGGTGAATGAATAGCTGAGGTGGTGGGTCTCAATGGGGGAAGGAAAATCAGCTGTAAATTCATACATCTTCTAACAAACAAATCTATTTTTAAAAAGTTGGGATCTCGCTTTCACAAGAGTACTGTGTGTGTGTGTGTGTGTGTGTGTGTGTGTGTCTCTCAAGGACCTTGGACCTATTTAATTTCATCCAACCAGAATACCCATCCTGCTGCCATCCCATCATAGCATCAAGCTGTTTTTTAAATAAGTCCAGTGTCCTGGTCTCAACCACCCTTTATCGCAACCTGTTCCAGTTGTTAATTATCTTCTGTTAAAGAAAAACTTCCTGGTGTCTGTCCTGAAATTCTCGCTTCCTCCCTCGCATCCTTCAAGGCTGGTCTCAAGACCCTTCTCTTCGACCGTGCCTTTGGTCTCCCTCCCACCTCTCTGCCTTCCCTCACCCCTACACCACCCCTCTTCCCATGCTTGGGCCCTGACAGCTGACTGTTCAGCACTTTGGGACGTCCTCCCGACGTGAAAGGCGCTCTCTAAATGTAATTTTGTTGTTGTTGTTGAAATTGTTCTTTGTATGTCTAAACCTATGTCCTCTTGTTATACTGTGTTGGTGCATTATAAGATACTGTACTGAAGAGCCCTAGATTATCTAATCACCAATCAATATATCTACACTATAATTATGTGTTTTTGAAGGAGAATGCAGCAGCAATTTGTGAACAGCAGTGTCCCACAAGCAGACATGAAGTTAATGACCTGTTTTAATTGGGGGATTGCTAGCCAGGATCCTGGGAAAACTCACTTTTTGAATGCTATATATTCTTAAAGTGCATCTTGATGTAGACTTCTTTGTGTTTACAAATGGAAACAAGCCAACTCAGGATGTGAGGTTGCTTAGCCGTAATCACAGGACTAGTAAACTTCAAATGAGATTTGAAGAACTTCTCCTTCCATGATTGACATGGGTGCTGACTGCAGATAAAAGCAACAGATTCACTGTTCCTTTCTTAAAAGGCGTATTGGATTAAAATGTGATTGAAGGCTATAAGGATAAATATAGACCAATGATCCAATCCTGTAATAAGCTTGGCCCATTTACTTCCACGACCAAGGAAATTTATGCATAGAAATCTTTGATTAAGGATGAATAATATTTATACTGCAGTAGAGACTTGCATGGGTATCTTTGTAGTCTGAGAAAATTCTCCTCTCCTGAGAAATTAAATAAATGAGAGCATCTGTGGTGTTGTAAATTCCACATTGCACAGAGTGGGCTTGATGGAGAGAATGATATTTTCTCATTCATTGCATAGCTTCCACTTTTAAAATGAATCCATTTTAATGTAAAAATAAAGAACAATGTCGTTGTTCAATTGTGACAAAGTATTACCGGGAAAACACTATACAAGAGCTTTAATCCACAAATCAATTTGACTTTTGTCATCTTGGCATGGCATCTTATTTCTTCTTGTAAAGCACCTTGATATGACAGGTGCTGCATAAATGTAAATTTGTTATTATAATAATAATAAATAATAATCCTTGCATTTGATATAGCGCTTTTCACATCTTCTCGACGTCTCAAAGCGCTTCACAGAATAGACTGTAAAGTGAATTGACCGTATATTTGTGGGCGAACGCGGCAGCCAATTGCGCACAGCAGTGTCCCACAAACAGTCGTGGATTGAAAATGACCAATTTATTATTATTTTGTTTTGGAGGGATTATTATTAGGCGTGTGGAGTAAGGAAACTTGCTCAAGGTTTTGCCCTGCCTGGGATTGAACCCAGGTGTCTCGCTTGCAAGGTGAGTGCTCTAACCACTGAACTACAAGACTCCCGATTATTATTAAACCTTCATAGAATTTTCACAGTAAAATAATAATTTTTGTATTTGATATAGCACCATATCATGTTGAAACATTCAGGATTTTCCTGTAAAGTATAGTGACCTTGTATTTTGTAGACAGAAGTGACAGTGAATTTGCACATAGCAGTGTCCCACAAACATCCATGCAGTGAATGACTAATTTTAATGGGTCATCGGGAAAAACTCCCTTCTCTTTGCAAAGAGTGCCATGGGATGTTTAACGTCAAACTGAACGGGCAGTTTAATGTCTTAACTAAAAGAGGCGAGCACCAACATTACAGCATTCCCACTGCACTGGAATGAGCATCAGATCAAAGTCCTGATTTGGAGCTTGAACCCATAACCTTCTAACCTTCTGCAAAAGTGCTACCAACTGAGCCAGGCTGATGCCAAAATCCTCAGTCTGTGACATTAGTTCTCCAATTAATTTTAAAACATTCAGATGAATAGAAAATGGTTTTGAATTTGAATGTTTATCTGCTTTTCTATATTTATCATTGCTTGTGCCTCCTTTAGCTGCAAGGAAATTGTAATCATTTTACTGGAGTTCTGTGTTTTTCCTGAAGGAAAAACACTGGTGATTGGGTTTCTGTAGATGTCTAACTTTATCGCACTCCACTAGTTAGTTATTCTCCAAAAGGAGAGAAGCAAAAGGGAAAAATCCTCTCTTTTAGTTAATCCTACAAGTTCCTACCTCTTTTGAGGTGTAATTGTAATTTGGGGAGGAGGAAAGAACTGTTGTGTCCATTTTTTCCCGACCTTGAGATGGAAGCAGGTGAAATGAGTAAAGCATATGGGGGAGGCTTAGGGTTAGATCTTAAGAACATAAGAATTTGCTAGGCAAAAGAAGACCAAGGTCCATCCAGTTCGCCTTCCACCATCCTGGCAGTTGCTTGACATGTCGTGTCCCAAACTATATTTGGTATCCCAAAATATTACTATCAGAAATCTATGTAATTTGTTCTTGTAACAAATTACACTTTCTGCTTCCACTGTCTCCCTAGGGAGCCTGTTCCATACATTTACTACTCACTCACTAAAGTAGTGTTTCCGCAGATTTGATCTGAATTACACCCCCTTCAATCGCATGCCATACCTACAGTTCATGGGTCTAGAGTTCAGTACAAGATAAAACAGCTTATTGTGGTGTACATTATCTAGTCCCTTCAGAATCTTAAAGACTGTAATTGTATCGCCCCTTAACCCTCTCTTCTCCAGCGTGAACATGTCCAGATTACCTAATCGTAGTCCAGTTCCTCCATACTCTCAATCATTTGGCTTGCCGACCTCTGTATCCTCTCAATCGCTGCAATATCCTTTTTATATTGCGGTGACCAGAACTGCACACAGTATTCCAAGTGTGATCGCACCAATGATTTATAAAGTGGCAGGATTATCCCACTATTTCGGCTCAATATTGACCTTTTATTACAACCCAGCATCTGGTTTGCCCTGTGGAATTCCACTAGTAACATTCTCCTAGCTTGATGACATTCCTTGTACCACCACCCTCTGGGTTCTATCGGTCAGCCAATTGCGTATCCATTGCAAGATACTTCCACTGATTCCTGCTGTCTATTTTCAGTACCAGCCTTTCAAGAGGAACTGTTATCAAAGGTCTTACAGAAATCCAGATATACAACATCCACTTCTTACCCTTATCAAGCTCCTTTTCACACAGTCAAAGAAAACCAGTAAATGAGTTTGGCAGGATCTCCCCTTTATGAACCCAAATTGGCCATCTTTTATGCCTTCATGTTTAGATCTTGATGTCGTGAGGAAGAACTCTTTCAATAGGTGGACCACAATTTGACTGTTCATTGCTCCCATAGAGAATCTAGAAACAAACGAAGCATGCATGCTGGAGCGTTTGATTAAATTCACTTTTGTGCTCATCATTTTGACACCACAGCAGAAACTTAACTCAGACAAAAATGTAGTTTGCCAGTTAGCGATCACTTGTTTTGAAAATAAATTTGAGTTAGATTGTGACAATAGGTTTAATGGAACAATTCAGAAACACAGTGTTGCCAGCTGTAGGGAAGTGGCTGTGACAGCAAGCTATAAGAAAGATGGTACAGGCTCTCTGACGTTAGTAGAATGTGACTTTCAAATATGGGAAGAAAAAGTGACTTTCAAATATGGTAACTCTTGACAAATCTGTCTGACAAGGAAAAGCGGTACCTTTTCAGTTTCTCTGTGTTGAATTTGGGATTTGTCCAACGGGACTTATACTTTCTAATTTGCTATTTCCTCCAGGATTTTGATGTCTAGAAAAACTTGTTTCCAGCACCCCACTGTTTTTGAAATTTACCTGTGGTCTTTTGTCTCACTGAGGGGGCAGATCTCAATTCTCACTTCATCAGAGGATCATTCTAAAAGTACCACATAATCTCTTTGTGAAGAATGCAGGTAAATCTGGGTCAACCTTTGCCATTTCTGAACGAGGGAATGAGCTGGCATTATTCCTTCTCGTCATGCAGGAGGGCCAGCTGAAGCTCCAAACCGAATCCACCGTGTCCAAATGCGCTTGAGATTTTTCCAGGTCTCTCCTCAAGCTATACTGTTCCAATAAGAATAGGGCAGTTCCTCTAGTCTCCAATACAGAAAATACAGGGTGACCAAAAAGTTGTGATAACTACCCTATTATTCTAAAAAAAACATAATTTCTTTGAGACTTATTGTTAATGGTCTCACAACTTTTTGGTCATCCTGTATTTGTAGTGGGTGTAGATCCCAAACTCAAAATCATCAGTGATTTCTTGGAGACGCCTTTGGCAAGTCTGGTACTGGAGGTATAAAACTTATACTCGTTCACTAGAGGGCACTCTTTAGAAATTGGAATTGTTGGGTAGAGATTTGATGTGCATCATGCCCATGTAACACCTGACTGAAGTGAGCATTGACAAATGTAGAAGAACTGTTCGATTTCCCTCGCCTGTACAGAAAATCCTGCACTTAATGAGTACATAAGTCAGGAAAAGCTGTAAAAGAAAAGTTTAATTAGCAATATCTATCAAACACTGTCCACTTACTACAATACCACCAGGTGGATCACTACCTGTTAATTGTCGTGCTGTGTCGCAATATCAACTCGTATGTTACTTAGCTCCTTCAGGTTATAGACTGAAAGTCAGACTGAAGACTGTTAGAACTGAGATGAGAAAACATTCATCCCATAGAGGATAGTGAAAATATGGAATTATCTGTCCCAGAAAGTTGTCGAGGATTCAGTAGGAATGGTTATAAGAGAAATGGGCAGAGAATTGGATCTGGAGCACATCTTCCCATATCTGGAGCTTAGCCTGGTGAATTATGTTAAACAAAGTGCTTCACAGGATTTACTATAAAGTATACAGTAAATCTGAGATGCTATCCTGCGTGAAGAGCGCTATATAAATGCAGGTTGTTGTTCTTGTGACTATTTTGTTGGCAAACACAGCAGTCAATTTGCATACAGCAGTTTCTTACAAACAGCCATTAAATAAATGACTAAATTTACCTGGGGATTGTTGGCCAGGACTGCTGGAAAAACGCTGAGTTGCTATTCAGTGTTTTGAGACACTACCTCATGTTAAGGGTGCTATCTAAATGCAAATTGTTGTTCTCCTGCATGGAGGCTGCTATATAAATGCAAGCTGTTGAATAGTGCCACGGAATTTTTAACATCCACCTGAACAGGCAGATGAAACCTGTAAGGCACTCCCTTAGTACTGTATTGGAGTGTCAGCCAAGATGCCACCTGAAGATTGAAGACTCAGGTGAGCAGACTATCCATTCAATGTGTGTCCTGGTTGTGTTCTGGAGTGTGGTGATCATGCACTCGTACAGCTTTGCTGCTCAGTGTGTAGCTCAGAAGGAGAGCCTTCTGAGCTATACCAGTCGTCAGTCTAACAAGAGCTCAAATCCAATGCGTGTTGGCCTCTGACTAATTTGTGGCTTGGGATGAGTTGAATGGGGTTGAGCTGGCTCATCAATGAAATGTCCTGTGAAGGGAGAGTGAAGCTGAGATAAGGCACTGAATGGAATTCTGTACCACATTGGGCAGATTCCTGGGCACTCCAGAACTGGTAAGACTAAACATAACCTTGGCTTTTGTGAGATCTTAGGCCATTGGCACTAGATGTTCTCAAGAAGGGGCTGTTTGAGTGTCTGATTCCTAGATGATCAAAATTAAGTACAATATGCTGCAGATGACCCTCCTGTTGTATTGCTAAAGACCTGTAGTGAACCATTAGCCTGAGACAAGCTGGTTGCTTCAAGCAGCTGGCTGATGAATCCAGCCGATAAATATTTGCCTAAAGATGAATCACAAATAATTTAAAATGGTGAATAATTGTTCATAGATGCCCACTTAAATCAAAATGCTTCAAGCTTCTAATGATACTAAAAATTATTTTCTGCAAATTTTGAAGTTATTTCATTCTCCATTTTTGTTTTTAAAATGTTCAATTTTGCATAATTCAATTTTGTTTTGGTGTATAATTTTAAGCAGACATATTAGCCAGTGGATGCTTAGTGAGGCTGAAACATCAGTCAGTGAGCGCTCACTGAGGCTGAAATATTTGGCTGGAGAGTGTGTGCTGTTTACAAAGAGCATAGGCTGGCTGATTCACAAATAGCAGGTGGATTGTGGGGGTGTGGGTGAGGCAGTTCATTCTGCTGTGTCTGTGAGGTGTACATTATGCATGGCAGAGTGTGTAAAGCCCTTCTCAAACCTGCTGAAGTGTGATTTTCTACCCGTTTAATATACAATTGTATTATATACAGTAAAGAGCCTGATATACAAGAAATTAGGACAACCCCCATTGTCATTATGCAAATATCATTGTGTGTATGCAACTTTTATACTTTCTACACCTTGTGCTGTTCAAGAAATATGTCATGGTCGCCTACAATATATGCTGTAACTCCATTTTAAAATATATCCTATGCAGGGCTTTGAGATTTCCTTTGAGTTTTATAGGTTTCTATACCAAATGTCATGTCATATGATGTAACTGGTAACGTTGTGAACACAATTTTGCCAATGTTGCAGCTCATTTCCACTTCACATTGAGTCCTGATATGGATAACAGTAAATTTACAATTTTATACAGCACCTTTTACATATGGAGAATGTCCCAAGGAGTTGGACAGCCCAGGTTTTGAAACCGAGCTAGGAGTGGGAGCCGAAAAAGTTGGGGGCAATGGGGATTGGCAAAAAAATGACCAAAGGTGCAGTCAAAGAGGAAGGTTTTGTGGTGGACCTTGAAGGAGGCGAGGAAAGGGGCTAGTCATAGGGACTCCAGAATAGATTTCCAGAGAGTAGGGGCAGATAGGCGATCGCCGATAGTTATCATGCAAATGCACGTTGTTCTGCAATATTCTTTTTCTTTTGTAACTTCACAAGATTTTTTTTGCCAGTTTTCTCCCCTTTTCTTCCTTCTCTCTCGAAAAGATTGACTCTTGCTGCAGCACTCTGTAAATAATTTCAGTAATACTGAAAGCTATCACCAAAACCATAAATTGCATTTATAAAACACCTTTCATTTCAGGAGGTGGTAACCACGTCGTAATCTCAACTGGGGCAATAGTTGAAGCTACAATTGTTCTTAGTACAACAATTAGTCACGTCGTAACCAATACGTTACCCAAGTAGCCACTATTTACGTGTAAGTCCAGACAGTGCATAATAATAGTAATAAATATCCTTTCATTTGATGTAGTGCCTTATCATGTCGAGATGTCTCAAAGCGCTTCACAGGATATACTGTAAAGCGGATTGATTGTATTTTGTGGGTGAAACGAGGCAGTTAGTTTATGGCAATATACCATAAACAGCCATGGAGTGAGGGACCAATTATTTTAATTTGGAGGATTTGTTGGCCAGGATTCCTTCTCTTTTCGAATAGTGCCATGGGATCTTTAACATCCACCTCAACAGATAGACAGGGACTCAGTTTAACGTCTCATCCGAAGGACAGCATGTCTGCACTATTCAGTCAAAGTAGCTTCACAGCTAAACCGCTTCCAATTTCCTAAAATAACGCCATGCAATTTTTTCACCACCCATTCTATACCCTTTATCAGCTCAGCAAATATCGACTGCTTCATATCCCTGCTCATCTGCCCCATCATCAGTGGGTGAACTTTCAGCCGTTTTGCTTCCATCTTTGAAAATCCATTCTGAAATCTCTCTGCCTTGACGCCTCCCTCCTCACCTTCAAAAACCCACTGTAAGACCTATCCCATTGATCAGATACGTTTTTGTTCCCTCTCCATAGTTGGACTCCCAGACAGTTGTATGAAGCACTTTAAAACATCTTCCTTATGTGAAAAGCACCATCTAAATGTAAATTGTACTAAGATCAATCGTAGTTTTAACTGGTGCCCCAGTTGAAATCAGATAATTCAGCACAGACTAGGATTAAAATCTACATTCTTTGTCTCTGTAGCCTAGTGTTACACTGGGCATGCCTTTCTATCGTTTACTCTGGAGGCTATGGCAGTGGTAAAAGTGAAGATGATGAATGGATGATGTTCTGGGGTTCATTTCAGAGTAACATAAAACTATTTGCTTTGTCTCTGACTTGGCAGCTGCTGACCCGAGAGAGTCTCATGCTGTGACTAATCCAAGCATTGGTCATTGAATAATTTACATTTTCATAAGAAGCTTTCTTCTGTCACAAACCTTTTAAGAGGCTTCTAACCCTTTTTCAGTGGAAGCATTTTTGAATCAAAAATAAAAATGATAAATCAACTGTTGTCCTCTTTCAGGGAATTGTGTAATATTTTCCTTTGTTCAGAGAATAATGTAATAATAGCAGACAAGTTTATAGCACAGAAGGAGGCTATTTGCCTCACCATACTTGTGCTCGCTCTGAAAGAGATATCCATTTAGTCTCACTCTCCTGCCCTCTCAACATGCCCTTTTATATACTTTTTCAAATATTTGAAAAAAACTATAATGGATTCTGCTTCTGTGAAGATATGATTCCTCAGTCTTCAAGATGGATTCAATGCCAACAAATCTAATTTACAGGTGTGATCTTTGCAATTGAAATGATGTGTAATTTGTTTTTTAAAGTGAAGATTAGATCTGCCTACTTCTGATGTGTGGAGCCGTCTTTCCCAGTATCCAGACTAATGTTTCCCATTGGATTTGAGATCGTTTGGGCAGGAATTTATTCACTTAGAAAGAGATCTGTTTTAATCCTGCTCCTTTGCCTCTCCTATTAGTAATGCTACAGCACTGCCATAACGATCCGTAGAAGAGAGTGGTGGGATATGGGAGGAGGTTGATGTGGAGCGCAAACCCCAGCACCGACTGGTGGGGTAAATGACCTGTTTCCGTGTTGTTCGGTCTATCATTCTACGTAATCTGGAGAGAAACAAGAAGAGGCTAATCCTATGTTTCCTTTTTGTCATGGGGTGAAATAACTTCTTATTTCTAGGCCTTTTGCAAGTTGTCTGCTATGAGATTTGTACGGCAGCTCCCCAGAGATACTCTCTCCCCCCCCCCCCCCCCAACCTGTGCGTTGTGAAAAGTGATTGAGCATGATATGAGTTTGCTCATGTAAAAGACACAGAGACGGTCAATTAGGAATAGTCAGATCAGATTTAGATGGAATAGTTAGTTACATTTTGGAATTTTTTGAAGCAAATTTCTTTGAGTGAATGTACCTTTCAGAAGGCTTTTGCTACAGTTCCATATGTGAGTTTTGAAGAAGAGTAAGGTTCTGATAATAAATAATAAAATTGGTTGCTGAATTGAATATTGTCTTTTCAATAGGAAGTAGAATGAATTTTAAAAATAGCATCAACTGGTGGGCAGTGACTTGTTGAGGGCTCTTTACAGGCTCCCCACTGCTTCTATTGAATATCTTTTATACAATCTATGACTATTGTTGATCTGGACAAGAGGTAACATTAAAGGGATACAGAGAATTCAAAGAGACTTCCAATGACTAAGCAACAGAGGGACAAAGTTGTACGGCAGCTGGGTTTTAATGTGGATAAATTTAAGGTAATGGGGATTGAAACTGGAAACATGGCCACAATGAATAAATGTTTATTGGTAATGATGGAGAGGAAAAGGTCTGATGTGATTATGAACCATATCATTGGTTAATACCCCCCATCATTGGCTAGCGGGCAACTTGCCCCTCTGCCCCCACCTTCTGGAACTCCATCCAGCAGTCCCTCTGGCTTGCCCCCCACCCCCCCCCCCCGCTTCTTCAAGACCCTCCTCTTCAAGCGTGCCTTTGGGCACCCTCCTTCTCCCCCCCTGCCCTTCACTCTCCCCGATCCTGACCCCCAGCTCGGGTCCAAAACATTGATTGTCCAGCGCATTGGGACGTCCTCCCGATGTGAAAGGCGCTATACAAATGTACTTTTGTTGTTGTTAAGATTTCCCTCAGGTGTGTGAGGCTGTTATTAAACTAATCAAATACTTTCTTAGATCTCGTGGGCGTTTGACTAAAAGTCAAAATAAATGACTTGCAAGGCATTTAGCATGTTATGTGCAGGTTTGGGCATCTTAACTTTCGAAATGGCATTGAAGCCTTGGTGGTTAAAAGAAGAGTTAATTCTGTGTCTTACAGCTGTGATGTGATGGTAGAAAACCAGACGAAAGCTGAACTTGTTTTGAATGGGGTGGAGGGGGGAACAAAGGATGAGGGTAGACATGCTTCAGCTCCGAGGCGTGTGGAGAGTGAAGTCCTTTTTGCTACACTTGACAGTAAGAGGAATTCCTTATCATGATGCAGATAGATGCTTGCTGTTTCGCTTTCACTGCACAAAGGTTTAGAGGACAGATTTGATAAAGCAGAAGAGGTACTTCTAATAATGTAGGATTTGTTGGTGACAGCACATTCATTTAACAACTGAAAGGAGAACAAATTTTCAAAGGGTATATTAAACATGGGGCCAGACAAAATGGTGAAGCTTTGACACAACGAATAATAGAATCTATAACTAGGAGGAGAGAATACAACACTACAGGAATTGCTAAAGATTTTTTAAAATCAAGTCTTTTGCCCTCTGTTTTTTGCTTTGACTACACCTGGAATACTGTGGTCAGTTTTATTCACCAGGCCATCAAAAAGATTTATTTATGCCAGAAAAGATATAGTGCAGGATGACTAATTTGAAGTGGAAGATGAATGAGGTTTGGAGAAAGATTAGACAACGTAGAAGTAAACTTGTTCACAAGCAATGAATAACACACTGTTTTGGGGGTAATAATTCCTTTATAAGATTATCAGGGTGGAAAAAATATGCTGAAAGGGGACTCATTGAAGTTTAGAAAATGTTTAATGCTATAGATTTAGAACAGCTCTGTAAATGTGTGGCACACAATGCCAAGCAAGGTAATGGAGATCATGAAAATCCATTGTCAAAGATACAGACATGGGGTAAGAAAAGTGGAGTGCGGGGTGGGGGGGGGTTAAAAGAGGTTGGGAGGTAAGGCATTGGGATTACTAGATCTTGGCATATCTTTAAACTGGTGGTACAAGCTCAATGGGCTGAATGGGCTGCCGTTCTTGTTTTCGCTGTTCCTATCTTGATCACATTAAAATGTATTTAGTTTTCTTTCAAATATAATTCCAGTCCCACATAACAACAACAACTTGCATTTATATAGCGCCCCTCACACAGGGTAGAGTCCCAGAGTGCTTGAAATCACTTTTATATAGCTAAACCTCTTCAGCCCATATATTAATCTTGTAAACTGACACTGAATGCATTTTATATAGTATATTACTTCTAACATTGGGTGCCCAACACTCAACACAGTGCTCTCTATAACTGGAACCTACGTAATTTTGTATTCCAGAGCTCATAAAGTACTGTAATACACATTGGAGGAAAAATGAATGTAGATCCGGTAGCAAAGGTGCAAAAATATACACATGTAATCATCAGCATTAGCTTCGTGGGAGCTGGTTATTGAGACTGACTGAAAATGTATAACAACACTTGCATTTGATACAGTGTCTTATCATGTCATCAAAATGTTTCAAAGCTCTTCACAGGATTTTACTGTAAATTGTAGTGACTATTTGTAGACAAACCCAGAATATTTGAGTTCGTGATGAGAAGAAAGAATCCCCCCATTATAACTTGAAGGCAGGAATTGGTAACCCTCTGATACCTTCCACAAATGACTGCATTTCGTGTAGTATTGTTCATTTGTGGGAGGCATCACTGCTGAGCTTAATCTTGTTCCCCCATATGAACTTTTTGTTCCCTCCCATTCCTTGCATTCCCTAGGCTGGGGAGACTGAGGCAATTGTAGTGCCTCACTATTTATGGTATCTGCATTAGTTTGTTTTTGGTCAGCTGGGTGTCAGACACATGCAGAAATCCATAATCATGTTTATAATTTGCTGTGTGCAAATTGGCTACTGTGTTCACCCACAAAAAAAGTGATTCCACTTTACATTACTGTATATTCTGTGCTTTGAGGCATCCTCTCGACATGAAAGGCTCTATACCAAATGTAAGGATCATTATTAAGAGTATCTGAATCAGTCAGACTGAGAGCTCTATGTATATCACTGACACATTGCATCTCATGTGTCTAGAATACTCCCTCCCCACTCTGCTCTAATGGCTGAACTAGAAAAGGCTAAAAGTTGAATCTGGGACTTTTCTGGGCTGTATGATTCAATTAATAAAAATAAAGTCAATTCACTTCACAGTATATTTTATGAATTTCTTTGAGATGTCTCGAAGACTTGATAAGGAGCAATATCAAATGCAAGGATTATTATTCAGTAATTTATCCAGTGAATCATTGGAGGAATTTAGATTATTTTCTCAGTTCAACTCCCTGTTGAGGCTTCCTTGTGACATTTCGGCACAGCTTCCAAAGGACATTCATACATTAGCAAGTTTAAAGAAGAACCTTGAGATGATCCTAGAATTCCAATGTCCAAAGAAACCTTGAGGAGAGACTTGCAGAACTAACCTGGTTTTATTGGATAAGATTGAGAGGGGGTTTGGTCCAGGACTCTTAAGGCATGGAAACTGTGGAAAGAACCAAAGAGAAGATCAGCTTTTCCTTCTGAGAGTATTAGGTCTTTGGATAGAAGTTCACCAAACAGTTAATTCTGTGTTAAACTCATTTTTCAGCAAAAAATGGAATGAATATTTGAGTAAGAATGGAAGTACTGATTATAAGAATAAGAGCAACAACAAAATTCCATTTGTACAACACCTTTCACGTCGAGAGGACGTACCGAGACGCTGGACCCGAGCTGGGGGTCGAGATTGTGGAAGGTGGAGGGGGGAAGGAGGGTGATCGAAGGCACGGTGGAGGGTCTTGAGATGAGTCTTGAAGGAGGCAAGGTGGGGCGGACGAGGTGTGGGATATGAAGCAGGCCGGAGCCCGCTGAGCGGAAGATGCTTGGTTAAAGTGTGGAGCACATATTGCTGGACTTTCATGGCGAGGAAGCAAGAAAACCTTCCTTGCCAATAATTATCCTTGCAATTGATATAGTACCTTTCACACCAGGAAGACACCTGAAAGTGCTTCACGTGATTTCCTATAAAGAGTAGTGACTATATTTTGTACGAAGAACAGAATCTGGCAAAAGATAGATATTCTAGTTTACTCACCTTGCATTTAGACGGGAAACATTGGAGGAGGCATTTCCGAGCCTGTTCTTAGGAGATTCAATGGGTTGGGTAAAGCATATGCCAGTGGGGGGTTCAGGCAACTATGCTTTACGGTAAGAATGGACCGATGTTCTAATTTCTTGAGCCTATCCTGAAAGAGAAATGGAGTCCTGCAGCTCAGTGGTTAGAGCACTCGCTTTGCAAGCGAGAGACCTGAGTTCAATTTCAGGCAAGTTTCCTTACTCCACACACCTAATAAAACAATAATAAATTTGGTCATTTTCAATCCACGACTGTTTGTGGGACATTGCTGTGCGCAATTGGCTGCCGTGTTCGCCCACAAATATACAGTCAATTCACTTTATAGTGTGTTCTGTGAAGCGCTTCGGGACGTCCTCCCGACGTGAAAAGTGCTGTATCAAATGCAAGGATTATTATTATTATTATCATCCGTCCCTGTCATACTATTTTTTTTCTTGGTCAAGCAGGTGTCTGACACATGTGGAATCCCATCATTATGTTTAACTGTCTCCAACACAGATTGAGTGTTCTGTATATTTAAGTCAATTCCACACTTGTGTCTGGAATGGAATCTCCCTGGAGGGACATCTCTTGCTTATGTACTCCCAGAGGATATTAAGAGCAGGTTGGCAAGAACCAAGGATTCCGAACTCCAGAGTGTGCTTTGAGGTACTGCTGGGAGTTTTTAAGTCACTAAAGTTGATCAGCTTGCGATTGAGAGCATCGTCTGACAAGAATGGAGAGCGTTTCATAGTTTTCATTCTCATTGGAAGTTTCATCCGTTGTTAGTAACTTCTCTTTGAGGTTGATCAGATCATCTTAAGACTATGATGTTCTGGATATTATCTGTGAAAGCAATGGGCTTGACGATCAGAGTGCCTTGTGAGATTTCCTGTACTCAGGGAGAGGATTTTTTACATGTCCAATATTAGTATATGCCTGGTTGTGGCTGAAATCACAAAGCAAAATACTGTGATGTCAAGGAATTCTTGGTGTGCCAGAATATTATCGAGTTAAATATGCTCTTTAAGTAAGGTTGTTAATGAATTCATCCACTTCAATTGCTGTGTGTTTCTGTGAGATTTGGTTTTAATAATATTCCTGGTTATATTAAATAGAAAAATACACTTTGAGGGAAATAACTACGTCCAGGTAAAAATGCTCAAAAGCCCGAATGATGTACAGTACGGACGGGAGGGCTTTGTAATAACAGAATGTGCCAATACGTTCATATAATAGTATGAACTATACCCATTGCAGCTTCGCTTGCAACCAAAGGATCCAATATGGAATGTAGATTAATACACAGACATGTAGACATTTCATCTTTATCAATACTTATCTGGTAGGACTCCTGTGGGAGAACTCATTTTGGCCGTGCTGTTGTTTGAGTGGTCAACTCATTTTGGTGTGCTGTTCCAGTTCTTTCAGCATTGACGTGCAGTCGCGCTGTTGTTTGTTCTTCAGTTTCATTTAATGGGCCTTCTCTCCTTTGTCTAGCATTTGTACTTATCCTTGAAAGGTTTGATTTTTGCTTAGGCATATTTATAATGATAAATATAAATGTATAATTTATAATCACTGGGATATCCTCCTGACGAGAAAGGCGCTTTAAAAAAATTAATTTTGTTGTTGTTGCCATGGCTTAGCTTCATCTGTGTTCTTTATTTTGTTCCCACCGCCGCTTGGCTACATACATGCTCTGTGACGCATGATGCCATCGCACCACTTTGACTCGGCGGCCACCAGCAGCGAACAACCCAAAACTGAAATACATTTTAGGTAATAACGCATGAACAATAGGAGATACCCGAAAACAAATATGCCCAAAAATGTCACTCCCAGATGCAAGACCTTTCCGATGAGGTATAAATCATGTCTCTATATCAATCGATTATTGAGATCCTTCTTGAAACGCAGACAGACATTGTCGTTTTATTAGTATAGAAGATTACTAGTATAATCATCCTTGTATTTGCCTTTTCATGTCATTAAAGCATATTGAAGAGCTTCATATGATACACTGTACCTTTTATAACTGTGTACAGTATTTGAATGCAAACATAGAAGCCAATTTCCTCACAGCACAAACAGCCGGGGGTGAACAACCAATTATTTATCTGGGGGATTGTTTGCCAGGAGAAACTTCCTTGTTTTCCAATAGTGCCAAGGGACATCAACCAAAACATGCTTGCTTACCTTCACCATAATATGTTCCTGAAGGGCTGTCGTGGAATTTAGTTTTATGATTTGTTGGAAGATTTTGATTCTCTTTGCAAGCTGGCGTCTGTGTGTCTGGATCTGTGAAACTTTCAAACACCATCGGCTCATCCAATGCCTCCCGTCTGATGGCTCTGTGCTGCAGATTACTCTTCTAAGCTTATAGTTCCTCATAGTCTCATCTGATATAATAGCGTTGCCATAAATAGAAACAATTCCATTAATTCTAAAACTTGATAATATCAAGACGTTTATGCCACCTCACCATTAGAATTGTTTTTATCGCCGCTACTCAAATACCAGTAGTGGAGGCCAGAACAGCATCTGAAAACCAGGCCACCTTTCTCTCACCATTATCAGTGTGGTGGAAATTCTGCCTTGAAACTTGGGGCTCTTTGCATACGTGTGAATGTCTTGCCGTCATCATAGTACTAGAATCACGTCTGAACAGACCTGGAGCTGGAAAACCTGAACAGACATGGAGCTGGTAAATTACTAGTAACAGCCCTACTGTATAAACATGGAATAGGCTGAATACATCAGCCTGGCTCAGTTGGCAGCAATTTTGGTTTGGGATGAGTATTTTGGAGCTTCAGGCCCCATGACAGGTCTTGAGCACACAGTCTAGTCTGATGCTCACTCCAGTGCAGACATAGAGGGGCTATGTCACAAGTACTGCCATTCAATTGAGATGTTTTAACTGAGGTTTTGTATGCTCTTTCCTCAGTTGGATTTTAAAGACTATTGGAAAAGCTTAGAGAGTTTCTCCTGCTATCCATCCCAGCTAACAATCCTTCCAGTTATTCACCTCATTGCTGTTTGTGAAACATGCAGGCTTAAATAGCTTGTGCATTGTTTAGGTAGGAAGAAAAACAATCACTACACTTGACACTAACTATTTTTGAAGAATTTTGACATGAGGTTCTATAAAAATAGTTTTTTTTATGGATTAACTTCAGGAGGGACACAGTGATTAGCTGGGTGAATGTTTCAATGATGGTGTCTTTTACATTGTATTATCTGATTCTTTTTGCTTTCAGACCCTTTAATCGGGCGAGCTTTATGTTAATTGTCTCACTTGAATGATCATCAACACTTGTTGTTTAAACAAGACAAAGGAAACATGCCCCAATCATTTTTGTTAGCATTGTTCACTTATTAGAATTTCAAATAATACCTCTACACCAACAGGGAGAAATCAGTGCATATCCTCATATATAATCGGTCCATGTTCTGCCCATTTCCTTGTTCCTTGTTTGACAGAAAGAATCCACAGTTCTGTCCCGTTCCTTGTTAAAATACTCAATTTACTCACAGCTCATGTTGGCAAGCTGTGCAGTTTTAGTTGGTTAAACTATAGCATCCCAACACCCAAGCCTTGGCTTTTGCGACCTGCGTGAAGTAAGCAGGGTGTGTCCTTCGAAGACGAGTGTGCCCTTTTCATTCCAGGTGCAGAGAAATTTCCATGCATAAATATGTAGGTGGCATACATATATGGAACTCTGGCTCATTTGAATGCTCTTAAGCATGGTGATGTGTCAGATATGTGACTTTTGTCATTTTATTTTTAACCTTGTTGTTAGCCAGCACCTTCCCAGTCCTGAAAACTGCTCTGATTCAGGTCAGAACATTTCTGAATTCTTTAAAGTTCTACTTTATCTTCAGCTAATGTGCTGGCCAACAATTTCCCCCTATAAAATTCGTCATTCACTTGATGGATCTTTGTGGGTCACTGCTGCGCGCTATAAATTGCAATGTTCACCTACAAAGTACAGTCACTATATAGTACATCCTGAGATGTGCTTTGAGACATCTCGATAAGATAAGGCACTATATCACATGCAAAAATATTTATTGTGCTACTAATACTCCTCAGTTTGCAAAAGGAATCATTAAAGTTCTGTAGCTTTGAAGAACAACAATATGATTGTGCATGTTCTTTGAATACTTCTGATTTACAGTCTCTTGTGCTCGTGCCTCTTTGGAGCTTTTATAATAATAAAACAATGTTGCATTTGGTACAGTGCCTTTCACATTGGGAGCCAGTCACAAAGCACTTTACAAGATATACTGTAAAGTGTAGTGACTATTTGTAGGCAAATGTGGCAGCTAGTTATGCACAACAATGTCTCCCAAACGGCCATAAAGTGAGCGACCAATTTTGTTTGGGCGATTGTTGGCCCAGTACCATTCCAGTCAAAGTGGACTAGATAGAGTTACCTTTTTCTGAATTATTTCTTCAGAGCTAGTTCTTGTGTAGTTTGTCCTAATTTATCTTCTCTAGTTCTTCCTTCAGGCTTATAGCATTGAAACGCGTTCATCCAAAATGCGACTACAATCTGATTCTGTTGCACTGAATACTAATCCCCATCAACATGTCAAATCGATTTATATAATCACTTGTCCCTAATGTTTTCCTCCCACTTCCTGATCATTGCCAGTGCTGCATATTCATCTAAATCATGCTCCCCATTCACGTCTGGGTTTACAAAAGGAAGTTCCTCGGTATCCTAGTAAATGGATTTCTTTGCCTCGACTGGTAGCCCTACAGAATTCTCCTCACGTGATGGCATGGAGTGCACACAAGTAATTCAAATACAATATGTTGTACGGAACTGTGGATGCACAGTGAACAAAAACAATAATAATAATCCTTGTATTTGATATAGCGCTTTTCACGTCTTCTAGTTTCAAAGCGCTTCACAGAATATGCTGTAAAGTGAATTGACTGTACATTTGTGGGTGAAACGCAGCAGCCAATTGCGCACAGCAGTGTCCCACAAACCGTCGTGGATTGAAAATGACCCATTTATTATTGGTTTTTTTTGGAGGGATTATTATTAGGCGTATAAAATAAGGAAACTTGCCCAAGGTTTCGCACTGCCTGGAACTGAACCCAGGTGTCTCGCTTGGAAGGCACTCACTCTAACCACTGAGCTACAGAACTCCTAAATTCTCACTCCTTTGCTCCAGGCATCTGATAAATGTGATAATTCAGTTTTGGCCATTTCATTCCCATCCATAAAGGAACACGAGAACCATTTCCCATCCTGCTTTGTAACTAATTGTTTCTGGTTTTGAAACCTGTCATTTATATTTTAATTGCAATTGGAAAAATTGCATGTGGAACAAAGGAAGCAAAATATCAGAGCGGTCCAGCTGGCAATTGATCATGTTGGAATGCGGATGATTTGTTCTATTTGTTTCTGGTTCATTGCTGGCGCTTTGGGACGTCTTTCCGACGTGAAAGGCCCTGTACAACTGTAATATTGTATTGCATAACTATTTTTTCTTCTGCACTGAAGATGGTTTGTGGTGTGATATGAGTGTTCAGCAGACTAACTTTACAGTTTATTATATGCCATTGCATTTGCATTGCAGCATGTGCCTGTTATTTTGGATACTTGAGTGTGCTTTGTGCCATCGTATCATCAGAATGTATAGTAGTGTCACAGGGCTCAGTTGGTACCACTTCTTGCAGCAAGTTGGCTGTAGTAGATGAGGTGTCAGTTGGCAACACCCTTACCTCTGAGTCAGAAGGTTGTGGTTTCAAGCCCCACGTTGGGATTTTGAACTCACAGTCCAGGCTGCCACTTCAATACATTGCTCTGCAATATCGGAGGTGCCATCTTTCAGATGAGAATTAAACCAATGTCCTGTCTGCCTGTCCTGGATATTAAAAATCTCATGGCATTTCTTGAAATGAGAAGGAAATCTCTTCCAGCGTCTTGGCCAACAATCCCCATAGGTAAAATTGATCATTTACTTTATGGTTCTTTGTGGGATGTTACTGTGCACAAGTTTGCTGCTGTGTTCGCCTACAAGTAAATGGTCATTACACTAAATCCTGTGAAGCGCTTTGACATGTTTTGATGACGTGGTAAGGCACTATATCTTATGTAGGGATTATTATTAACAATTTTAAATTTAATCAAAAGGAAGGAATCATTTGTTATTTTGAGCAAACAAATAATTGGCCTTGGGATATTTTTTAAAGTTTATAAGTTTATTTAATGACAGAACATGTAAAATGTTGTGTTTTCTGGTTTCTAAATGCACTGTCGGTGTCACAGTGAGCAGTTTGGCTTTTGTTGAGCCAGTTTCTCTGGCCATAACTGAATGCTTTTTAATCTAGGTCATTGTCCAGAAGCTTCACTGTAAAGGTTTACTTTTTGTTCAGAGTGAAATTTTCTAGTTGTCAGCATAGCAACTTAGTCTAGCATACTTTCTGGAGCTGTCTGCTCAGTGAACCTTCTAAGTGAGGTGATATAACTCATCATCTGTTTGCTGAACTCTCAACTCCCTACACAAGCTGGAGGGTATCCAAAACTCTGCAGCCTTGTCTTCACTTAGCTCCATTGGATTCCTATCCCCCAGCAGATCAAGTTCACTGTTGCTGTTCTTATGATCAAATCCCTCGATGGTCTCGCTCCATCCTACCTCTGCAATCTCTTTCAACAATATTGACCCAAGCCATTCCCTTCCTTCAGCGAGCATTGGCCTGCTTCACGTACCACCCAATCAGCAGACGGGCTTTCAACCATTCTGCCCCTTCTCTCTAGAACTTCATCGCAGAGTCCCTCCAACTTTCTCGCCCTTCCTTCCTTCAAGGCATGTCTGAAAGAGTACCTCTTTTGGTCTCCCACACCCAGCTTAAGTGCCCAGCCAGTATTGTCAACTGTTTTAAGACGTCCTCCTGAATAAAAGGTACTATGTAAATTGTACAGTACCCTGTGGTATATCAGTGGCTTCAGTTTTCAAGTCACCCAGCAAGAAAACCATTTCTGTTGTGCTTTATAATGTAACATTTACCCCAACTGCTGTTACACTTTCTTTTGTTTTTTACTTTAAGATCAGTCAGATGTGCTACTCTGATCTTTGCGGTCCTGTTCATTCCGATATAACCACTGCTATTTTCAGAAGGCTTCTGCAGCAGATGGTTGCAAAGGTTGCTTCACAAACATGACCAATTTTGCCATTAAACAATAGCTCTTAATGGCAGGACTATCTGGAAATATGACTATCCAAGAATATGTACTTGTGATCTATGTTTGTATGTAAAATGTCCTAACAGCTGTTTATTATTAAATAACTATTGGGTAATAATAATAATAATAATCCTTGCATTTGATATAGTGCTTTTCACGTTGGGAGGACGTCCCAAAGCGCTTCACAGAACACACTGTAAAGTGAATTGACTGTATATTTGTGGGCGAACGCGGCAGCCAATTGCGCACAGCAATGTCTCACAAACGGTCGTAGATTGAAAATGACCAATTTATTATTGTTTTTGGTTTTTGGAGGGATTAGTATTAGGTGTGTGGAGTAAGGAAACTTGCCCAAGGTTTCGCCCTGCCTGGAATTGAACTC
Source organism: Callorhinchus milii (assembly GCF_018977255.1). Taxonomy (NCBI): domain Eukaryota; kingdom Metazoa; phylum Chordata; class Chondrichthyes; order Chimaeriformes; family Callorhinchidae; genus Callorhinchus; species Callorhinchus milii. The sequence continues at coordinate 75,214,339 of NW_024704744.1, read as the reverse complement.
AGGTCTCTCGCTTGTAAAGCGAGTGCTCTAACCACTGAGCTACAGGACTGATTCTGAGCGGCAGCATATTTTCTGAGGTCCAAACACATTTCCACACTAAGAGAATCTCTAGGCTGATTATAATTCAATTCTCAAAGACTGAAGATAATTCCAAGATTTTTCTGAAATGCTCCAGTTTAACACACAGTCAGCTGAAGCAGCTGGAAATCATCGTCAGGTTTACTAATGTGCATTTAGAAAGTGAGTGAATTTCAGCTAGAGGGTAGTAACTTCTAATTTATTAACAAATGGATACAGAATGCTGCCATTAAGTAAAATCTGATCCATCTTAACCTACCTGAGTATAATGTTTTAATAGTGGCAGATTACATTTCTGGATTTTAATACTGGAAAATCCCAGTCTCAATCCAGTGTAAAACTAGGCCCATTTTTTAAAAAGTGGAGAGATTCTGTGAAAGTCTTAAAGTTGAAATATTGCTGATCTTGACTAACAACCTTCCTCTTTGAACGTGCCTATCTAATGCCATCACTCTTAAGTGTTCAGACATAACCTGTGAGAAGGGTGTTTGTAAATGCATGTAGTTATTGTCACTGTTGCTACCAATTTTTCACTTAACAGGTTAGATTGGGCACCTTCTTTGCTAAAATCCATAAGGTGAACCTACAAAATGTGAATCTTGTTAAATTTTCAATTTCTGTCTCAGCTTTAAAAATATATCAAAAGCCCAAGTATAATGCATCAAAATACTGTATATAATAAGACAAGTTTGGTTGAGAAGGGCTTTTGGCTCATTTCATCTCATCTTTTTGGCTCATTTGATCCCATCCTTTCCAACTACCCACCCTATCATCAGGCTATTTCTTAAGTGAGTCTAGTATTTGGCCTCCGGCATTCATCCCAGTAGCATATTGCATCTATCATTTCCCATCTATAAATAAATAATTCTTAGTATTTGCCCTTAACTTGTCCTCAAAACCCATCTTGTTGCCTTAGCAGATTTTATGTGCTAATAGTGCTTTAAAATAATTAGGTGTCAGCCTGGGTCAGTTGATACCAGTCTCACCTGTGAGTCTAACTATTATGGGTTCAAGCCACACATCGGGACTTTGAACTTGATCTAGGCTGACGATCCAAAATAATGCTGAGGGAACGCTGCATTGTCTGAGGTGCAATCCTTAAGATGAGGTATTAAACTAAAATCCCATTTACCCGTTCAGGTTAAAGATCCCGTGGAACTATTCAAAAAGGGAGGATAACTGGCATCCTGGCCAACAATCCCCCAATTAAAATTGGTCATTGATTGCTATTTATCAGACATTGCTGTACACAAATTGGCTACTCTGTACAACATACACAGCTACTACACTTTACAGTAAATCCTCTGAAGCGCTTTGAGAGTCCTGCCTATTAGAAGCAGTGTTGATAGGACTATTTGTAAGTGAGTGCAGCAGTCAAAATTATGCAGAGCAATGTCCCACAAACAGCAGGAAAGTGAATGGTCATTTCGCCCTGCCAGGAATAGAACCCAGGTCTCTCACTGAGCTACAGGACTTTGTGTAATAGACTGAAAGAATCTGCAAAGAGATTTTCTGGTGGAATATTGTTTCCATAATGTACTAGTACTTGCAGTAACAGTGGTGACTCTTTCCTCCCCCACCCCGATTACCTGGACTCTGTTCATAAGACTCTAGTCTGTGAAAAACTATTGTCCCATTGCTCTGCTTTTCAACTGTTCAGTTCTTTCCTCTGAGTGTTTATAATGGACAGTTACAACCAGAATTTGAGAGATCCAAAAGCCCTGATATTCTCAGATTTATTCAGAAGATCACAAGATAGGTTTGGCTGAAGAAGGTCCTTCAGGCCATCTGATCTCATTCTTCTCTTAACCTGTAGCAAGTAGCGGGGGAACCCCAGTCTTAAGGTGCCAGTGATGTCCAACTTGTAGGAAAGCTGACTTATTTCACTCAACGTTTTATCCACAAATGTGTACTTTTATGTAATTACAAACTTTTTTACTTTTAAAATCTTTCCTTTGTTACTGTTGAGTCAGATTTTTCCGAGTGTTGGTTGCAGATAGTATTGACAGAGGAGCACATCACAGTTATTGACTTTTGGCTTGGCTGGAATGTTAATTTTGGCTTCAGTCTGTGTAGAACGCAAAGGCAAATGTGAGGCACACCCACTGTTGTTCCTTATCCCATTCTATTGTTGTGTGATAATACAATATTTCATTAATGCTGTCAAGACTGTTTCACTACAGTAATTAGCATGGTTACATTCATAATCCTGACCTGAAGCCAATTACAAAGGTAATGTTAAATTGGATATCGTGAATACAGTAGGTGCCATCCAGCCGGTAGCATTGAAGTCTTTAAGAGACTTCCATTTTAGTGGTATTCTTTTCAATGGGTATAAAGCTCATTAAAACTAGAATGTCTTGCTCAGTACAATGCCCTACTATCGGTGGTCGGGCCTTCAGCCTCTCAGCCCCGAGGCTCTGGAACTCCATCCCCCAGTGCCTTCGCCGCTTCCTCCCTTTCCTCCTTCAAGGCCGGTCTCAAAACCTTTCTCTTTGACCGTGCCTTCAGCTCCCCTCTCGACTCTCTTCCTCCTCCTCGCTCCCTCCCTTCCCTCCCCTCACCCTGACCATTTCCCCCCTCCTCTCTCCCTCCCTTCCCTCCCCTCACCCTGACCATTTCCCCCCTGCTCGGGTCATGACCCAACTGTGCAGCGCCTTGGGACGTCCTCCTGACGTGAAAGGCGCTCTATAAATGGAATCTTGTTGTTGTTGTTGTTGTTGCTGAAGGTTTCATTCTGCCACTGGATGCCAATGAGTAATTGAAACTGTGCTTGTGATAACAAAATATACAGTCAATTCACTTTACAGTATATTCCATGAAGCGCTTTGAGACGTCTCGAAGACATGATAAGGCACTCTATCAAATATTATTATGTATTGACAGAAGCAGAGATTACGCTGCTGCAATGCAATTCTCCTAATTTCTTTTTTAGACATCTATTTGAAGTGCCTGAACCCATCATAGGGAACATGGTTAGGAACTGGAGAGAAAAGAAAAAGATAATGATCAGTAACCTACTTGTAATCACTGGAACAAAGAGGTTTTGCGAAAGTTTAAAAAAAAACGATGAAAGAGTTTGAGAAGTAAATAGATTTTCAATGCTTCTCTGGCTACCTTCCCCTTTGCCCTTGTGCTCAGTAGTAACATGATATACTGAACTTGGTAGCAGTTGGTTGTAATAATATAATAATCCTTGCATTTAATATGTCTTATCCTGTTGTTACAACTTCTTAAAGCATTTTATAGGATTTACTGTAGAGTGTAGTGACTGCATATCTGAAGCAAATTCAGCAGTCAATTTCCACACTGCTTTGTACCACAAATGGCCATGAAGTGAATAACTGATTTTATCTGGGAGATTGTTGGCTAGGATGTTGGCCAACTATTTAAAGTAGTTGTAAAAAGAAACAGAGGGGAGGTGAGGAGACATTTTTTTACACAGCGAGTTGTTCGGATCTGGAATGCATTGCCTAAAAGGGTGGTGGAAGCCGATTCGATAACAGCTTTTAAGAGAGAAGTAGATAATTATTTGGGGAGGACAAGTTTGCAGGGCTATGGGGAGAGAGCGGGGGAATGGTATTGAATTGGATAGCTCTTTTCATAGAGCTGGCACAGACGCGATGGGCCGAATGGCCTTCTTTTGTGCTGTATAATTCCACGATTCTATGAGGACACTGGGAGAAACTCCTTTCTCTTATCGAGTAGTGCCATGGAATCTTTAATGTCAACAAGAACAGGCAGACAGAACCTCGATTTAATAACTCATCCGAAGGATGGCACCTCCTACAATGCAGCGTTCCCCACAGCATTGCACTGGAGTGTCAGCCGAGACTATGAGCTTTAAGTCTCATCATAGAGCTTGAACCCACAACCTTCTGACTCAGGTGAGAGTGCTGAGCCTGACCCATCTGACTCATCTGAAACTTGGCTGACACTTGACTAACAGGTTGACACTTGTAAAGTGTATTCTGTGAGAGAAGTAAAAACTCAACTTCCCCTCAGTCGTCTTCTCCGTTGAAGCATTTGTTACAAAATATATAATACTTGCGGCTTATAATCGTAATAATTATATATTATATAGCAACATGGGAAAACAGGAACAGGAGTAGGCCATTCAGCCCAACAAGCCTGTTCCATCAGTTTAATATCTTTGCAGATCTTTAATTCGCAATGTACCTTTCACAATATTCCTGAATACTTATAGTCCTCAAGTATCCATCTCTTTTTTATATTATCCCTGTTAATTCCACCACCGCAACTTTTGGGGGCAGAGCGTTCCACATCTTCATAAACCCCTGTGTGAAGAAATACTTCCTGAACCTCAGTTCTAACTGTCTGTTCTGATTTAAAACAATACTAACTTAATAATAATCCTTGCATTTGATATAGCACCTTATCACGTGCACAGTCACTTATGACTTATTTAAACATCTGCATGACTTTAACAAACTCTTTAGATTTTCATCATCAGATCCATGGCTCCTTTGAAAATAGAAGATGAACGGGTAAATGGGATTTTACCTGATAAGTGCTTCCTTTTCATTTTAGATTGGAGGACAGAAGGTGGTCACGTCTGTGGCCCCTCATCCTGGGCTGTGCCAGCTCCACGCTGCAGCTGTCTGCTCTAATCCACTTATGTACGGTTCCTGCTCAGTGCATTCAATGTGGTTTCATTTGGGCCCAGCAGCACATTTTAGAAAATGAATCACTTTTGTATAAAAGTTCTTCTTCCTCAGTATTGTCTCTGAGGTTTTATGTTGAATATTTTGAATGAATGATTATGTGGCTGTGGTACAAAGCTTTGGCAATTGCCAATTTTAATCTCCAGTTTATTGAAATCTTTATCCAAGCGTGACATGCCTTAAAGTAGTCAAGCTTTTTGCATTTTTGTGTGTGTGTCCATCATACACTGCCTGATGTCTTATCACAACTGTCTGGAAACCGTCCTGAGGTTACAGCCAGACTTGAGAATAGTCCAACGTGGCATACAGGCCATTCTTGCCATCAACACATTTATTTTCTCAATAAAGAAATACATGATCTCTCCTCAGCATCCCTGCTGCACTGCTGTGAACTTCACCAGCAGTCCTGGGTTTTGGTGTATGCTCTGAAATGTACTGAAGTCCTTGAGTAATTTGTATTTTTAGGTTGACAAGTTTTATAGCTGCTCCGGTGTTGTGAAAACTGTGAAAGTATATTACCTCAAAATAAATGAAAATGGGGAATTTCAGCTTCCCCAGAGGTTCCAAGCCCTCTTTGGGCCTAAGCAGACCTAGTTCCCAGGTTGGATTCTGGGATGTGTGCTGATTTATCCGGCTGTTATGCTGGGCTGGGGTTTGAGTGTTTCAGTTGACTCTAGAAGCTTGATATTACAGATATCATCATATTCTAAATTACAACTCTGATAAAAATTATAATTTTCTTTCAAAGCACATCTCCTCTACAATTCCACCTTTGCTTCGCCTTACTCTTATCTTCAGTGTCATGCTGCCAGTCATTTGCTATTTCGTCTTGCTGACTTCAGTCCTCAGCGCTTTGCTGAGTTTCAATTAAATTCGGTCACAGGCTGGGGATTCAAGGCAGACAAACCACACGCAAGAATTCCTACCCACAAACAGCAAATGAAATGGCAGCCAAACTCTGCGTGTAGACTGCTCCGTGCACCACAATCTCCCTACTCGGATGACATGACTAAACTTTTCTTGCTGAAGTTAAACAGTCAATGAGCTGTTTTGTATGTCACGGGTATAAATGTAGAAGTATTTGACAGTTACTGATACTTAGACATAAAGAAGATTTGATGAAACATCAGATAATTCCTGCATCTGAGGCCTGAAAAGCCTCTTGTTCTCTTAAGATCATTAACCTATTATTCTGTACTTTAATATTATGCTGAATTTTAGAAATATCTTGAATTCATTTATAATTTTGAAAGCACTTTTCTGTAGTCCCTTAACTGGAAAAAGAAAAANGGCTTCCCAATTCAGACTGACTTTAAGAATTTTACTAAGACCGTGAGAAATGGTGTGCATCTGGAATATTCAGAAACCCTAGAGTAAATTGACAGAAATTTTATAGAAAGAATTTCAGTCAGATTATATTAGAGGAGATCCCTTACCCTTTCTCCAGCCCCTTCAATATTTTGCTTTTCAAATACAGGTATTTATCTATTTCTATTTAAAAAAGCGTGAAAACAAGTTTGTCTGCGATTTTTTACGGTAGTACTTTGGTTCCACTGATTTGATCCTCGGGTTCTTTTTATTGTGTCCAGGAGGTAATAATAATCCTTGCATTTGATTTAGTGCCTTATCACCTCTTTGAGAAGTCTCAAAGCTTTCAGAGGATATACTGCAAAGTGAATTGCCTATTTATTTTGAGGGGGCGAAACTGTAATTATTGGAGGAGAGTTTCTGGTAGCTAAGGTACACCACCAGAAACTCTTCTCAAATTTCTTGCAGTTCTGCTGCAGAGAAGCCGGTGAACGAATCTTGACAGCAGCTCCGAGTTGTTTGGTGAGGTGCCTTTGAGTATCATGGGCACACTTGTTGAAACTCTGGCACCATTCAGTAACACTAGTGCAGCTGCAGAAGCCTTTTCACAACTGCAAGCAAACAAGCTCTGCAATGTTTTCAGTTAACCTAGAGCTGGCTGAGCACATGCAGTGACCACTGGTTCTAAATTTTGCAAATCTGCTGAGCGGCATTCAGTGCTGGAAGCACTTGTCTATGGGAATTGTAGAGGAGATGTGCTTTCAGCACTGAATATGGAGAGAGACCAGTATTCAGTGCTGGTCCCATTTGCTGGTGGATCACACAATTGCCAACAACTGAATGACTCTTTGCTGAGCCTGCGTTGGCCCAGGAAAAGCCTTGAATAAGATGCTTTAGTAGTTTTTAAAATAGAATTAGATAAATACCTGTATTTGAAAAGCAAAATATTGAAGGGTCTGGAGAAAGGGTAGGAGAATGGAACTAAACGGATAGATCTTTTGAAGAGCCAGCACAAGCAAGATGGATCAAATGGCCCACTCCTGTGCTGTAAATATTCGTCAATTGTAAATATTTTAATTGTTCTAGTTTGGGGCAATATTTATTTTGTAAAGTATTTAAGTAGTGTCTCTCCTCTTTCACTTAGCATCTCTTTTAATATGCTATATAAGGGAGAAGAGAGCTTTTATTTGGTCACCTGGGTGTACTAATCTACCACGTGGTGGCAAATCCAAAATCCACCTTGTGGAGCTCCTTGACCCACTTTTAGAGCATCTGGCAACTCGTACTTAATATGGATGAAAAGTAAAAGGACCTGCTGATGTAAACGGTCCAGTCTCATTGTACAGTATACATGTGGTCACAGTCCAGACTGATGTTCCAGCACATACTGAGGTTGCGCTACATTATTGGAGATGCTGTTCTTCAAATGAGATGGTAAACCAAACTCCCGCCTGCCTGTTCAGGTTAACATTAAAGGTCTTGTGGGTGTGGGAGGGTGCCTGAAGGCATGGTTGAAGAGGAAGGGCAGATGAGACTTGAAGGAGGCAAGAGAGTGGGTGAGGCAGAGGGATTGCGGGATAGAGTTCCAGGGTGTGGGGGCAGGGATGCTGAATGTCCAACCGCCAATGATGGGACGGGAAGTGCAGGGGACCTGAAGCAGGCTGGTGTCCGCAAGCGGAGGGATTGAACCGGCTAATATGGGGTTATGAGGTCGGAGAGGTGGGGGGAGCAAGACCGTGGAGGGCTTTGAAGGTAAGAACGAGGGTTTGTACTCGATTCTCTGAGGAATGGGGAGCCAGTGACGCCAGGCAACAACGGGGGTGATAGGTTCCCAGAGCCTGATGAGGGACAGGACACGAGCTGAGGAGTTCTGAATAATCTGCACTTGTGGAGGGAGGAGTTGGGAATCCCAGTGAGCAAGCAGTTAACGTAGTCAAGCCAAGTGAAAGTGGATCAGGGTCTCGGCGGCCTGCGGTGAGAGGCAGTGGTGGAGGCGGGCAATGTTGCAGAGGTGTGGGAAGGCGGAATGGGTCATGGCACGAATATGGGGTTTGAAGAATTAGCTGAGGGTCGAAAAAGATACTGAGGGTTCGGATTAGCTCAGTAAGGTGAAGAGTGCAGCCATGAATGGTGATAGTGTCAACGGCTGAGGTTATAATTTATAAGGTGCTATAAAAGAGCAAGTTCATTTGTTCATTCCCTCCTTCCCTCCCAGCCCTAACTGCAGCAGCTTCCTTGGGCATTTAATTGTAGATGTTCTTTCCAAAACTCATTTAGTAGCAGTTTACGATACCTGTGCAAATATTAACACAGCTATCAGCCCATTACTTTTGCTTCCTCATGTGATCACAAAGTGCTCGGTGAAGGTTCCTCAGTGCAGAGCTTTGTCTTTGTTGACATAGTACTGTTGAATTGCATTGCAAACAAGGCATCACATAAACCGAACTGGAGCGGTGAAACATGGCCATTGTCGACTGTAATAAATGAGTGATGGCAGCTTGTTTAGGATACAATAGTGTGCTTAAACAGATCGGCTTTCAGGCACAGACTCAAGCTGTAAGTCATTTATTTTTAACAGTTTCAACAGATTCTGATTGTAATCAAATACACTGACCAGACCCTCAGTGACTGATCTCTTTTCATTAGTACCTCCTTTTTGGCAGCCAAAATACATGGAACACTCCAGTGCAGGAAGCAAAGCAGTTTCACCGCAACTGACCTGTTTGCATCTCTCTCGTGCGCTCTTGTGCACTTCCTCTTTCTTGCTGTTACATACATGCTTGCATTCTCTCTCTTGCAGTCACTTGCTCTCGTTCTTCCTATTGTGCCCTTTCTCGCTGCCACTCTCTCATTCTCTCGACGTCGTGCATGCTGTCTCTCCCTGTTGCTCTCTTGCCGTTGCGCTCATGCTCACTTACCATCTCTTCCTCCTTCACTTTTGTGCTTACTCGATTCCGAGCTCCTCTGTTGGAAATTTGTCTGAGGGAAGAGGTGAATTTTTACAACAAGGTTTAGCTGGGGAATACTTCAACTGTAATAATAGAACAGGAATCCCAGTAGAGTGTTAATGATTTTGTCACAATTCTGATTGTGTCGCTTTCCACAGTGCTGATGGAACAGGGATTAGTATTTTTGCCTCTACCAGGTAATCCTGTGTCCCAGAATGTTCTGTGCCATTACTTGTGTTACCATTATGCTCATTCACTGATATGCAGCCAGCCAATTGATTAAACAGACCATTTAAGACAAGCGCCATGTCTTCCTTAAATAACACAGCAATTTTTTTTCTCACCCTAACTGTGTTTGTATGGCTGTGTGTGCACTCACACGTCCAAGTGGGGGTACCAGTTCTCTCACTGACAATATGAATAAAGCTAGAGCGGATGGCATGAGGAGAAAGTTGCTGTATCAAAATTTGAGGGATGGATTAGAGACCTTTTTGATGAAATGAATTCAGCATGGGTTTAGAAAGAACCCCCCCCCCCCCCCCGCCCGGCTAGTGAATATGTGGAGCAGATTCACTGCTGTGGAACTTAACACATTCTCCAAAGACTTGCAGAAATCACTAGATAGCAATGAGAATTCCTAGAGGACAGGCCGGGGCGAGCCTTGCTCGGGCACGGGCCAGGGCGAGCCTTGCTCGGGCACGGGCCGGGGCGAGCCTTGCTCGGGCACGGGCCGGGGCGAGCCTTGCTCGGGCACGGGCCGGGGCGAGCCTTGCTCGGGCACGGGCCGGGGCGAGCCTTGCTCGGGCACGGGCCGGGGCGAGCCTTGCTCGGGCACGGGCCGGGGCGAGCCTTGCTCGGGCACGGGCCGGGGCGAGCCTTGCTCGGGCACGGGCCGGGGCGAGCCTTGCTCGGGCACGGGCCGGGGCGAGGCCCTTTGAGACGTCTAGAAGATGTAAAAAGCGCAAAATCAAATGCAAGGATTATTATTATTATAAAGGGAGAAGGTGGGCTCTGACCTTGATTCATTCCTGGCACGAGAAGTTGTATAAAACTATGTCTCTGATACTCCCTCAAAGTTCTTTTTTAGCAGCTGACACAGGAATGCAACAGTGGAAGTGAGCAGAGTGAGTCTGTGCCCACATACGTTATTGCCATTTGGATGTATTGTACGGCTCCGTTGCCTGCTCTCCAGCCAGGTTTAAGATGTCCTGTGTGCTGCTGCAATCCAGCACATTACCCGGAGCAGTCCCTCCCTGTGCTGCTATAGTAACAGAGCTCTCTAGTGCGCAGAACAATGGGTAACCCCATGAACTTTCTCATTCTGCAAATTGCTTTTTTCCTCTCATGTCTTTAGGTGCTTTCCATGTTATTTACTGTCTGAGAGGACTGGCCTGCTCTAATAGTCAAATTAATGCACCCTCAAGGAAATGTGTGACAATAACCAGGCACGCTCGCTCTGCTGCCGTGCACTGACATTTCTGTGTGTCTCCTAGTAACCCTCATTGCTGTGTTTTACAGAGCGCTGATACTTCCACCTGTATGTTTCCTAGGAACACTCATTATTGTGTTTTATCCTTCTTAGGAGGGAGGCAAGCAGGGTAGCCCGGGAGCCTGGTGGAATCACAGTACTCCGGGTACCATGACAGATAAGCCAGCCTGGCTCAGTGGTAGGACTTGGAGGGGCGGACCAGTCACTTGGGGCAGCGATTCTTCTTACTCTAGTGAACCCAGCAAGATAAAGCATTAACGGGTAGGGTGGTCCTAGCTGGATAAGCAACAGGAAAGCTTGCCAAAAGTGCTTTCAATGGCAAGCTCTGCGGTTTTAGCTGGTTAGACTCCAGCAGTTACCCCAACCCACTCTGGAGTTCTTTAGCCTTGGCTCTTGACAGCCTGCATCTCCTACCCTCCAGAATTAGGTAAACAGGATGCGTCCCTCCAGGGAGAGAGTGCACAATCCATTCCAATACACAGGAGTTTCCTAGTATATGTGGGATTTATGGAATTCTGTTTGGTTAGGATATATTATAATAATAATCCTTGCATTTAATATAGCGCTTTTCACGTCTTCTAGACGTCCCAAAGCGCTTCTCAGAATATACTGTAAAGTGAAAGCACTTTGGGACGTCCTCCCGACGTGAAAAGCGCTATATCAAATGCTAGGATTATTATTATTATAATTGACTCTATTTTGTGGGCGAACGCGGCAGCCAATTGCGCACAGCAATGTCCCACAAACAGTCATGGATTGAAAATGACCAATTTATTATTGTTTTTTTGGAGGGATTATTATTAGGCTCTGTGGAGTAAGGAAACTTGCCCAAGGTTTCGCCCTGCCTGGAATTGAACTCAGGTCTCTCACTTGCAAAGCGAGTGCTTTAACCACTGAACTACAGGACTCCATTGGATGATGTCTCAGATACCAGGCTGATCAACAAAAGAATTGCACACAGTATTGACATTCCTGTATGTTTCCTATTAATCACAACGACAAATTATATTTGTATAGCTTTGTCTTTTACGCCGGGAGGACGGTCAGGGATGTGGACCCGAGCAGGGGGTTGGGATCAGGGCGGAGGGAGGGTAGGAATAGGAGGGTGGCCAAACGCAGTCGAAGAGGAGGGTCTTGAGATGAGCCTCGAAGGAGGCAAGGGAGGGTGCAAGCAGAAGGGACTGAGGAGTGGAGTTTCAAAGGGCAGGGGCAGAGACTGAAGGCGGTGAGGCAGGCCTGGCGGGGGCCATGGAGCAGACCAAGCTTGCGGATGGAGCGGACAGGTTGATATGGGCTTAGTACGTCACAGAGGTATGAAGGAGCAAGGCCGTGGAGGGCCTTGAACACAAGGACGAGGATTGTGAACGCCATCCTCTGGGGTGATAAGGTCAACACTCACTGCTGTTCCACACAGCACTGACACTCCCCTACAAAAGGTTTTGTGTTGATCTTAAATATGTGCCAACTTGTCTGCCAACGGAAATAACCTATTACTATTTATCCTATCATAACCCTTCATTGTTTTGACAACTTGTATCCCTTCAACAGCAACTTGCATTTATATAGGGTCCTCCTTCACACAGAATAGTAGCACTGAACAGCTCTTGCATTTCCTAGCTTCAACCCATTGGTCCTCTTACATCCTGAGTCATTAGGAACTCGCTCACATCATTTAAAAATATACTCTGGTGGCTTGCATTTTCAAAATGGGATAATTCACAGAACCTAAAGCGATTGGGGCACTGAGAACAGCAATGTCAGTAATCAGCCTGTCAGCTCTTTTGACTGCTTAGTGAGATCTGGTGAATGCTGTGTCTAATGCCATATCTTGTGAATGGAGAGAGGTTTTGTGAATGCTGTGTCTAATGGCGTATCTCCTTAATGGAGTGAGAATTGGTCAATGCTGTGTCTCATCTGCATGTGTCAGGAGATGCATTGACCTGGAGCTCTGTGTTCCAGTGCTGCATTCTGTATGCAGTCAGTAAGGTGGTTCAGTGATCTGGAGCTTTGGACGAATGTTCAAACGGACCTGAGAAAATATCATTGTGCTGCACTCTTGCTAGCTTACACAAATATCTTTGCTATTCACAGTTCCTGGTCTTGTGGTTCCACTTTAGTCTGGAGAAGTATTAACCCACATGCTACACTCAATAAATCTTTGATTTTGTCACTTATATTAGTGATATAATTTAATATTTTGCCAGTAAGCTTTGCTAGTTTCAGTCTTGGAAATAGTTTTACTGTGCTTCATGCCTTGACTTCCTTCTGACTTACAGAGGAATGTAGGATGTCGTTTCACAGCTGCAGTTTCCCTTGCTGCAATTTTTGGATCCTATCTGAGCTGATGGGGGAGGGGCGTACATTGGCCTCGCAGGCAGGGATAGTCTTAGCAAGTCAATCTGAACTACACTTCCTACTATTAGTTCTAGAATGGCACCAGCAGAAGGCGAGGAGTTGATTTGCTGCCTCACATAGCCAGACATTGGGGTGGGCTAACGCAAAATAGAGAATGGGCAAAAAAATGGAGTCTTTCTGACCATTTAACCAGAGGAATCGGTATCTTATCTGTAATAAACATGTGTTATGGGTTTTCAAAGCTGTGTGTGGGTACAAGTGCATCCATGCATTCATTATATCTAGCCTTGACTAAGCCAACTCCTTGCTTATCGGCCTTACCAACTCTTCCCTCCACAAGCTGTAGATCATTCGGAACCCGGTAGCTCGTGTCCTCTCCTCGCCTTCAAAGCCCTCCACGGCCTTGCTCCTTCCTACCTGCTTGAGCTGCTAACTACGTATTGACCTGTCCATTCCATCTGCTCAGTTGGCTTCAGTCTGCTCCACCATCGGTGGTTGGCACTTGAGCCTCTCTGCCCCCACTCTTTGGACCTCCATCCCACAGTCCTTTCACCTTCTCCCTCACTTGGCTCCTTCAAGACATGTCTCAAGACCCTCCTTGTGATGTGCCAGTCACTTCAATGTTCTAGAGATCCAAGTCCAATGGACCAGCTGCTTAATCTGGAAAGGGCTTTGGTGAATAAACGTGCACACCATCAAGCAGCCTCCACGGAATGTGGATCAGGAGGCTATATCAAGGATTTCATCCCTGATTTTATATCGATTGGCAGCCAAGCAGCTGAGTATTGCTTCATGCCCAGTAATTATAGAGCGAGTTTGCTTCCAGGCTAGACAGCAATGTGAATTCACAAAGTAATCATTGCAGAGAAAGTGAGTCAGGAAAGCAGAGCTCGCCCATGGCTGCCTCTGACTACAGCAGCATGCTAATGTGAAGCCACCTTTCATCCCTTGAAGTCTTTTTAAGCTTTGGTACAGGCTGCCTATGAATCACCACCTCGACAGAATTTTTCGTTCAATCTAACGTAATTATTTTTTTTGCAGGATTTACTCAAACAGAATCTTAACTGAATTTCGCTGCAGTCACTTTGGATGTCAAGTATTCGCGAACTTTAAAACAGTAGATTGTTGTTTTATGAATTGTTACAGCTATTGTGTAGCTGCCCTGTGGGCCTGAGTTACCTACAGTGTTTACTCCTGGGCAGTGATCATCTCCATGGCAACTCTCTAAGCCTGGAGTTGGGCTTTTGAATGCTACATTCACTCCATTGAAGTGTTTTAGCACCCATTTGCAAGGACTGATTCTATACTGCAGTGCCTGTCTGAGTACTGAGAATATCTTTTTTTAAATCTCTTTCATGAGTTAGAATTGCATTATGCAGGAAGAAGTCTTAAGGCACTTGTCAATGAGATCCTTTCCTCTGCAATTTACAAGCGTCTGTTTAAGGATGAGAGAAAAGCCCAATTTTCTTAACTCTGGTCTGGTATCAGCCACATAGACAGCAACCATTTCTTCCAGATCTGTAGTTTCCTGCATTCTATGATCCAGATGCCCACTGCTGCCATCATCCTTCCTGTTTGAGTGAGAAGAATGATGTTGATACTGCAGGTGGTATGTTTTGTGGCAATGAATTGTTCCTTACCCCAGAAAATCTTTCTCCCCTCTCCTCCAAGGTAGACAACAGTACTCTTCGGTACGTTGCCCGAGTATCCATTTTTCGTGTGTGAATGTCAGCAGAGTAAGGAATATTGAAACTGAACCCAAACCGGTCTCTGACATTACACACTTGTACTTTCTAGAAGTAGACAATGATCGGAAGTGGAAAATCTGATTGATTATCCTACTTCCTAACCCAGGGGATAGCTGAGAGATAGTAATTGAGGACATGCGGGGATTCAAACCTGAGACCTTCCTGGTCTGTAGCCTAATACTGCACCTGTTGAAGTCTTTACCCACTGGTACATAACCACTATTAAAATTAGTGTCTTAACAGGTTTTATGACAGCTTCTCATTTTTGTGACTTATTATAGCTAAGGTGCTGTGGCTTCACTTATCAACCTGCATATATTCTCTTTCTCGTAGAATAACATCTCAGAGTGCTTTGCAAAGATAGGTTGGATGCTGAGAGGGGGAAGGAGGAAGTCACCATAGATGCGGTCAAAAGAGGTATACAGAGGGAGGAGGGGGAGACAGTGGAGTTGTGGAAGGGTGTACCAGAGGTTAGGTGCTTATTATCTGAAGGTTCAACCCCTGCAGGTGGTGCAGAGAGGATGTGGTGTTCGGCAAGCCCAAGTTAGCTGAGCGGAGTGGGCAAGCAAAGGATAGGGTAGTAGATCAGAGACAGAGTTTCTAGGGGTGAAGGTATTTATAGGTGAAGGTAAGGACTTTGAAGTCAAACTGCAGGCAGCCAGAGATGCCTCATTCACTTTCTGCCTTACTTTGCTGTAATTTTATGTTTGTTTCCAACTTAAAAAAAATCAGGTCAGTTCAATATAAATATTTGGTACAAACCTACTTTTGCTGGCCTGATTTAAGCTTAGTCCATCTCTGGCCTTTTGCACTACTTCTGTAGGGATTCAATGATTTATGAGTGAACAGGACCATTGGAAACGCACTCAGTGACTTTGGTACCCAAATCCAAGGCAGAATCTCTTGGATTTTCTACTTGTGCATGCAGTGCCACACAACTGGCATTTGATAGGAAATGATACAGATGGCAGATAAAATGATGCGTTCAAACTGGCTGAAGCTGTATAGTTTGTTTCCTAACATGTTGCCATGGTGCAGATTGACTTCAAATCCTTTAAGATGCAGTATCATGAAAGGTCATGTTGTCGGGTCTGATAGATCTCTCTTCTCTCTGCCGACTGTTCAGTGTCATCGAATTTACACTGATCAAGACGGCGATGCTGTATAATTAATACCTTAGTGTTCCCTTCAGTATGCCTCTGATTGGTAAGCTTTGTAGAATTACTTTAGGATATAGGAACCAGAGAAGGCAGTTTAGAGCTCCAGCTTTCTAATCCTACTTCCCCACCTTTGTCCTACTTCCCAGGCCATCCATCACTCTCATGTACAGCTGCATTGATACTGACTGTATAGGAACAGGCAGACCAGACCTGGCATTATGTTGCTCAGTAAGACTGGAGCTGTTATTTTTCTCAGGATATACTGGATCAGGAGCCAAGATGATGATTTCACTCAGTTAGTAGCACTCTTGCCTCTGAGCCAGAGGGTTGTCAGTTCAAGCTTCACACCAGGGCTAAAGTAGGCTGGCACTCTTAATGCAGTACTGAGAGAGTGAGGCACAGTCGGAAGCGCTGTTGTTCAGGTGAGATATTAAACTGTGGCCTGTCTGCTAGTAATGATGGATGTTAAGGATCCTGTGGTTCTATTAGAAAGAGCAGAATTCCCCAGGGCTATGAAGCCAATATTTTTAATTCATCCAAAAAAAANTCCAAATTGGTCAGATCTCTCATGGGACAAGCTGTGCTGTGGGTCAGATTAGCTACAAGATTTTGCCCAGAAACAGCAGTTTCTGCAACTCAGTTACTCAATATATATGAACACTTTGAGACATTGTTCTAATTTCTTCAGGCTCCTCAGAGAAAACGTGGCAGTGCATCAGCACATTGCTCTGTAATGCTTAATTTCTATTACTAGCTGCTTGTCAACACTGCTGCACACCATTCTCACAATCCTTTACTGATCTTTTCAGCAGCCCAATCCCACAGCTAACAATTCAGGTCAGTCACAGATGTAACAGCTTTACATTCACAGAAGCCTGATATGGTGTGATACAGTACAATATCTTGTAATTGGAGTAATAAAACTTGCAATTGTATAATAATCTTCATGTAGGAGTATGTTTTCAAGCACTGTACAGAAACTATAGGTATCACTGAGCAGGAAGAGAAGGGGCATGTGGGATTTATTTGACAATAAAATCCTCTCACTGCATCCGGGACACACAATGCTCACCTTTACATAAAGAATGGACAGACACTCAGGGCAGCATAGAAACTACATAACACTAATGTTTACTTTTTTTTGTTAAGTGACTGTGCTTGTGATATTTGGCAATGTTAAGAATCTCAAGTGGTGCTTGGCATTAACAACTGACGTTTTACCGCACAGTAAAATCTTTTGAAGCTTTCAGGTGTCTCAACGATGTGATAAGGTGCTCCATATATCAACTGCACGGATTGTTATTATGTACGAGCTGTAGTTCTTCAAAAAGGTACCTTGCGATTGTTGCCTGTGAAGGTTAAAATCACCTGTACTAAAAACGCAACATTTCCTTTTCCCTAGTCACTGACCCAAATTCTAAGTTGTGTAACACAGGTGAGTTGTTAGGATTTTATTGTCAAATAACTTCCACGTGCCCCTTCTCTTCCTGCTCAGAGCGAGTTTGTTGGCGGTTAGCCAGCACTGTGCAGCAAGCTTCTTGCAGCTTGTCCATTTGGACTACCTCTTACTGCTTTGACTTGAAAGGTTAAGAATCCCTGTTCCCCATAGACCCTCAAATTGAGGCTGACAAGCTAGGCTGGCTGGTTCGTCATCAAAAGTGCCTTGGCATGTCACTTTGGAGCCAGTTCAGCCCCCAAGGAGACCTCGCTTATCTCTCTGGAGGATAGTCACTGGTTGATGTTTAGAATTCTAGCTACTGCAGGTCTGAGTCCTTTCTGTGTGGATAGCAGGTACCAGGAATTCTCCTGTGAGAGTCTCTGATGAGCAGCAGAACTCAGAATGAAATGCATGAGAGCATTGGCACTATCCTGCATACAGCTCAGACACACATGTCTGCCCATTGAACGATAATTCCATCAATTGGATGCACATAGCTTGAGCTGCAGCTGCTTACTTCTCTGCATACCAATCAAGGAAGCTACCAAGCCCTAGGTATATGAGCGTGTGTTCGCAAACCTGGACTCCTGAAATCTGATTAGTAACTTTCATTGACATTTTGGAGAATTTTACAGTGGTTTGAAATATGGACATAGGAATCGGAGGCATGAAATTCCATCTATAAGATTATTATGTCTTAAAACTACGCAGAGTTGTGGAAAATTCTTAAATTCAGTCTTAATCTAAAACAAAACAACTCCTGACTTAATACTGGATGTAAGAATTTTCCATAATTCTGTGTCATGTTAGCTTTAAGTCAAAATAGCCATACAGCTAACACTTGGTGTGTTTTTGGGGCTCAGTGATATTTCATCCTCACAGGTACCACAACAATGAGCAGAGGGCTATGAGAGACAGATTAAAACGAAAGTGTGGAGCACATTGTTCCAAACTCACCAAGAATGGCACCTGGATAGCAAAGTCCAGACTCTCATTATGTATAGAATAAGTGGATACCTGGAAGCAAGGTCGACTGCATTCAAATGAGGATAGAATCAACCTGCAGAATTCAGATGGTTTCTTTATAACAATAATCCTTACCTTTGAGTTCAAGATCCTCTTCCTTACCGCTTGCTGCTGAAACCCTCACATATGCTTTAATTATATCGAGGCTTCACTATGCAAACTCATTGCTTGTCGGCCTCCCCAACTCCTCCCTCCATAGGCTGCAGATCATCCAGAACTCTGCAGCTCGTGTCTTCTCCCGAACTCTGTGACCTTATCACCCCCATCCTCGCCCGATTCCACTGACTTCCCATCACATAGAGGATACAGTTCAAGTTCCTGGTCCTCACCTTCAAAGCCCTCTATGGTCTAGCTCCTCCCCACTACCTCTACGACCTCCTAACATCCTGCTCGCTCCCTCCGCTCAGTGGGCTCTGGCCTGCTTCACATCCCCGCCTTGCTCGCCCCACTATTGTCGGGTGGGCCTTCTGCCACTCTGCCCCTACCCTCTGAAACTCCATCCCGCAGTCCCTCCGACTCGCTCCCTCCCTTGCCTCCTTCAAGACCCATCTCAAAATCCTCCTCTTCCAGCGTACTTTTGATCTCCCTGCTTCCCCTCCACCCTCCCCGACCTCCAGCTCGGGTCCTATACTCTCTGTCCAGCGCCTTGGGACGTCCTCCCGACGTGAAAGGAGCTATACAAATGTAATCTTGTTGTTTCTGGAACACAATCGTCTCGCTCCTTCCCTCACCTCTTTCAAGGCCCACCTCAAGACCTTCCTCTTTGACCGCACTTTTGGTCACTTGGATAAGAACCACAGATCACACGATTGGTTTGGATGAGGAAGCCCTTTTGGCCCATCTGATCTCATCCCTCCAGAACACCAACCCTACTGTCCTACCATCACAGCATCAAGCTGCTTTTTAAATGAGTCCAGTGTTGTGCCCTGAACCACCCTTCCTGGCAGCCTATTCTGGTCACTACCTACCCTCTGATAAAGCAACCTCCCTGGTGTGTAACCTGAAATTGACCTTTGCAACTCTAAATCTATCCTCTTGTTCATTGACTTGGTTTATACTAAAGTATTTTTATGGTTTTACTTTT
This sequence comes from Callorhinchus milii, assembly GCF_018977255.1. Taxonomy (NCBI): domain Eukaryota; kingdom Metazoa; phylum Chordata; class Chondrichthyes; order Chimaeriformes; family Callorhinchidae; genus Callorhinchus; species Callorhinchus milii. Next base: position 75,195,020 of record NW_024704744.1, on the reverse strand, counting down.
TCGGTCCAGTTTTTAAAAATTATATACCTCAATGAGGTGCTAGATTTCCCCCATTAGAACTCTCTCATCCCACCCTGTCTTTCCCTGTACACTAATATTATTTTCCTGCAGTTACTGTGTATTGTAAAGCTATGATTTTGTCCTGGGTGAGATCAGCTAATTCAAGACAGATTATGATTTGATAACGTATGGTTTAGAATTACATCAGGTGGTATCTTTAGCTACTTGTCAGCCTGGCTCTATTGGTAGCCCTCTTGACTCTGTGTCCTTAGAAAGCTGTCTTTCTCCACTGCTTTACACTCCTATTAATCACAGGATCTCGGGTAGAGATTTGTTCTCAAATCCAGCTTTACATCTGGTAAAGAAATATTGCTGGTGTCTGACCAGAAAGTGACAACTTTGCAGAGTGATTAAAAAGCAACAGACTTGCTTTAATGTGTAATGTGTCTGTCATCACCTTCCATCACTTTCTCATCAATATCGTGTTCCTTAGTTCAACTGAGTCTGTGTCATTATCCCTGGAGCATCTTTCATTCAGCTGAAGCAGGCTGACTTGGAGTGTGGCTGGTCAGTACGTGGAAGATTAAAGAGCAAGTTGTCTGGGGTGTGTTGCCTGTGTGAGCGCATTTGAAGACTCTTAGAGCTCATATATCTCATTCTTTTTTCTGTGGAATGTGCTGCTGAAGAGGAGGCGCAAGCACTTTTGTTTCTCCCAAAAATCCAATGGAGCTAAATCGATCTGTGACCCAGATTTCTACAGCTCTGTTTACGTACAATGTGATTATCCTTTGGCACCATAGCAAACATGACAGATTATATCAATGTTCTCTGTCCTCTCGACAGATTGTCCTCTCAGCAATTTCAACAGATACCCACTGACACTGCACATCAGAAGGTTGTAACATACAATGTAATTTACCTGTAGAATCACAGTACAGGAGGAGGCCGATCGCGTCTGTCAGCTCTATCTGACAGAGCTGTCTATATATTCCTCCATCAAATATTTATCTTAATTTCTTTTTAAAAGCTATTATGGATTCTATTTCAACAGTATTTTTGGTCAGGCATTCCACATGATTGAACACTTCCTTTGCTTTGAATTGATGCCATCAGGTTTCCAACTCACTGACCAGTGGAAATACTTTCTCCCTATTTACCTTATCAAAACTCGTCTTTTCAAATTTGAACCCTCTGCTTCCCCATGCTTTTAAGTGGTGGGTGAAGAGGATACCAGACAGGTGCTTTCTTACAATCACTACCTCACCCGTGCCATCCTGTTCCATGTTCATAAGCTGCCCATATAGAACCCAGTGAGAACTCCATCTTACCTGGCAGATACAATGCAAATTGGAGAATAGATTTTAACTTATGGCACAGGAGCTTTCCCAATAACTTAGTGAGAAGGCACCACTCAATGTTGCATTGAGCCAAATGACCAGGAGACTACAGGTTCAATTCCCTTGTTCTACCCAGTTAGCTCATCTTGCCTGGAAATCATAGCAGTAAGAGTGAAACAGTTGGGGAGACTGGGATCCCAGCTCCTGATTGCTGACTAGCGACTGCAAAGCAATGCACTGTGAGCGCAGGATTATAGTAGTTACTGTAAAGTGTGATAACTCTCTTTTGGAGGTGAATGTGGCAATTTGTGCACAGCAATATCCCGCGAACAGCCAGGAGGTAAATCACTAATTTTATTGGAGGGGTTATTGGCCAGGTTACCGTGAAAAACTCCCTTCACTTTTCAAATGGGATCTTTAATGTCCACTTCACTGTGGACTGGGTCTAGAAAAGCAAGCTCTGCTTTAGTACCTCAATGTGTTCTACCTCTTTTGCTCCATGTCTATGGGCCGCACTAAAGCTTTTACTGGAAACCAGACGGGCCTCAGTTTAACATCTCATCCTATGGACGGCACCTCCAACAATTCAGCACCCCCCCTCCCTACAGCACACTCCAGTAGAGTGTCAGCCTCCAATGTAAGTTTTCCAAGACTTGATATGTGGCTTGAACCCACAACATTCTGACTCAGAGGTAATAGTGCTGAGTCAGAAAGTTGTGGGTTCAAGCCACAGAGCCAGGCTGATGCACAAATCAAATTGCTGACCAGCACACCATGGAAACTCCCTCTCCCTTTGAATAGCGTCACGGGATGTTTAATATCCACCAGAAAGGCATTTTACAAAACACTTTGTGCTCCTAAAATGGAAGCTCAATCTAATGTCCCATCTGAAGCATTATTCCTCTGAAAATGAAGCACCCCACAACCTGCACTGGAGTGTCGTACTTGACCATGAGTTCAAACTCCAACGTGAGTCTTAAACCCACAATCTCTGGTCTAATCCCAGCCCACTTCACTGTGTACTGGGTCCAGACAAGCAAACTCTGCTTTAGTGCCTGAATGTTTTCTACCTCTTTTGCTCCATATCTTTAGGGCCCACTAAAGCTTTTACTGGAAACCACCACAGAGCTGGAACTTTCAGCAGTTGCAAGCAATGAGTATGTGAAGGAAGTCTCCCAGTGTAATGAATAGTCCGATAATTTGACTATTCAATAGTCTGATTATAATTTGTTAATTCGGCAAAACCTACACTTGGCTTTTATCCCCCTGCTGCTCCAAGCAGTAGTTGAAATCATGAAAATTGCAGGGTATTAATCTTCATGCTTGTGCTGGTGCTCACTTCCTTTCCCTGCTCTCTCCCCCATCTCGTCTGTGCTGGTGCTCACACCCCCCCCCCCCATTGGAGGTCTGAACTCAATCCTCCCATTCTTTTGCTGTTGTAGTCTTATGTGTTTTGTTTTCTCTTTAAATGCTCATCAAAGTTCCTTTTAAATGTTATGACCTCAATGGCCACTTGTGACGAAGCATTTACCACTTTAACCCTCTGCATGTTTTGTTTTAATCATTACCTTAACTCTTCCACTGAGGATTTTGATTTTACTTCCCTTATGGTTCACCAGCCAGCGGGATTAATTATTTATTAAATTTAGAAATTATGCTCCCGTGGGATGGGATTGCCAGGCTTTGGGCGCATTGTCAGCAAGTCAGCTTTGGCTGCTGCAAGAATGGATGTGTTGGGAGTTGTGAGTGTGGTGTGTAGACATGATCTTATGACCTCAGTAACTGAGGTCAGCGCCTTGGGACGTCCTCCCGACGTGAAAGGCGCTCAATAAATGGAATCTTGTTGTTGTTGTTGTTGAGTATTCTGTGCTGCACTTTCACCAAACTCTTCTCTGGGTTTGGTGGCTCTGTGTGCCGTTTGTGGCACAGAAAAAGTATGTCTGTTTCAAAAGTATTATGTTGGAACATTGCGAAACTTCTGCAATGGCTTCAATTTATCACTTTCTGGATTGCTTTCAAAAATGTGACCGTAAAGTAGAGACGAGTATTTCAATTGGGTTGCAGTTAGCAGATTTTCATTTTGCCTTCCGCAAACTGGCACATTTCCCTGAACCACGTCTTGATTGCAGTCCTCTGAAGAAAATAAATGTTTAGAATCAGTTGTTCTTTTCCTCTCTTCGCTTGTGCTGCACAACACGTCCCAAATGAGCAACAGGGCTGAACTGCTTTTAGGCCTTGGCCAAAGTCCTTCGTAACTGCATGTAACTGGCAGACTGATCTGTCATTCCTAAGGGTGTGTGAGAACAGCCTGACCTGACTCTGCTTCTCTGGTTTTTTGGTCCTTTTGTTTGCCGACTAGTTAAAATCAGGAACTCACATCTGGATGGAGACAGTTTTGCCGATCGGAAATCGATTCTCTAGTGGTCCCAGAATTCTACTGTGAAGCTTTCTCATTCTCCCCACTGCCCCTGACTCCCCCCCCCCCCCACATCAACTTGCCATTTTCTCTCCCTGTTGATGACGTTGACTCGGATTAAGGGATGAGATGCTAAGCTCAATCGTAGCAGTCTCTTCTGCAGTCCTCTAATTCAGTTAGAGTTTCATTTGTGCTCTGGTACTGAAAGGCAATTAGCGCACAAGTGGTACCAGCAAAAATGGCAGCCAAGGAGAATTCCTCTATCTTTGGGCCAGACCACTGGGCTGATATTATGTGTGTGTGCGTGTGTGTGGGTGGGTGGGGGGTTAATTATTAGACAGGTTTAGATCATGCTTTTCAGTGATGTGATAACTCTTGCTCTACGTCAGATCTCCTTCCTCACCATACTGCACAGGAAATTCAGTCACCAGCAAAAGAAATGGAATTTGTAGGCAAGTTTTTTTATGTTAACTTAATGGGATGTTGGGATTTTCAGCTAGATTCTTTATCCATCGCAGTTTCCTGTCCAATTGGCTGGAATAGTAAGTAATACCAGCTCCAGAAATAAGAACAGAAAGTGCTGGAAATATGATCAAGGAAGCAAAGTTCACGTTTTGGGTGTGATCCTTCCTCAGGGAGTTCATGGAGTGCTGCGTGTGTGAGTGTGAAATGCACTGTATATCTAGCTCGCCTTCTACAGCCTAACAATCACTACACACAAGCAAAAGGGGCCAGAGCCACCCTAGAAATTTGTCAACATCAGAGCTCTGACCCTCATGTTGGTGTACAAAGTAAGCTAGCAAATTTAACCTCGTCTTAACACTGGGGGATCTATGCAGTGTGTCAGCCTGGTACTGGGGGAGATTGTGTCACAGAGTGGTAGGGGGGAGTGATTTAGTATCTCAGCATGCCATTGAGGAGCAATGCAGGGTTGTCAGCCTGTTACTGGGGGAGTTATGCAGTGTGTCAGCCTGGTACTGGGGGTTGCTATGCTGTGTGTCAGTCTGGTACTTGAGGAGATAGTGTCACAGAGTGGTGGAGGTGGGGTGGAGGGGGCTGTGTGGTGCTATTGATTTACTATCTGAGCATGGCATTGGGGAGCAATGCAGCACTGAAGGTCTGTGCTTTGTATTCAATAAAATTCCAGTTTGCCTGTTAAATATGCCAAAATACTATTGTAAAAGACAAGGGAGTTTCTCCTGATCTTTTGATCAACAATCCTGCTAATAAATCATTCATTTCATAACCTTATGTGCAAAATGGCTACTATGTTTACTTACACACATGGTCAACACTTGACAGTAATTACCTGGGCAGTGCTACGAGTTTTTTTAAGGTAATAAAGCATTGTATAAAACTGGCAAGTATTATTGGATTCTGAGCCTAATGGAATATGACCATGCTGTCCCTAGAGGCCGCTCGCTGCCTTTCCCAGTGCCAAATCACTAGCTGTGTGTACTATCATCTCACCCATGAGCTGCTGCTTTACGCACAATTATATAGACTATAGCACCGAAACGAGCCATTCAGCCCAATTATTTTTTTTACCAGTGTTTATACTCCATGTGAGTCTCCTAATCTCCCCTCATCAGCCCTATACCCTTCTATTCCCTTCTTCCTCATGTATTCAAGATTCATCTGGATTCATTCAATGAATGCTTTTTACTTCAACCAATTGCTGCCAGTGAGTTCAACCATTTCACCACATTCTCACTACCCACTGAGTAAAGAAATTCCTCTTAAACTCTGTCAGATCTACAAATGCTTCTCTCTTGTGCCTCTTGGGAGTGGTAAAAAGAATTTTGAGTGAATGGAAACTACTTTATCATAACAATAATTTAATACTAATAGTAAAATGATCAGACTTGTTTCATACAAGGAACACGGCTGTTGGTTGATTGGTGGATCACGTTTCCGGGGGTAATAAACTCTTCAAAAAAAAAAAAATTTGGTCACTCAATCCACGACTGTGTGGACACTGCTGTGGACAATTGGCTGCTGCATTTCACCCAAAAAATATAGTCAATTCACTTTACTGTATATTCTGTGAAGCGCTTTGAGACATCTCGAAGACGTGATAAGGTACTATATCAAATCCATGGATTATGCATGGTCAACCTTTATTGACCAAGTTTGGTCAATTACAACCTTGACCATCAAATTCAAACTGGGAGAAATGCTGCAAGGTTTTATGCTGTGTATAAATGGCTAAATCAAATTAAAAAAAAATATTTTTGGGCTCTACCTTTTCCCCCATCTTCCTATCAATGGGACACGCATTGTTGCTTTACAATTGCCCTCAGCAACTCATTGAGCAAAATGTCCTGTGGTGAGAGATGGAATGCATCAGGCTGACAATCTCTCTCTGCTCCTTTCAACAGATTCTCTGTGCCATCCAAAACTCTGTGACAAACTGCCTTACAGAGCTTGGCAATGCTTTGTGCTTGTTGTCTTTTCCTCACTTACATTCTGTTGGCTGCTATTTAAGAGTAGTAGGGAGCTTATTGTGTTTTTCAAAAATCGGTTTGAAAGTTAAAGTAACCAGGTAATAAAATTGAAATTGAAACTTTTTAAAAATGGCAAACTTGGGCTATTGGTTGGCATGTCTGCTTGTCAGTATTGCTGTACACAAATTGGTTGCCACATTCACCCCCAAAAATAGTGACTTCACTTTACAGTATATCCTGTGAAGTGATTTGAGACATGCTCCCAATATGAAGGTGCTATATCAAATGCAAGTATTATTATTATTATTATGTGCTGGGCTGGGATTAGAGTGCAGTAAATATGTCTCCTCGTTGAATGGAGAAACCTTTTTTTGTTTGGGCTTCTTTACATTTGAAAACTGCACTAGGTCATGCCCCAGTATGTGAGAATGAGGTCTTTTGATTTTTTTNGCCTCTGGGATGAGTATAGGGATCTTTTTCAAAAGATGGGTCAGGTCAACACTGTAAGAACTCCCGTGTTTCCCAGTTTGTGTGAGTTTGCTTCAAAATCCTGCATGAGTTCACAGAATACAATCATAGAATGTTCCAGTATAGAAACAGGTCATTCGGCTCATCGAGTCTGTGCTGGAGTTGGTCTTCACCTAATCTAATCCCACTCACTCCCCAAACCCTTTAATATTCCTTCTCATCAAACATTGACCTAATTCCCTCTTAAAAGAATCGACAGCCTCTGCCACTGTTGGTGGCAAAGAATTCTACATTTCTGTCACCGACTAGGAAAAGTTTTTTTGCTTACTTTCTGTGTCAGTTTTGGGATCGTGTTAAATTAATGTCCTACTGGGCATTGTCTAACTTCTCTCCACTGCATGATGTGATGCTTTGGATGGCAGGGGCGGTTACTGCAATAGGTTGTGCTTTCTAGGCTAAGTTTTAGATTTGTTGTGGAATACCTCTAACTCAGCTGACGTAACTGACCCAACCTGGCTGTAAACCTTTCCCTGCTATCACTTATCCTAAACATATCAATGACCCGTGCACAGGTCACTGGCCCACTATCGTTTGCTGTAAGGATTAAACTGTTATACCTGATCGGTTACTGCCTGTTTGGAGACGAGGATGATGCCTTTTCTGATTAATAATAATAATCCTTGCATTTGATATAGCACCTTATGACATCGTCGAGATGTCTCATGACTAACTATATCCTTTTTACAACATGATAAATTGCTCTGATTAGTTTTTGGAGTCCTCGTTCTCTGCACATGGAATAGCAGTGGCCCAGCCCAGAGTTAGGAGTAACTCGATACGAGTGCACAGAATGGCGAGAGTCTTCTCATTTGATTCTATTAGCAGTGAGCAGCCTATTGGAAGGACTAAGTTTACAACAGTACAGAGAGTGATTGCTGGAGTACCTGTTGGCACTTAGAGAGATTTGAGTTGTTCAATTTCACCAGCTCACACCCAGTGATGCTCACAGACTTCACACATCCAGCTCACCCACTGATCACAGGCTTTGTAAGCCCAGTTCACACTTCAAAGACTTTTTATACTGCATTATTTTGGAGGTGTTTAATTTGGTTCTGCAAGCTGATTGAGAATTTAGGAAAACTCGTTATAAAGTGGAGCTGTCACTGACTGATAGGCGCCCCTCCCCTTTGCACATTGAGGTGGGTGTATTCCCTCTGCAGTTGCGTGTTTATATACTGCCTTTTCACATTCTGACTGCAGTGCTTTTTCCTCCCACTGCTTCCCCTACTACGCTGGAGTGTCAACATAAACTGTGAGCTATCTTCTACAGAATTCTCTTCAAGTTTCCAAAAGCAAAGAACAAAACCCACTAAATAGTAGTGTATGAAGAGTGTGAGCTGGAGACACTCAGCGCTGGTCACAGGCCATTAGGCAGTGCCAGCAGCACCGAGTGTGAGCAGGAGGTAAGGGACTTGTGACCAGTATTTAGTGTACCACCAACAAGAGTGTGAATTGAGTCAAGATGCACTTTTGTATGAAGCATTTCTGTAGCATTTGATGTTACATCCATTACACCAGAATTGGGATGTCTTTTAGGGATACTTAAATTCCTACTTTTGTTATAATCTCTGGAGTTGTAAAGTGGTATGGGCTGGCGGATTCCCGCTCATCCAGCAGCACCAATAATAGCAGCAGCTTTGTGTTGGCTATGCTCAAACTTCCTGATGTGAAGCACAGATTGTTTTGATTAACTCAATAAAAGTGAGTTTTTTCTCTCTATCTGACTGGCTTCAGAGCCAAATTATTGCATTTAGTTAATGAGGCTTGTCCTGGAATTGCAGCGCTGGGACATTTGCCGAGCTCTGGAAGCGGAACTGTTTACATTTGCCACTCAGCGAAGGGTTGTAAGGTTTTCCTTACTGCAGTAATTCCAGTTAGCAATATTGTATTCTACATCAATCTGCGGTGTCTAACCCTCATTGGTTGTAATCTTCTGAATGCCAATAAAACCACTCTGCAACTTGCTAAGAGAGATTTCCCTAAATATAAAATATATTTTGTATAATGTAGATAAAATATACAAATAAACATATATAAACTAAATATATAAAATATATATAAAATATATTTTATATTTATATATGGCCCACAAAACATACATTCAATTCACTTTACAGTATATTCTGTGAAAAGCTTTGACGGTTTGTGTGCAATATCAAATGCAAGGATTATTCCCTTTTGCTATTTTACCGTGAAATGGGAGTATTGAAAATTGCACAAATGCTGCTTTTGGAGCTAGGTGTAATGGAGCACACTGACCTGTGACAATTATTAAACAATTGTCAGGAGGGAAACACTCAAAGGCGGAATAAAGAGACGTTTTCTAGATTAGATTTGTTTTATTTTTATATCAGAATTGGGAGATGATGCAACTATAACTCACAAAAATAAATGACTGCCCTGCGGAATCGAGCACCACATTTCTGCCTGTGATACCACACCCAGTTTTGGCTGATACTCCAGCGAGATATTGGGGGAGCGCTGCATGGAGATGCTGTTCTTCGGACAAATAAGTGTTTTAGAAATTTACATTTTTATTGCACCTTTCAAGACAGGAGGACATCACAAAGCGCTTTACACAGTTAGCTGGATACCCAAGCTGGGGACGGAGGTGGAACGTTAGATAACTGGAAATGCGGTCTAAGAGTAAGTGTTAAGGCAAATTAAAAAAAATAGAGAGGAAGGGGTAAGTTAGAGTAATTTAGGATGGAGTTCCAGAGAGGGGGAAGAATGGCTGATTGTCCATCAATGGTGGGGCGGAGAGGGCAGAGGACATTAATCAGCCGGAGGGAGTGGACAATTTTCAGGCAAATTCCATGACACAAATTTCTTCTCTGCCCATTTCACACGTTTCACTTTGAACCTTACCTGCCAGTGTCCGCGTTCCCTCTAGGCATAAGTAACTGCCCCAACCAGCCATGCTTCATCAATAGTTGGTTGGCATTGACATGCTTTTGAGGGTGGCTGGTATGGAAAATGGTGCAACCATTAGCAGCTTCTCTGAGGTGGGAGTTAAATGCGAGAAACTGCGTGGGTTGGAAAAGTAGAGAGGGAAAAAGCACATTGAAGCCAGAGCGCTCACACTCGTGCAGTTAACAGTTTAATTCAAGCTCTGGCACCTAGTTGACTGAGTATGTCAGCACTATGACGTAGACTTGAGTTAATTTGAACAAAAGGACACACTTCCAGCGTTTTTTTAATATCCTGAAGGACTTGCTATACTGGCCTAAATGCTGCTGGTAGGAGTGCTGAGGATTGCTGGCGTGATGGACACTTGTTATATTCCTGGCAGGCTGGCTAATATGTTTTCAGTCATTTTAAAGTTTTACTAAGCAATGCACTAGTATGTTCTCTAGTTACTTTCATGTAATACACCAATTCCTGCTTCCTCCGAAGAGCCCTGTCTACTGTCAGGACAAGTGGAGAAGCAAATGCTTCAACGTGTGGTTAGAGGTGTCCACCTTGCAAATGAAAGAATCAACACAAAATTGTGTGCTTGCTGTAAATCTAACAGCTGGACAACACATTTCATAGTAACATGGTTAAAGTAAACTCCTTCACCAGGGAAAAACTTACTTTACAGGCTGGGCAGCTCAAATAGCACTGGCCGAAAACTGCGGCCATTTGACAGTCAATTGTCAATTCACTTTACAGTATATTCTGTGAAGCACCTTGAGATGTCTTGAAGACGTGATAAGGCACTAAATCAAATGCAGGTATTATTATTGCATGACGGCCTCAACTCATTTATAATGAGCTCAACTTCATCAGCATCCCTTTATTAAAGATTATATAACAAGTATTTTTCTTTGAGGGAATTGCTGTGCCCAAATTGGCTGCTGTGTTCACCTACAGTTTACAGTAAAATCTTATGAAGCACTTTGAAACATCTAGTTTATGCAATAAGGCACTGTATCAAATGCAAGGATTATTATCATTATTTGCAATAATGACGTGTGGGGATCAATTGAAGGGTTTGTGTAACCATTGGTGACATGGTGGGGATAAGTTGAAGGGTTTATTGTATTTCTGGTATTAAAGGTAAATATTTGCTGAGGATAGGCCAGCTGTTTGACCAGGTGATCAATATGAGAAGATGAACCACACTGCAAAGGGTCTGGTTCCTGAGAGGCCAAGGAATGGCTGATTAGTTTGATGCAGACATGTGCACGGCTGCAACACAAAACTACCCAATGAAGGGCATCCGTGAGCATCGGGGGAGAAGAGATGAGTTAGGATGTGGTTAGTGATTAGTCACTGAACGGCTCATTCAGTTTGAAGCTGCTGCCAACCAAGCGAATTAAACCCTAGGTTACTGCTTGGGATATTACTTGTAAGTTAAAACAACTTGTATTTATATAGCGCCATAATAATAATCCTTGTAATTGATGCCCTCTCAGTTAGGAGGATGTCTGAAAGCGCTTCATAAGCTTTTACTATGAAGCGTAGTGACTATATATTAGGCAACATGGCAGCCAATTTATGCATAACAATGGCCCACAATCAAACATTAAATGAATGACCAATTTTATCGGGAAATATTCACCAGGACAAGAGGAGAAACCCCCTTCTATTTTCATAAGATCTTTAACATCCACCTGAACAGGCAGATGGGCCTTCGGTTTAGTGTCTCATCGGCAACTCCAATAATGCAACGCTACCCAACATTGATTTGGATTGTGAGCCACGTCTGAGGATTTATAATTTTGTATTGGAGTTTGAACTCACAACTGTATGACTCAGAAGCAATAGTGCTATCTACTGAGCCAGGCTGACACCTTCACATTGATTAACATCTTGGGATGCTTCAGAGACTGAGTTGTACACGGAGCAAGGGAGGAGTAGAGCAAATTATGTTCTTGTGACCAGCGCTCCTAAAATGCACTTACTAGAATGGTATTGGTGAGTATTATAATGTGTAGTGCGATCACTAACTGTTCCCCTGTGTTAACAGTGAGGGGTGTATCTACCTATCTATCTGATCTGTATCTATCTGATCACTAACTGTTCAACCAGATGGCTGTAACCACTTTAAATTTTGCGTGAACCCAGCTCTGTCAGGAGGAAGCTGTTCAGAAATTGGGCTTCGTTGGTTGACCTAGAGTCAGAGGTTTGTGTATCGCTTGCTGGCTGAAGCTTTAGGCAGCCCCACTTTTATACCATCATAAGTTCATTACTGCCCAAACTCATGTTACAGTTAAATGAGGCCAGTCTGTTTAAAAATAGCAGTGACATTTTAGTTTCTCTCTATACGGCGTAAAGTGAAGGAATAAGTCATCGCCTGGAACGGTGAGTGCTGCAGTTATTTGGCTTCTTTAAGGGCTCATGTCGCTGCAGTCCCTGCCCGGCTGTGACCATTCTGCTGTTGGTGTACAGAGTCCGCTCTATGTCCTAAAGGCTCCTGTTTCATCCAGAAAAAGAATCAAACATCATATTCTGAAGCTGTGTTGGTTGATGGCATTCTGTGTTTCACTGGCAAACGCTAATTCACAGGAAGTAACATTTCAGCACTATTCGGTCATCCTTCTCCCGACGTAAAAGGAGCGATACAAATGTAATTTTGTTGTTGTTGTTCTTTTCCCCCATCCCCCCCCTGCCCTCCACCCTCCCCGATCCTGATCCCCAGCTCGAGTCCGAAACATTGATTGTCCAACGCCTTGGGATGTCCTCCCAACGTGAAATCACTATACAAATGTAATTTTATTCTTCTTGTGCTGCACACAGTAATGGACAGGCCAGAGTGACAGCAGTGGGTTAAAGGATTTACTTTAACAGGAAGCATTAACACCAGAAGCAGCCTCGTCATACTTAGAGCTCAATCCCAATCTCAACATCATTTAACATTGAACAATTTCTGGCTTCTGCCACATTCAATCAGCATTCGTGTTTCATTCTAAATGATCTCTCTGAGAGGAAAACACTTTGTAAGCAACATCACAGAGAGGACAGAAGCTTTTGAAATAATAGACAGTATGATGATCAGTGATTCAGCTGTTGGTGCTGGCTTTCAGAATGGAGGAGGGTTGGTGATGACATTGAAGTGTTGAGAGTTTCTGAAATATTGATGGGCTGGTGTATGGCTGTAATATATGGCATTTCATGTAATGCTTCTACTATTGTTCATTTTTGATACATTCCTCCCAAACTCACTTGTAAGCAACAAAGATTCTCCAAAGCATCAAAGTGAGTAGATCAGTGGGTGACTTCTACAAACTGCAGGATACCTATTGTACGTGGATCTAGATCTGGCGAGCATCTGTTTTAGAAAATAGTTTGACATTAATTTTGTAACTTGCCAAATGCACTCCATGATGCTCATCTGGGAACTGATACTGTCCTCTATATTACAATTCCATGTGCAGAGGAGGGGAACAGGGCAGCCATTTATCCCTGTGAGCTCCATGACTTGTTTCAGTATCTAACATGAGCTTCTGAAGTTGGTGTGTAAAGAATCCGCAAATCCACATTTCACAGCAGAAAGCACATAAGCACCACTTAGCCCATCGAACCCTTGCTGGTGGATTTCAGCCAGTGTAATCCCACTCTCCTGCTTATTCTCCATGTTCAACCTGTTAATATTCCTCCAATCATCTATCCAATTCCCTTTTAAAGGATTTGCTGGACTCTCAGCTGTAAATTCCAAAGGCAGTCAATCAGGTTGCAGTCACTTGCTTGTGAAGCAAAAGGACTGGCTACGGGGCTACGTGGTTGTGTAAGCCAAAGAGTTGCAGTGTTCACTCTTAGTAGCTCTGTTGCTTGTGAGCTGAAAAGAGTTATTGTGATCTCTGTGTTCTTTCACTGCCATCTGCACTCTCAGCCATAAGCGACAAATTAATTACCCCATCATATCTTTCTCTGCACTGAAATTGGTCTCAATAGAAAAGCCTGAAGAATTTGGAACATAATTACAATTAATTCCTCTTCATCTCTTCTCAGGTTGTGTAGCTTGACGCTAAAGAAGCTTACTGTACTGAAAGAGCTCGACAAAGACCTGAACTCCGTCGTGATTGCAGTTAAAATCCAGGTGAACATTTCGCCCTTTGCACCGAAGCTGCTGTGGGATGTGATGTGTCGATTGTGCTGTGCTGTGCTTGGGGCAGGTACACTCTGCCAACCTGTTGCTAACAGGTTGCTAACAGTTGCTTACCTGGCAACTGTTTCTTGTCAGATGATTTATAAGAACCCAATAGATTTGAAGCAAATAGACAGGTGGGCCGCTTGGAAGGTAGCATGTTCTCCTTGTGTGCAGTTACAAGGTGCAAATATGTTTGGAATTCAAGGACGGTATGTCCAGTCTGCATGCCATACCTGCACTGTACATGGTGGAGGTGTTACCGTGGAGGGAGGCAGATACGGGCAGTACCTATGTGAGTTTAACATTAATAAAGACCTCTCAGGTGATGGCATCATTTAGCAGCTGATCCTGTAAACAACAATGTACTAGGCTGATTTGTGCTAGGGCACACCCTATCCCTAACCCGCGTATCGCATGCTGGTCCTCGTAGTTCGAGCCCGGGTTGGGATCTCTACTCGCGGATACGGCAGCCAGACTACAGCTCTCATGAACAGCCACGAAGACAGACGGATGGCCCGGCCAGCAAGCGCTCCCTCCCTTTCTGTCTCTCTATCTCGCTTTCCCCACAGGCCAACTAGCTATTGCCAGGGGGGAACGTGAGGCAGATTACAAAAAGTCACCAGATTTCATTAAAGGTCACAGTTTTGCAACTTGACACAGCAGAGCTTAAAAAGTTATTAGATCTAGTAGCAAAATCACTACAGCAAAGCTTAAAAAATCTCCAAAGATGTAAAAAGTTGCTAGATCTAGTGGCAAAATCACTAACGTGACAACAATTGTTCTTAACCACCGCTAAGCTGTTTACATCTGTACCATTAATTCTGGTCCCTTATTCCTGGGTTCGATTCCCGGCAGGGCAAAACGTTGGGCAAGTTTCCTTACTCCGCACGCCTGATAATAATCCCTCAAGAAGAAAAAACAATAGTAATTTGGTCACTCAATCCATGACTGTTTGTGGGACTCTGCTTTGCGCAATTGGCTGCTGTGTTTCGCCCACAAATGTACAGTCAATTCACTTTACAGGATATTCTGTGAAGTCCTTTGAGACATCTAGAAGACGTGAAAAGCGCTATATCAAACGCAATAATTATTATTACCCAAAACCAGACAGAGAACAACATCTGATTGCCACCTATGCATGAAAATTTCCCTTTGTGAACCACGGAATGTGTACTCTCCCTGGAAGGATGTATCCTGCGTACCTAATTCAGGAGAGTGTTGGCAGTTTGGCAAGAGCCAAGGCAAGAGTGTGCACCCCAGAGGGTAACTGCTGGAGTTTAAACAGCTAAAACCACATAGCTTGCCATTGTTAAAGTATCTGCTAATCTTCCTATTGCTTATTCAGCTGGGGTTTGGTTTTTAGGGTTAACAAGAGCTGAATGGGAAAAACCCTTGCTCCCAGTGACTGGTCTTCTCTATGTCCTGCCGATGGTCTTTCATGATCAATAGTGTCTGCAACTTTCTGGGGCAGAGAATTCCACATCTACACAACCGTCTGTGTGAAAAAATGCTTCCTGACCTCAGTTCTACCTGTCTAGATTCTGTTTAAGGCTGTACCTCTTGTAATGGATATCTGTATCAAAGGAAAGAGCCATCCACAGTCTAATCTGTCAATTCCTTTAGTTATTCTAAGTAATATTCTCTTCTCTCTCTCTCTCTCTCTCTCTTGTGTTCTCTCTCTCTCTCTCTTGTGTTCTCTCTCTCTCATACCCTCACTCTCTCTCGGTCTTGCTCTCTCTGTTTGAATTACCACTTGAGCACCAGGCTTGTGGTTTAATTAATTCTTTTGTTAATATTTCAAATAGCAGCTCCTGAGCCTGCACACAGCGGGGTTAGTCTCAATGATGAACATCAACAGCTCTGAAAACACCCACTTAAAGACTCAACATATTAAACTGCCCAGAGAAGGAATAGGCTAACCAGTCACTTCCCAGCCTGCTTACCCAACCCTTGCTTCGCCAGCCTACCCACCCAGCCTCTCGTTCCAGGCCTGCCTTCCCGACCCCTCACTGTGACTGGTGACTCACTAGGAGAGGAGCCCTCACCTTGATAGGGTGTCTCACTAGGAGAGGAGCCCTCACTGTGACTGGTGTCTCACCAGGAGAAGGGCCCTCACTGTGATAGGGTATCTCACTAGGAGAGGAACCCCCAACAACAACAACAAAATTACATTTGTATAGCATCTATCATGTCAGGAGGATGTCCTCAGGCGCTGGTTTCGGACCCGAGCCGGGGGTTGGGATTGGGGAGGATGGAGGACTGGGAGGGGAAGCAAGTTGGTAGAAAGCACTGTCGAAGAGGAAAGTCTTGAGATGGGTCTTGAAGGAGGCAAGGGAGGGGGCGAGTCGGAGGGACTGTGAGATGGAGTTCCAAAGGGTGGGGGCAGAGTGGCAGAAGGCATGTCCGCCAATGGTGTGGTGGGCGAGGCAGGGGGACGTGAAGCAGGCCGGAGCCCGCTGTGTGGAGGGAGCGGGCAGGATGGTAGGAGTTTAGGAGGTCGCAGAGGTAGGGGGGGAGCAAGACCATGAGGCCTTTGAAGGTGAGGACCAGGATCTTGAACTGTATCCTCTGTGTGAGGATACAGCAGTGGAGTTAGGGGAGACTGGGGCTGATAGGGTCACCAAGCCTGGTGAGAGAGAGGGCACAGGCTGCAGAGTTCTAGATGATCTGCAGCCTAAGTAGGGAGGAGGTGGGGATTCCGACAAGCAAGGAGTTTGCATAGTCAAGCCTCGATGTAATGAATGCGTGTATGAGAGTTTCGGTGGCTTGTGGTATGAGTCAGTGTCGGAACCAGGCAATGTTGCAGAGGTGGGGGAAGGCAGAGCAAGTCATGGCACGGATGTGGGGTAGAAAGGATAGTTGAGATGCCAAGGTTCCAGACTGGCTTAGTAAGGTGGAGTGTGCAACGGTGGATGGTGATGCTCTCACGGTGACTGGTGTCTCACTAGGAGAGGAGCGCTCACTGTAACTGGTGTCTCACTAGGAGAGGAGCCCTCACTGTGACTGATGTCTCACTAGGAGAGGAGCCCTCACTCTGACTAGTGTCTCACTAGGAGAGGAGCGCTCACTGTAACTGGTGTCTTACTAGGAGAGGAGTCTTCACTGTGACTGATGTCTCACTAGGAGAGGAGCCCTCACTCTGACTGGTGTCTCACTAGGAGAGGAGCCCTCACTCTGACTGGTGTCTCACTAGGAGAGGAGCCCTCACTGGGACTGGTGTCTCACGAGGGGAAGAGTGCTCACTGTGACTGGTGTCTCACTAGGAGAGGAGCCCTCACTGTGACTGGTGTCTCACTAGGAGAGGAGCCCTCACTGTGACTGGTGTCTCACTAGGAGAGGAGCCCTCACTGTGACTGGTGTCTCACTAGGAGAGGAGCCCTCACTGTGACTGTTGTCTCACTAGGAGAGGAGCCCTCACTGTGACTAGGTGTCTAGGATGCAGACACAGTATTTCACTACCGGGCATGAGTAGTGGGATGCACTGTGAATGTTGTCCCACTGGCACTTACACGACTGTGAGACTGGAGAATAGACAAACTGAGGTCTGCAAAGGAGTTGCCGCACTCTGCAGATGATATGGGAGCATGATGTGCACAGGGCAATGCAACCAATAATGACAGTTCATTTTTGTGCCTATAATTAAATTTGAAGCAGTGCACATTTTCCTTATAACTGACTACATCCAGGTTTTCCATCCTCTATAACTGAGCAACTCACTACTGTTCCTCCCTCCACTTCTCAATAATGCCCACCAGCCAGAGCCCCATTTTATTGACTGAATCACTACTGATGTTCCTCCAGCTCCCTCAGACTGTCATGCTCAGTCACTAATGCCTCCCAGTCATCTAAACTCTTTAAAGCTGCCTTGATGTGACTGTGCAGTGTGATATGTGTGTATGTAAGCAGCACTGTTGGGGCTGGGGTCACATGAAGTGTTGAAGCTTGTTTTCCTTGCCATGTGTTGCAGGGTTCAAAGCGAATCCTCAGATCAAATGAATATCTTCTTCCGCCAGGAGGCCTGATGGAAACTGACTTGGAGCTGACCTTTTCCTTGCAGGTAGTTATTGTGTGGATGTGTTTTACTATCTAATTGGGCTCAGCGGTAGCGCTCTCACCTTTGCGTCAGAAGGTTGTGAGTTCAAGCTCCACGTTGGGACTTAGAATCACACGTTAAACCAATGTCCCGCCTGCCTTTTCAGGTGGATGTTAAAGATTCCATGGAAACAGAAGGGAGTTTCTCTTTCCCAGTGTCCTGGCCAACAATCCCCAAATAAAATTTGGACACTGACTCCATGGCTGTTTATGGCACACTACTGTGCAAAACTACTGCCGCGTTTTGCCCACAAAATACACAGTCACTTCACAGGATGTAGTGCTTTATCACATTCAAGGATTATTAATGTTTCGTCCTACTCAGAACCTCCTAATGTCTCCAAAGTCTTCACACAATGAAGTGTAGTGAGCAGACTCCTGATAATCTTCTACATATGTCTCTATCCTTTTTTTCTCTCTCTCTCTGTCTCGCTCTCTCTCCCTGTCTGTCTCTCTCTCTCCCTGTCTCTCCCCAGTCAGGGCAGGCTCCTGTTACCCCTCCCCATCTTTCTTTCTTCATCACGGCTTGCTGGCTATCAATTAATGTACTAACCACTATCTAGTGGAGCAAATTAAAAACATAAATCTGCCAGTGGCTGAGACAGAGCTGGACCTCGGGTGTGACTGATAGAGAATGTAGCATTGCTGGTGCAGTCATTATCACCATTATGAGGGTCAAAGAGAGGGGTCTGACAGTCAGTCTGTGTCCCAGGTGTAGGGTGTGAGAGATGATTGCGCACTGATGCTATCTTTGAAGGGGTTTGCTCTTCTTCCCCCCACAGTATCCCCACTTCTTGAAGAGAGACGCTAATAAGCTACAGATAATGTTACAACGGAGAAAGCGGTACAAAAACCGTACCATCCTGGGCTACAAGACCCTAGCAGTGGGGGTCATTGATATGGCTGAGGTAAGCCACAAGTGTTCGCACGTGGAAAATCGAACACCAACCACAGAATTTAGCCAAATTTAGCCCTCGTTGCTCTGTCTGTTCAGTGTAAAGTTTGGGCTCAGTCAAATCTTCTGTAACAGAAGATTGTGTTTCTATTCCCACAGGACTTGAACTCGAGCTGCAACTTTGAGCTCACAATGTAGGCTGACAGTCTGGTACAGCACTGAGTAAAGGCTGCATTGCTGGAGGTACACTGCACTAGTGACAGTCTAGACTGTGAACTCAAAAGCTCCAACATGTTGTAGCTTTTTTAATTCACACAGACAGGTGACAACTTGGCCCAATTGAAGCACTCATGCCTCTGAGTCTGAAAGTTCTGGGTTCAAACCTACATTGGAACTTGTATAGGTTAAGCTGACATTCACATACAGTATTGGGGGAGCTCTGCATTGTTGAAGGTGGCATCATTCAGATGAGACGTTAAACCGAAGTTCTGTCTGCCTGCTCAGGTGGATGTTAAAGATTCCATGGCGGTATTCGAAAAGAGAAGGGAACCTCTCCTAGTGTCCCATCTCCACTGGCGTTAGGCATATGCAACCCATATGCAATTGCATGGGCCCCTGAAACAGCGAGGGGGTACCCTGCCATCGTGAATACCCATTGAAATCACCTCCCCGTCAACCTAACCTGCTGGGGGAGGCGCCCGGCGTGATGGACACCTCACGGCAGCCGACACCAACTGCCCTCCAGCCAATAGTTGCATACCGGGCAGGACATCCACACACTAAGTTTGGTTGCCTAGGGATCTGTTGGCAACACTGGTAGGGGCCCCAGAATTAACCTTTGTATGGGGCCCCTGGGGGGCAAGCACCACCCCTGCCCCCATCCCCCATATAAATTGTCGGTTTAATCCCCAATATAAAATTGTTGTTTAAGCCATGACTGTTTGTGGGACATTACTTTATGCATGTTGTCTACTATGTTTGCTACAAAATATAGTCATTTACTTTACAGTAAATCATGTGAAATGCTTTGAGATGTCATCCCGACTTGAAAGGTGCTATATCAAATGTAAGGATTTTGTTTTTTTGTTATTACACAGTACTGCACTGGGAAGCATGATTTAGTGTGTGTGGGACACAGTACAGCACTGCACACAGGATTCGGGGGGTGTGGGAGACCGTACAGTTACACAGTATAACTATACCTTCATCCTGTGATGTAACAGGATTGATGGTGGGTGCGTGGCTGGCCAGGATTTAAGCTTTGCTCCAGACATTCATGTCTCTTGGGTTCGCAGGTGATGCAGCATCCTACTGAAGGGGGACAGGTGCTCGGCCTCCACTCCAATCTGAAGGATGTGTCTCTGCGAGTGGCTGAGATCAGCATTTATTCTCTCTCCAGTCAGCCCATCGACCACGAGGAGAGCAATGTACCAGCTGGGCCCAAGACAAAGGCATCAGGTAGCCTGACAGTGGCCCCTTACTCTAGTTCTGTGCAAACCTCTACAGTTACACAACCTTCACCATACAGTTACACACAATGACTCTCACTCTGCTAAACAGCGACTCCCCACAGTCGTCTTCATCCACGAAAACAGCAGCTCTGTACAGTGCATTTAGTTTCTTTGCCCATCCTGTCTGTACCTTACACAGGTCAGGTTGTAACATCCTTAATAGGGTGTCATAATTGGCAGCTTGTTTGTGGTTTGAGAGAAACCCTTTATAATGTTCAGGATTATTACTGCTCAGTGAATTTCTGCTTTATGTGGGGCTGTTGAGGAATGGTGAGGTGCTTCCTCACAGGGTATTATGACTGGACACCTCCAGTGGACACATGTAGAACAGTGTTTACAGAAGTCTGGAGCAATGTGAAGAAGGGAGTTCCAAAAGCTTGGAGAGCTTGTTCAACAATGATGGCACGGAGAGTGTAGGGGATGTGAAGGGATTCGTAGGTGAAGGTTGTGAACCTTGAAATAGATCCACTAAGAGACAGGAAGCCAGTGGAGCCTGCCGAGGACTGGGATAATAGATGTACAAAGATGCTACTACTAATAATAATCCTTGCATTTGATATACCTCCTTATTACGTCTTTGAGACATCTCAAAGCGCTTCACAGAATATTCTGTAAAGTGAATTGACTGTGTATGTTGTGAACGAAACGCGGCAGCCAATTGAGCACAGCAGTGTCCCACAAACAGTCGTGGATTGAGTGAGTAGATTATTATTTGATACTAATGGGTGAAAATAGCACAATTTACAACAAGGGAGCATGGACTCCAGCTCAGAAGATGGGAGATGAGCAGACAGACCAAGTGGAATGACTTTACAGAGCGAGCAGCTGGTGCCTGAGGAGAATGGATGACTCAGAGAGTTGGTGGAGACAGATGGCAGCAGATTCAAGTTGAATTAGATGGATATTCGGCAGAGAATCAATTGAGGGGTACACAAAACAAAGTTTGTGGACTGGCCATGTGAGCTACAATGGTCTCCCAATACTGTTGGTTGCCATGAGACTTAAGGGTGCCAATCTCTTAAGCAATTTTTTTTCTACCTTTCAGATCGATCGCCAGATATTGACAATTATTCGGAAGAGGAGGACGACAGCTTCTCCTCCGAGCAGGAAGCGAGCGATGATGCAGTGCAAGGACAGGTAAGAGGTTGAGCAGCCACCATTAGTTCAGGCATGTGCAAAGGATGGGGTGATCCTATTCACTGTTACATTAGCACTTTTTCTCCAGATATCCTGATATCCATATGTATGAGATCTGAACAATCGAGACACGCCTTGCAGTTGTTCTGAGATGACTGAGTGACACTCTATGCGCATGCATGAACCATTAGGAATATTTGGGATTGCTGTTAGCCACGTAAGCGGGGAGGGAGAAGAGGAGGAGCAAAGTGGCCTGATTTTCAGGAACATCTCCCGGATCATCCAACAAATTCTAATGACAGTTCCCGCACTTTGCTGACACAAACAATAACCAGATTCTATATTTAGTGATCTAGATTTAGCAAACAGAGTTAGGTAACACATAGCTGGGATTCTTTGCCACTGGAGCACAACTTTTAACTGGTAGAAGAAAAAAAAGTCAATGAAATGGTCGGACAGACAGTTATGAAGCGAATGCTTTTTTTTATCACTTCCATGCACAAACCCATCATTACACTGAAGAGTCTCTAAACCAGACAGAGTTTCACATATGTTGGAGGAATGCATCCTGCTCACTTATTCCTGCAAAATATTATGCAAGAGCCACATTTTGGGCACCCCAGGATGTGCCTTGGGGTAACTGCTGGAGTTTAACCAGCCGAAATAGCACAGTTTGGCATTGAAAGCATTGTCGGGCAAACTTTGCAACTTGTCCAGCTAGGACCACCTACCTGGTAAGAGTCTTGGCTTGCAGGGTTAACAGGAGCTGAGTGGGAGGATTCCCTGGCTCCAGTCGCTGGTCAGCCCTTCCAAGTTCTGGCTGGTTTGTCATCAGTGTGTCTTAGAGTACTGCAAATCCACCGGACAACTGAGACCACCACAGAGGATCCACTCAATTCTGATATTCCATTGCCAGCCCCTTCAACCCTCCAAAGAAAGTGCAGAAAGCAGTCAATAAGCAAATTGCCATTATTACAAGATGTCTGAATATAAAATGGATCCACTAAGTGTAGCTAAGCCCTGAGCTTTAATCATTTTGTTCCAGTTTGCATACATACGTATCCTCCAAGCACATGCCCAAATCTGCGGGCACATGCTGTATATGTGTGACAAATAGAAATGTGAACAGAAACATATGTACGTGAATCAAAATATACGGTAACTGCTGGGGTTTGGAGACTGATGTACTGACGCATATATGCGCCTGTATGTGTGCCTGTACACACCCTTGTCTGTGCCCACAAGTGCCCATGCCCGCACATGTCCGTGGCCATACAACTGCACGTGCCCACATCTGTGCGCACCCATGCCTCTCCCCACTGTTTAACAACAGAATATCTTGTTGTGTTTTCATTAGGATTTATATGATGAAGACGACGAGGTCAGAAAACCTAAGAAGACGCGGCGGAAGATGGTGCGGACCATGTCAATGATCCGGGTAATTAGCAAGTGACAAGAAACCTCACAGCAGTCTCTGCCAGGATAGAGCTCGCCTCCAGCCCTGACATGCTTCTAACAACCAAAGCAGCTTTAACACCACTGGTGATTTATTAGCTCCAGATTTACTGAGAACCGATTCTGAATCAGATCTCCTGTTGTCTTCGCACACGGAGATCTGACTCAACAGTGAAAGCGGCTGCAGTGGAGAGAATAGGCCCAGCAGTGCTATGAGCATGTCATTATTCCTTGACATCATTGCATAAGTAGCATGATAACGTGAAGACATTTGCAAGTTAACGTCAGAGGTCCTTTGGTACTGGCGGAATCGCTGTAAAAAAACAGTGTCAAAAGTGACCTGATTTTCAGGTTCATTTCGCAGCCTCTGATCACTGAAATTCCAACGGCAGGTCGTAATGTCATTGCGATACAATGGGAGAGTGTGGCCCGGGTACAGAGCATTGCTCTGCCTCTGCGCAAGGGTGCAGTGGCCCTCTCCAGTACTGCATCTGAGTGGAAATGTTGTGGTCTCTGTGTCAGTTTAATTTATTTATTTTGTCTTTCTACATTTAGCAACCGAACTTTAAACAAAAATTCGTCGCCTTGCTGAAGAGGTTCAAAGTTACAGATGAGGTGGGTCAGGGACTTGGTGTTTCTCTGTTGAGAGCTGGGAGATTTGGGGTCTGTTCGGATACTGAAAGCGCAAGAGTTGTTTTAAAAACTCAGCGGGTTTGTCATTTGTCTGAGTTCAATATAAATCTGAATTTTCTTTTACCTGGTATATTGTTAGCTTCAGAGAGTCAGATTGGAGAGAGTGAGCTACTTTCAGCCGAATGTACTAACCCCATGTTTAAACAGACAACAACAACTTGTATTTATATGGCGCGCCTGCCTCCCAGAGCACTTAACAGCGGCAGAGCTCGACGCCGAGCCGGGAGGAGGTGGGAGGTGACCGAAGGCGGTCAAAAAGGCCTGACCTGACCTGAAAATGGAGACTTCTGCCCATGATGAACAACTTTGGGAGGTTGTGTCAGGCTGAGCAAAGAGATGCCAACAAGAGATCTGACCATTGTCCATTCTCCCTCACTCTGATTCACTGTAACTGAGTCAGGTCAAGTTTCTAGCTATACATTGCTATACATTGCTGATGGCTGATTGTCTGTGTGCTAGGTACTCGATTCTGATCCCGTGGACCAGACCCAGGAAGTGGAGGAGGATCTGGACCTGTTGTACGACAGTCTGGAAGTTTACAATCCCAGCGACAGTGGCCCTGAAATGGAGGACAACGAGAGTGTCCTCAGCACTCCGAAGCCCAAACTGAAGTGAGTGTTACATCCCAGAGCCAAAACTACCACTCAGAGCATCAGCATCAGAGGTTAAAACCTATGTCTGGACTTTGAGCTTGCACTCTAGCCTGACACTCTAATGTAGTGCTGGGACATTGTCAATTGATCCAGTCCTTCAGGTGAGGCATTAAACTGAGGTCCTGTCTACCTGTCCAGGTGGACATTAAACATCTCACGGCATTTTAGAAAAAGAGAAGGGAGTTTCTCTCTCCAAGTGTCCTGGCCGACCATCCCCCAGATAAAATCAGGCAGCACTTCATGGTTGTTTCTTTTTTTGTGGGATATTGCTGCGTGCAATTTGGCTGCCTTGTTTGGATGCAAAATACACAGTCACTACACTCAATGACAGCAATTATTGTATGAAGAATTGCTTTTGAGCTTTTTCAGCATGATAGGGGTTGTACCAAATGGCAATTGTTAAAATTCCATTCTTGATGTGAAACCCAAGCAGTGACCCAATCAACTGCCCTGAGAAAGTGATCTTCATCCAAACCCTTCTGACCAAGACATCCATGCACAACTCACTGTAACTCCGAGGTCTGCCTGGCACTATCCCTCTCACTCACTAATTCTGAATTGATGCGAGTTGCATTCTGATGTTTCAGGCCATACTTCGAAGGCATGTCACATTCGAGCTCCCAGACAGAGATCATCAGCTTGAGGAGTCAGAAGAGCCATAACCTGGAGCACCCAAGCCC
Organism: Callorhinchus milii; assembly: GCF_018977255.1. Classification (NCBI taxonomy): domain Eukaryota; kingdom Metazoa; phylum Chordata; class Chondrichthyes; order Chimaeriformes; family Callorhinchidae; genus Callorhinchus; species Callorhinchus milii. Next base: position 75,170,101 of record NW_024704744.1, on the reverse strand, counting down.
TGTGAGTCTGACGCCCTGCCAGTGTGACCCTCCCCCGGTGTGACCCCCCAACCTGGTCAGTGTGTTGCTGTGTGCCACCTGACCACACACCTGACATTACCAGCCCAGTGACCCTTGTTTACCTGCTCCTCCTCTGTCGTCATGCCGAGGCAACTGAAATCTAATGCCCAACTCTCCCTTCCCTATGGGGAAATAGAGCCTCCTGGTAGGGAGCTCTTTGGTAACATAATAGCAGCCCCACAGCCCATGCATTTACAGCTCCCGTTTGGGATTTTGTTCTGTCATTGTTAGATGACCTCTGCTTCTATTCCTACAGGAGGAATTCTCACCCCCAGAGAAAAAGTTGGTGACCAGCACTGGCCATCCCGAGGAGTCCGTTCTCGAGTCCATCTCGCTGGTCAGTACAAATATAACAATACATATTTCAGGAGCAGCCTTGTCCCCCAGCCTCTCCGCTCTGCAGAGGACAGTTGGTCATTTTTACCTCAATTCTTCACAGGATTTGGATGACGATGAAAGTTTGGGAGATGTCACTATCTGGGAAACAACTCCTGAAAGGTTGCCTCCACTGGGTAAAATCACAAAGACAGAGTCGCAGGTTATCGTATCACCCAGGTATTCATTCCTGCATGGCATTCCCTCTATCGTTTTGTGGTGTGTGTGTATTCTGTATCTGCGTAGCGTGTCTGAACGTTTATATCATTACCGTGTACCATGTGTGTGTCTGGGCACGTCATAGTAAATAGCCTTTGAGCTAAATGATATGCACGTGGCCAGGATGCCGCTCTGTCGGTGCTTTAGTGCTGCCTTTTTATTTAAGTTTAATTTAAAAGCGGAGGTTGCCCAAGAACCTGGCTGATGTGACCTTCCTTTCGCCTGTGCAGCAAATCGGAGTGTAAGCAGGCACGGAGGCCTCGCAGCACCTCACTGAAAGATCGGCAGAATTCCAAGGCACAGAGCGACCGAGCCAACAGCCTCGACAACGAATGCTCACCCGACTCCAGACTCAACATCCAGGTTAGGCAGTGCAGTAGTTGGATGAAAGCAGGAACCCTGGGAGCAGGACAGTAGGTGCACTCGGGATTTGTCCCTGGCACCTGTGGGTGGGATGCGCACTGACTGAAATTGAACCTTTTTATTACTGTGCTTTGAGGTTAAAATCTAGGAACTAATTCATCAAATCAACTGCGCCTAACTAGGAGAACCTTCGGCAAGCGCTGCACCTGCTGTACAGAGTGTTTAACAATGGAGTATTTGTGACATGAAATCTTACGTCTTCTTTCTCCCCCTCCCACAACCAGGCTCCGCGCAAGTCAGTGTACGACCAACTGAACCAGATTTTAATATCAGACGAACACCTGCCAGAGAGCATCATCCTGGTGAACACCACAGATTGGCAGGGACAGGTGAGGGGCGAGGTGGGGGACGGTAAATAGGAGTGGGGTGAGCGGAGGTAGAGGGCAGGCCGGGGTGGGTGTGAGTGTGGGGAGCGGGTGAGTGTGGCGGGGGAAGAACAAGGGTTGCACAGGACTGGAAATGGCCACAGGTGTGTATGGCCAATTCCAGAATATAAATAGTTTTTCACTCCTTTGTCTCACCCACTGCACAAACAATCTCTTCAGCAAATACCTATCAAATTGCCTGTTCAATCTGCTGACAGTCTTCACCACTTCCTTGTGTTATCTCCTGGGTGAGGAGAGAGCTCACAAACAGGCCCCATTGTAACTCATCATCACTTTGTCTCTTCCAGTATCTGTGTGACCGGCTACAGGAGAAGAGCCAGCTAATGGTTAGCACGTGCTCAGCAGCAGACGTGCTGGCTGCCTTTAACACCATAGTCACACGCATCCAGAGATTGTAAGTACCTGATGCTTCTGACCATCAGAACTGACTCTTGCGTTCTGCTGGTAACCTGAGTGCACCATCGGCTCAAACAACAACAATAACATATTGCATTTATGAAGCATCTTTCACATCGGGAGGACCGTTGGCGCTGAACCGTTGAGGGTTTGTTTGCCATTGCACCAAGGCACTGGACCGTTGAGGGTTTGTTTGCCATTGCACGCGGGCAGATGTGGCCTACAAAGATGGCATTGGCAAATGGCAAACATTCCTTAATTTTTTTAGTACCTGTTTGATCTGGAACTGAGGCCTTTCAATGCAGCTTTATAGTGTAATGACAACAGTGCCTTGTGAATACCTGCTCCCAGGTCAGACACCCACGGCCCTGCTGAGCGGGAAACCAAGACCGGACCTCAGGCAGACGTTGGAGTGGGGGTAATTCCAAATGTATTTTCACCTCATTCCTCAGAACGGAACGGGTTTAAAAATATCACAGTGTTTCTTGCTTACAAATACATTCACTACTTTTCCCAGTAAAATTCTGTGAAGTGCTTTGAGACTTCTCAACAATATCATAAAGGCGCTATATCAAATACAACATTATTATCATCATTAATATGTCAGCTTGGCTGAGTGGTTTGCACTTTGGTCTCTAAATCAAAAGGTTGTAGGTTGAACACCCATATCAGGACTTGGAACTTGATAGGCTAGACTGACACTCCGATGCAATGCTTCAGTTGCCACCCTTCAGTTGAGACATTAAACTGAGATCCTGTCTCTCTGTTCAGTGAACATTAAAGACACTAAGGCATTATTCGAAAAGAGAAGTGAGTTTCTCTTGGTGTCCTCGCCAAAAATTTCCCAGATAAACTTAGTCATTCATGGCTGTTTGTGGCTTATTGATGTGCGTATATTGGCTGCTGCACTTGCTTACAAAATACAGTCACTACACTTTACAATGTATTCTGTGAAACTCTTTGACAGACTCTCCTGACACGAAAGATGTTGTATCAAATGTAAGGATTGTTATGATGTTGACCCATGCACTGTTAACTGTACTGACCCGTACTCCTCTCCTGCAGCTGTAACTGTAACTCGCAGATGCCTCCGCCGATGAAGGTGGCCGTGGCTGGAGACCAGTGCTACCTCAGCACCATCCTGCGCTTTTTTGTTGAGCAGCTGGCAAACAAGACACCCGACTGGCTTAACTATGTCCGCTTTCTGATTGTCCCTCTGGGTAAGTTTCCTTACTCCACACGCCTCTGTTTACCTAGCAGTAAGTAGGAACCCAGTTGTTAGTTGATTGGCGGATCACTTTCTGGGGGGTAATAATCCCTTCAAATTTTTTTAAAAAAAATTAATGGTCACTCAGTCCACCACTGTTTGTGGGACATTGCTGTGCGCAATTGGCTACAATGTTTTACCCACAAAATATAGTGTCAATTCATTTTGCAGTATATTCTGTGAAGCACTTTGAGACATCTCAACGACGTGATAAGGCGCTATATCACAATGCAGGGATTCTTTTTATTACATGGGTCTGATCAATCACAGAATTTTACAGCACAGAATGAGACCTGTCCTCAGCACCCTTTTAGATTTTTCTCTTTCGGATATTGACCCAATTTCCTTTGAAAACCTATCTATTTTGAACACCAGTGTTTTTGGTGTGACATTGCACACCCTGTCTATAAAAGCGAGTTTCAAACCTCTCCCTTTGCTTCTTGCTGATGAACTTAAATTGGTAAACCCTCCAGTCATCAACTCACAGATGAGTAGAAGCTTATCAAACAATTCTGTTTATGACACTTGCGACATCAACTTACATTTACGTAGCATCTTTCGTGAGGATACTTCAAAATGCTTTACGCAGCCAATTGGGGCTCTGAGCTCCCCAACCCTCTAAGTCCGCCCTTCTGAGCCCCCACTAGTCCCTCTGACCTCCCCTGAGACAGTGAGAGATTGTGAACTAAATGGTAACTTGTCCTCCTCAGGCTCCCATCCTCTGGCTAAGTACTTGGCATCTGTGGACAACCGGTACAACAGCTCGTTCATGGACTCAGCCTGGAGAGAACTGTTTAGCAGGACTGAGCCACCCACTGCAGGTACTTACTCAGAGTTCAGGGGAAGGCAGGAGCCTGGGGCTGGTAGTTGTGGATGGGGAGATGGGAGTCCGGGGAGATGGGAGTCCGGGGAGATGGGAGTCTAGGAGATGGGAGTCTAGGAGATGGGAGTCTAGGAGATGGGAGTCCGGGGAGATGGGAGTCCGGGGAGATGGGAGTCCGGGGAGATGGGAGTCCGGGGAGATGGGAGTCCGGGGAGATGGGAGTCCGGGGAGATGGGAGTCCGGGGAGATGGGAGTTGGGGATAGAGCCTGAGGTATGGAGTATGGGGAGAAGGGGGGGAGCCCAGGTTGTTGAGTGGACAGGTGTTTATTCTCTGCCACTCTCATTGCTTTTTTTGTCACTGCAGACGTGTTTGACGTTATTACCCGTGTTATGCAGTATGTTGCTGGAGCAAATGTGTCCCACCAGCTCCCAATATCTGAAGCCATGTTGACCTACAAACAAAAGAGGTAAGCCTGTAAGAAGACTGTGCCAGCCCTGCTTGTCACTGGGCTAACAATGTGGTGGGCACTACCCATCACTAGGCTAACAGTATGGTGGGGACTGCCCAGCCCTGGGCTAACAGTGTGGTGGGCACTGTCCAGCCCTGGGCTAACAGTGTGGTGGGTACTGTCCAGCCCTGGGCTAACAGTGTGGTGGGTACTGTCCAGCCCTGGGCTAACAGTGTGGTGGGCACTGTCCAGCCCTGGGCTAACAGTGTGGTGGGCACTGTCCAGCCCTGGGCTAACAGTGTGGTGGGCACTGCTCAGCCCTGGGCTAACAGTGTGGTGGGCACTGCTCAGCCCTGGGCTAGCAGTGTGGTGGGCATTGCCCAGCCCTGGGCTAACAGTGAGGTGGGGACTGCCCAGCCCTGGGCTAACAGTGTGGTGGGCACTGTCCAGCCCTGGGCTAACAGTGAGGTGGGCACTGTCCAGCCCTGGGCTAACAGTGTGGTGGGCACTGCTCAGCCCTGGGCTAACAGTGAGGTGGGGACTGCCCAGCCCTGGGCTAACAGTGTCCTTTAACCCTCAGTCTGAAAAGTTATTGGTGCTGGGGCTGCAGTAACCTCTCTTGGGGGCAGCTAAAATTACCCTTTATCCTTTCTGATGAAAAGTTACTTAGTACTTACCCCAGTAAGTGGCTTTGTTGCCTACTTATTTAAAGGAACTTTGTTTTAGCCAAAACTAAACTTGACTTGGACCTTTGACACAGGGAGTGAATCTGGGACCCATATGGACTGTGCAATGATAGGTAGTGGGGGTGGGGGGAGCTGGAGCCAACTCACAATGGAGTGTGGGTTTACAGGAAGAGTGTGTGGTGTTGGTGGACTGGTAAGATCCCAGTCCTGAGTTCATAATCTGTTTGTTGTGCTTGCAACCCATTACCCCACTGGGCGTATTGCTGGTGTACTTGGAGCGTGCTCAGAACATGCTCAGAGCGCATTCAGAACATGCTTGGAACATGTTGACATGAACCGGAGTGTGCTCGGAGACTGTTCAGAATGTGGTTGTAACTTGTTGCCTCAGAATGTGCTCAGGACATGTTGACGTGCTGAACATGTTCACACTCAAAACATGCTGGGAACAACATCAAAATTACACTCGTAAAGCGCCTTTCACATCGGGAGGACGTCCCAAGGCGCTGGACAGTCAGAGTTATTAAAAAGGAACATGCTGGGAACATGCTGAGCTGCTGGGAACATGCTGGGGTGCTAGGAACATATTCCTTGTGTTTTGCTGCCTTTAACCTTGAGTCCTGTAGCTTAGTGGTTGGAGCACTCACTTCGCAAGTGAGAGGACCTGGGTTCGATTCCCGGGTAGAGCAAAACATTGTGCAAGTTTCCTTACTCCACATGCCTCTGTTTATCTAGCAGTAAGTAGGAAGCCAGTTGTTAGTCAATTGGTGGATCGCTTTTCTGGGGTAATAATTCCTTTAAAAAAATAATAACTTTGGTCACTTAAACTATGACTTTTGTGAGACTGCTGTGCGCAATTGGTTGCCGTGTTTCGCCCACAAATTCACTTTACACTATATTCTGTGAAGTGCTTTGTGACGTCTAGAAGGCGTGATAAGGCTCCATATCAAATGCAAGGATTATTATAATTTATTCTGAGTATTTTCAGGTAATTCTACATTTTGCTTTTTTTAAAAAAAATCTTTTTTTTTCTGTGCTCCATCAAGGAAAAGAAGTCTATATTTTGATTTTTATATCAGGTATCTGCTTGTGTGTCCGCACACTGTCTGTCTTCTTGTTGGAGAGACACGTTTTTTGACGTGCGTGTATATAAGAACCTACAAACCTGTGTTCTGTCCTCCGTTTGTGCCGTGACTCATCACATGTCAAGTTTGTCTTACGTTGGCTTTGAGTGAGTGTATGTGCGTGTGCAATGACAGAACTGGAAATGGAGTGATTTTCCAGTTCATATGGAGTGCACCTCTCAGGCCTAAGACTGGTGCAGTTCACCACTTTGTTCCACTCACCCACACGAACATGAGGTGTTCAAATGACCACCAGCACTATATCCTTTGAGTAAGGGGATTGCGAGTGCTAATGGGAAAGAGCTAAAACGTTAAATTGAGGTTTAGCCATCTCCCCAATTTAAGGCTGTTGTCGTTTTCCTTTCTATTCCCTTCCCCATTTTTCCTCCTATTACCCCCTCCTTTTTCCCCCTCCTATTTCCCCTCCCCCTCCTAAAGAATAAAAATGCGGTCACCCAATCCGTGACTGTTTGTGCGACATTGCTGTGTGCAATTGGCTGCCGTGTTTCGCCCACAAAATACGATCAATTTACTTTACAATATATTCTGTTAAGCACTTTGAGACGTCTCAACAACGTGATGAGGCGCTATATCAAATGCAAGATTATTATTCTTCCCCCTCCTATTCAGCCCCTCCTATTCCCCCTTTCCCCTCCTCTTTTCCCTCCTATTCCCCGTTTTCCCTCCTATTTCCCCCTCCCCCGCGTATTCCCCTTCCTCTTCCCCCTTTCCCCTCATATTCCCCTGTTCCCCATTTCCTTTTTACTGCCGGTGTTTCTGCAATGTTAGCGTCTTCTCTCCTGCAGCTTTTGGACAGTTCCACGGATTCCCTCCAGCACCTCGCCCAAGCCGTTAATAATACGTGAGCGTCAGCAGGGTGAGGCCATCACATCCCGATCCTGGTCTCACCCGACCCCCCTCATGCACCTCTCAGCAGGGGTTCTCTAAATACTGAGCCATTGGGGCCTCCCACTGCTAGTTATTCAGTTCACTGTGAGTGTGCCTCTCTAGGGCACAGGCACGGCACACCTATCTTTTTGGCCAATCTCCTCCCCTGAATGTGTCCATTGGCGAGATGGTGATGTACGTATCTGTTTCCTGTCCCAACTTGTCTCTCTCACTGTGTTTAATGCTAATACCCAACTGCAATTTGTTCCGCGTTTGACATTCTGGAATATTCACTCTTTCTAAATCTTTACTGTGTAACTTGTACGTTGTTATATAACCAGCAGCTGCATAGAGACCTTGGTTTGAATGGGAATGTATCGATGTGCGTGAGTGTGAGAGTGGTTGTGGGGTTAGTCAGTCACAGTGATGAGTTGCTGGTGTTTCACACATTGCAGTGACAGGCGAGGAGTTGGGTGCTGCCTTGCTCTTTCTCCACAGAATGTTTGAGGGAGACAGAGAGCAACGTTAGCCATTGGGAGCTGAGGTCACACAGCCTGCTGTCAGAATCGATTTCCACTGCTCGAAAAGAATAAGTCGGGGAACGTTTACATTGCATCACCCTGTGAGGCCACAGTGCATCTGAAAGAGAGTTGGAGCCACACTCAGCTCTCAAGTACTTTCGTATCTTCCACACCCCTCACACTCTGCAGTGTGTGTCCCCCTCACTCTTATCTCACACAAACACACATACTTCAGCGTGTTCACACCCCCCTCCCCAACTCTGCTGTGTCCATCCATCTCTCTTATCTCCGCCCCCCCGCCCCAACTGTGGCATGTTCCCACTTACACCATATGGTGTGTGCTTCCACCCATCTCACATAACTTGTATCATGTCCCCCCTGAAGATGTGTGGCATGTGTCGTTCCCTTCCTCCCCCACCCCCCCACCCTAAGACGTAGTTGATAGTTTCCTGTGCAGTAAATGTCCGGTGGCAGGAGGGAATGTTTTCAGCAGGAAGGGAGTACAGATGGGCTGTTACTAAAGACTAGAGCTGCAGACTTTTCTTTAGACATTGCATTACTAGAATTCTTCCTGTGTTGTACCACAGAAGCTGTGAATAATGATGATCATCTTCTCTCACCTCAGCCCCGACGAGGATTCCTGCCAGAAGTTTGTTCCCTTCGTTGGTGTAAGTCTAATTTTTACTTATCTCAATTCTCACAGTTCCAGGATCAGGCTTTGTTGCCCTGTTCAACTTTCCGAGCTTCCCTCTGGCCTGAGTCATAGAATCTTACAGCAATGCAGGAGACCATTCGGCCCAAAAGTGCCTGTGCCTGTGCCGGCTATTTGAAAGAGCTACCAACTAGTCCCACTCCCCCCCACTTACCCTATAGTCTTGCAAATTGTTCCTTTTCAAGTACCTATCCAATTCTCTTTTGAAAGCTACTATCGAATCTGGTTCCACCACTCTTTCAGGCAGTGCATTCCAGACCGTAATAACTCTGGGTTAAAAAAAAGTTTGCGTCATCTCCCCTCTGGTTCTTTTGCCAATTATCTTAATCTGTGTCTTTTGGTTACCGATCCACCTGCCGGGGGAAACAATTTCTCCCTATCTACTCTGTCAAAACCTCTCATAATTTTGAACGCTTCTATTAAATCTCCCTTTAAAATTCTCTGCTACAGAAATGTAATTTTGTTGTTTTGTTGTTGCTCTAAGGAGAACAATACCAGCTTCTCTAGTCTCTCCACAAAGCTGAAGTTCCTCATGCTTGGTATCATTCTGGTAAATCTCCTTTGCACCCTCTCCATTCTGACATCCTTCCTAAAATGTGGTGCCCAGATTTAGGCACAATACTCCAGCGATTTGTAAAGGTTTAGCATAACTTCCTTGCTTTTGCGTTCTATGTTTCTATATGCTTTTTTAACGGCTTTATTAACTTGCCCTGCCACGTTAAAAGATTTGTGTATGTGAATGCTCAGGTTTTTCTGTTCCTGTACCCCCTTTAAATTTGTACCAATTATCTTATGTTGTCTATCCTCATTCCTCCTCCCAAAACTTTTGTCTGCCCATATCACCAGCCAATCTATGTCCTTCTTCAGTCTGCTACTATCCTCCTCACTGTTTGCTATTTTTCCGGTTTTGCGTTGTATGCAAACTTTTAAAATTGTGCTCTCTATACCCGAGTCCAGGTCATTAATATATACCAAAAAGAGCAGTGGTCCTAATACCTGTGTGGGACACCACTGTATACTTCCTTCCAGTCTGAAAAACATCCATTCACCAATACACTACACTCTACTTTCTGTCACGCTGTCACTGTTCCTTTAATTCCATAAGCTTCAATTTTGCTAACAAGTCTATTATGACTTCTCCACCTTTATCTCCTCCTTCAACCTTTCCCTCCACATCCACTCCGCCACCCACATCCACAGTCACCCCTTCGACCTGGTTATTACTCGGGGCCTCATCATCCCGGACCTCACCATCATCAACAAAGCGAACTCGGACCATCACTTCATCTCACTTAACTCCTCTCCCCAACCCACCTCCATCTCCTACCGCCCCTGGAAAAAAATCTCGCTCCCCCACTCTTGGTTGCCTTGAAGTCATCTGAACTCCTACCCCTCTGGGCTGCCTCCCACAATAACTTATCCTCCTCAGCCACTCTTCTCCGGAGCTCCTTCTCCTCCACTCACGATTCCCTTGCTCCCCTCACTTCCCAAACTGTCTCCTAGTCATGTAAGCCTCCATGGTACACCAGCCACCTCTGCTCCCTTAAAGCACAGATGCATGCCGCTGAACACACCTGGCTTAAATCAAACTTAACAGTCCATCGGCAGATCTGGTTGGACCTTATCAAATCCTACTCCGCCCTCGCCTCCGCTAAATCGTCGTTCTACTCCAAGACAATCTTGAAGGCCAAGAACAACCCCAGGCTCCTGTTCTCCAATATACTCCAACCACCCTCTCACACCTCGCCCATCCTTGCCTCCAATGCCAACAGCGTAACAATGCTGGACTTCCTCGAATCCAAAGTTGAGGGGATCCGCTCAGCTGCCTCTGCCCATTCGTTTACCTCCCCGTCTCACCCTGGCCCCTACCCATTCCTCCCTCCACACCTTCGAACCTGTCTTCCATTCCTCTCACCACCACTATAACCCATAGGAACCCACCTGATCCCTCGACCCCATCCCTACCCCTCTCCTTACCTCCCAGTTCCACCTCCTTGTCCCTCTACTCACAGACATAATAAACCTCTTCCTGTTCACTGGCACCATTCCCACCCCATTAAAAACCGCCGTCATCACTCCTATCCTTAAAAAAACCCTCCCTGCACCATTACTGCTCTCAAACTATTGCCTCATCTCCAACCTCCCTTTCCTGTCCAAGGTCCTGGAAAGAGTTGTTGTTTCCCAGCTTCACTCCTTCCTCTCCCGCCACTCCCTTCACAAATTCTTCCAGTTGGGTTTCCGTGCCACCCACAGCACAGAAACAACCCTGGTCAAAGTGACAAATGACATTCTGTTCATCTTCCTCTGCCTTCTCGTCCTCCTTGACCTCTCTGCTGCCTTTGACACTGTTGACCGCTCTATGCTCATCCACCGCGTCGCCTCTCACCTCAATCTTCATGGCTCTGCCTTGACTGGTTCAAATTGTACCTCTCACAACCCCTCCACTTCATCTCCACAATCGGTTTCTCCTCTAGACCCCGCACCGTCTCTTGCGGCGTTCCTCAGGGCTCTGCCCTTGGTCTCCTTCTCTTAATATCTATATGCTCCCTCTTGGTGACATCATCTGGAGACATGGGATCAAATTCCACATGTATGCAGATGACACCCAACTCTACCTTTCTACCTCCACCCTTGACTCCAGGACCACTGCTGTCCTGACAGAATGTTTGTCAGACATCAAGTCCTGGATGAGAGCAAACTTTCTTCAGTTCAATGTCAACAAGACCGAGGCTCTCCTGATTGTCTCCCGTCAGCGCCTCCACACCTCAGATTCTGACAGCATCCATGGATGCACACTCCACTTTGCTAAGCCAGGCTGGAACCTTGGCATCTTGTTTGACCCTCAACTATCCTTTCTATCCCACATCAGTGCCATGACCTACTCTGCCTTCCCCCACCTCTGCAACATTGCCCGGCTCCACCACTGTCTCACACTGCAGGCCACCGAAACCCTCATACACGCATTCATTACATTGAGGCTTGACTATGCAAACTCCTTGCTTGTCGGACTCCCCAACTCTTCCCTACTTAGGCTGCAGATCATCCAGAACTCTCTGAGGCCTATGTCCTCTCCCGCACCAGGCTCCACGACCCTATCACCCCAACCCTCGCCCGACTCCACTGGCTTCCCATCCCACAGAGTATACAGTTCAAGATCCTGGTCCGCACCTTCAAAGCCCTCCATGGTCTCGCTCCCCCCTACCTCTGCAACCTCCTAATGCCCTACCATCCTGCCTGCTCGCTCCGTTCATTGGGTTCCGGCCTGCTTTGCATCCCCCGCCTTGCCTGTCCCACCATTGTTGGGCGGACCTTCTGTCACTCTGCCCCTACCCTCTGGAACTCCATCCTGCAGTCCCTCCACCTCACCCCCGCCCTGGCCTCCTTCAAGACCCATCTCAAGACCTCCTCTTCCGTTGTGTTTTCGATCAGCCTGCTTCCCCCCCTGCCCTCCACCCTCCCCAATCCCAACCCCCAGCTCGGGTCTGAAACACTGACTGTCCAGCACCTTGGGACGTCCTCCCGACGTGAAAGGTGCTGTACAAATGTAATTTTGTTGTTGTATGTGGCACTTTATCAAACGCCTTTTGAAAGTCCATTTAAACAGTATCAACTGCATTACCTTTATCAACCCACTCTGTTACTTAATTGAAGAACTTAATCAAGTTAGTCAGACACGATTTGCCTTTAACATATCCGTGCTGGCTGTCATTAATTAACCCATGTTTTTTCAAGTGAAAATTAATTTTGTCCCGGATTATGGTCTCTAGAAGTTTCCCCACTACCAACGTTAGGCTGACTGGCTTGTAGTTACCAGATTTATCCCTCTGTGAGTCTGGCTCGTAATTGACATAACTCTAGTGTAAAGTGTATTCTCCTTTCACATTCTTTCTTCCTTCTACTGGGGAGGACTACCATAGACACCTCGTCCCAATGAGCGTTCTCCATGTGGGTCTTAGTACAATAAAAATTTACATTTATTCAGCACCTTTCATGTTGAGAGGATACGCCAAGGTGCTTAACAATAATAGCTTGGCACCTGAACTGAGGATGGGACCCGAGGGGGTAGAGAGGAGAAAGGTAACCAAAATTACATTCAAAGAGATAGGTCTTGAGACGGACCTTAAAGGAGCTGAGAGAGGGAGTGAGTCAGAGGGACTCCAGGATGGGGTTCCGGAGATCAGGAGCAGGCTGCTGATAGTGGGGTGAGCAGGGTGGGAGACATGAAGCAAGAGAGTGCCTGCTGAGCAAAAGAAGCAGCCAGATCAGTACAGTAATACTGTATATTCATAGTGAGTGTCAGACATCACAGACCCAATCCTGTCCTCACCTGACATCCCACACATTCCACCAGGGTATTTCTGTTAGGAGAGTGGTGAGGAGCAGGGAAACCTGGTTAAATTTTCCTTTCTTTAAATCAGGGGGCCCTGAGGCCAATCACACAAGGTTTAAGGCTAAAACATAAGTTTACTTTTGTTGAAAGACTGGATGGCCTGCTCATTGTTCAGACAGTTTTGTGAATTGAAGGATGGTGCTATGACCAGTGAGCAGGGAGGGTAAACCTGCAGTCAGTGGCTAACCCCACACTAACTGTTTCACTCTCATTCCTGTAGGTGGTCAAGGTGGGCATTGTGGAACAGTCCCTCTCAACATCAGGTGAGTGCTCGGTTATTTCTCTCCGGTGGATTCTCAGCGGTGCAGATATTATGTGTGCTGAGGCCATGTGTATATTTTCGTACTGATGGGTTTGTTTTATGTGTATTCTTATATCACAAAATTGCTGTGTTATGAGATCATGTGTGTAATCTATGTATTGATGTTGCATATATATGAGGTGTGCACTGATGTGACATGTATATGGGATGTGCACTGATGTCTGCTCCTCTGTGTATTTAGTGGACTCCGATGATGCCATGCTTTGCAATATCAGCAGCCTGTCGCCATTGCCAACAACCACGGCCCCTTCCTATACCATCGCCACACCACCACCCTCTCCCTCCGTCTCCAGCAGTCTGTCAGGAGCCGGGTAAGAACAAGTGTCGGCATACATAACATAACATATAGGAGCAGGAGTAGGCCATTCGGCCCTTTGAGCCTGCCCTGCCATTCAATCATGGCTGATCTTCTAATCTAATTCCACTAATAACCTAACCCCTCCTTATCCCCATATCACTTAATCCCTTTTGCAATAAGAAATCTATCTATCTCAGTCTTGAATATGTTCAAGGACTGAGCGTCAACAGCCCTTTGGGGTAGTGAGTTCCATACATTCACCACCCTTTGAGTGAAGAAGTTCTTCCTCAACTCAGTGCAAAAGGGCTGACCTCTGATTTTAAGGTTGTGACCCCTGGTTTTAGTTTCTCCAACCAGGGGAAACAATCTCCCACTATCTACTCTATCATGCTCTTTGATGATCTTATAGGTTTCTATAAGATCCCCTCTAATTCTTCTATATTCTAGAGAATATAGGCCCAAATTGGTCAGCCTATCCTCGTAACTCATCCCCTTCATCCCTGGTAGTAACCTAGTAAATCTACGCTGCACCCCCTCCAAGGCAAGTGCATCCTTCCTTAAATAAGGAGACCAAAACTGCACACAGTATTCTAGGTGTGGTCTCACCAGGGCCCTATACAGTTGCAGCAAGACTTCCCTACTCTTATACTCTAAACCTTTCATAATGAATGCTAACATACCGTTCGCCTTCCTAATTGCTGCTGCACCTGCAGACTAACTTTCTGTAATTGGTGTACAAGGACACCCAAGTCCCCCTGGACGCTAACACATTCCAACCTCTCCCCTTCTAAAACATAACCCGCTCTACTGTTTTTGCTATATAGGTGGATGACTTTGCACTTCCCTACATTATACTTCATCTGCCACCTACCTGCCCAATCACCTAACCTATCTATGTCGTGCTGCATTTTTTTAATGTCATCCTCTGTATTGACACTTCCTCCTAGTTTTGTGTCATCCGCGAATTTAGATATATTAAATTCGATGTCCTCATCTTGATCGTTGATGTAGATGGTAAATAGCTGAGGCCCAAGCACTGATCCTTGTGGCACTCCACTCGTCACATCCCGCCAATCTGAAAAGGACCCATTTATCCCTACTCTTTGTTTCCTACCCGTTAACCATTCCCCAATCCACGTTAATATGCTCCCCCCAATTCCAACGGCCCTTATCTTTTGGACTAACCTTTTATGCGGCACTGAGTGTTGTAAGCACGATCAATACAGATGCATTGTGCGGCTGATTGGCCAGATCAAACTTTTGCTCAAACTCTCCTTGGGCAGACTAAGGACACTTAGCAGGCTAAGACAAACCACAGAGGTTAGAACACAGCAAGAGATTAGTTAACTATACACAACAACAACTTGCATTTTATATAGTGCTCTTCAAACGGGGTAGTGTCCCGGAGCTCTTCACAGTGACAGTGTCCGACAATGAGCCAACGGGAGAGGGAGATGGGAGGCGATTGTAAACACAATCAAAAAGGAAGGTATTTAGTCAGGATTTGAAGGTGGGGAGGGAAGGGGAAGGCAGAGGGATTGAGGGAGAGAGTATCAGAGTTTTGTGGCATAGTGACTGAAGGTACGGAAGGCATGAGGGACAATTAGGAGGCCGGAGGCAGTGGGTGGTGGAGTGGGGGGTAAGCAGGTTCATAATAAATATTATCTTGCATTTGATATAGCATTTTTCATGTCTTCTAGATATCTCAAAGCACTTCACAGAATATACTGTAAGGTGAATTTTAATCCTTGCATTTGCATTTGGTATAGTCTGCATATTTGTCCCACAAACAGTCGTGGATTGAAGTGACCAATTTATTATTGTTTTTTTTCTTGAGGGATCATTATCAGGCGTATGGAGTAAGAGAACTTGCCCAGCGTTTCACCCTGCCGGGAATCAAACCCAGGTCTCTCGCTTGCGAAGCGAGTGCTCTAACCATTGAGCTGCAGGACTCCACAGGTTTGATGGGTTTGAGATGCGAGGGAATGCAGTGAGTCTCTCGGGGGAAGAAAATAGGAGAGAGTCAATAGTTATTTAGCGACTTTACTTGAAGGGGTGTATGTCAGGGTTAGGGCTATGATGCCCTTGGAGTCAAATATCCTGCTGACACTCCCTCCCTATTGCGTGTGTTCTGATATCCACATGTGTACTGATGTGCATGTATATTGTGTAGGAAGTAGCACTTAGGGAAGCAAACTCAGGAATCTGGTGCGATATTGAGAGAGGCTATGGATTGGGGCCCAGTGACTCCTGTGTGAGATTCAGGTCTTGTCACTTTGGATTGAGTCCAGTTTTGCCTCATTGCTCTGGTCTTTGACCTCTGTCTTTGCTGCCTTGTCCAGCTCCCCAAGCGCTGGGAGCGAGCTGATGGGATTGCAGGTGGATTACTGGACCACACAAATGCTGGAGAAGAAAAAAGAGGGCGAGAAACGGGACATGGGCAATAAGAACACTCTGAAGAGCAACTTCCGCTCGCTGCAGGTCAGCCGGCTGCCGAGTGGCGGAGAGCTGCTCGCACCCGCCACTATGCTCATGACTGTGGTCACCAAGGAGAAGAACAAGAAAGGTCAGCGAACAGACTGCTCCCAGGGATCGCAGCCCAGCGCTCTAACCACATTCTTCCCCCCCCACTGCCAAATGCTCTGATCCCCCCTTGCCCTGCACTTCATACCCTCTCTCACTCTCGTTCCAATGGTCAATCTCTGTTACTCTCTTTCCAGTGATCGATCTCTTTCTTCTCTCTCTGTATCTCTCTCCTCACTGCAATAACCAATCTCTCCCTCTCACTGTATATCTCTCTCCCCAATGATCTCGCTCTCTCATGCTCTCTCTCCAATAATCAATCTCCCTCTCTCTCTCTCTCTCTCTCGTGATCTCTCCCTCTCTCTCTCCCTCCAGTGATGTTTCTCAGCAAGAAACCAAAGGAGAAGGAGGTGGACTCTAAGAGTCAGGTGATTGAAGGCATCAGCAGACTCATCTGTACAGCCAAACACCAGCAGACGATGCTGAAAGGTGGGAAGAAATCTCACGCCACCCCACGCACCGCCCCCCCCCCCCACCCCTATGCAGTTTTAGCTTATTAAACTCCAGCCGTTACCCCAACACAACCCTGGGTTCCCCAAGCCTTGCGCTTGTGCGTGGCTGCCAGACCCCGTGTGGGACCAGACAGACTAAACTGTCCTTTCCAAGATTGTCACGCCAATGCCAGTGCATCGCTGCCACCTAGTGGTATAGAAACAACAGGTCCGTGACTGGACTGCCAGCCAGCAAGGCCCTGGAGACCAGAGCGGGCTTTATTCCAAATCTAATTCTGAGCCGTGTTGAGAGTGTTCAAACACCTGCTGGAGGTTCAGAGGTCACTGACCTGCCCTCAGCTCTCGCCTGATACCTTTGAGGCTTTTGGGGATCAAGAGGAAAATGTTTTGCGCCTTTTCACCTAGCCTCACGTTAACATGGTGTGGCTCCAGTCTATAGCCTCACATTAACATGGTGTGGCTCCAGTCTATAGCCTCACATTAACATGGTGTGGCTCCAGTCTATAGCCTCACATTAACATGGTGTGGCTCCAGTCTATAGCCTCACATTAACATGGTGTGGCTCCAGTCTATAGCCTCACATTAACATGGTGTGGCTCCAGTCTATAGCCTCACATTAACATGGTGTGGCTCCAGTCTATAGCCTCACATTAACATGGTGTGGCTCCAGTCTATAGCCTCACATTAACATGGTGTGGCTCCAGTCTATAGCCTCACATTAACATGGTGTGGCTCCAGTCTATAGCCTCACATTAACATGGTGTGGCTCCAGTCTATAGCCTCACATTAACATGGTGTGGCTCCAGTCTATAGCCTCACATTAACATGGTGTGGCTCCAGTCTATAGCCTCACATTAACATGGTGTGGCTCCAGTCTATAGCCTCACATTAACATGGTGTGGCTCCAGTCTATAGCCTCACATTAACATGGTGTGGCTCCAGTCTATAGCCTCACATTAACATGGTGTGGCTCCAGTCTATAGCCTCACATTAACATGGTGTGGCTCCAGTCTATAGCCTCACATTAACATGGTGTGGCTCCAGTCTATAGCCTCACATTAACATGGTGTGGCTCCAGTCTATAGCCTCGCATTAACATGGTGTGTCTCCAGTCTATAGCCTCACATTAACATGGTGTGTCTCCAGTCTATAGCCTCGCATTAACATGGTGTGTCTCTTCAGTCTCTATAGATGGGGTGGAGTGGAATGATGTGAAGTTTTTCCAGCTAGCAGCGCAGTGGCCAACTCATGTCAAGTACTTCCCGGTGGGAATATTCGGCTACTCCAAGACTGTGTGACCAGAGGAGACTAACTCGACTCTGAAGCCAAGCTTTTCCTGTGGAATAATTCGACTGCTGCCTCATCCTTGTTTATTTCTTCTAGCGAGAGACAGAGAGAGAGAATGTTGCTGAGAGCGCGGCTGTGCCTGGTGCAGAGCCGACCAGCTCTTGCCCTGTGAGGCAGCTTTCTTCACACATGCACTTTTGGAAGTTATCACCAATGTGAAGTAGGAGAGCGACGAGCAGGAATCGTCTGGGGGGAAGCGTGTTGTTGTTCTGAAAGGACTGGTGCCACAAGAGCGCCTCCCCCACCCCACCCTCAGACCGACTCCCGGCCACTGGCCCTCGGAGGAGGAACGTCGGTACTGCCAGCCACAGCAGATGACGAGCAGACACAAAGCAGCCTCCAGCTCCCGAGACTGTCCTTTTCCTTGTAAATAAAAATACAGAGACCGGAGACCCGGCAAAGCCACCAGAACCCCAGCTGTGTTTACCCCCCTTTGTCTGTCCCATTTCCCTTAATCTCTGCTTCTCCTCGAGTTGAGGCACAGTTACAACTCCTGAATCCCAGCAGTCGTGGAGCCTCGAGGGAAACAGTCAGCCATCCTACCCGCTCACACACTACAGTCACATACAGATACACAGAACTCACACTACAGTCACATATAGACACAGAATTCACACTACAGTCACGTACAGACACAGAGCTCACACTACAGTCACATAGAGACACACACAGCTCACACCCTGGAGTCACATACAAACACACACAGCTTACATACGACAGTCGCATAGAGACACTCCATCACTACAGCCATACACAGAGCTCACACAATCCTTCACTACAGCCACACACAGACATTCCAACACTACAGACACACACAAGCTCAGAGAAGGGGTCCTGTGAATGTTGGATGGAGAGCTGGTGGACTGTTTTGTCTGAAATTGTTAATGTGTGAGAGGAGTGCGATGGGGTGTGGATGTGGGTGGGCTCGAGGCTGTTTGCTATCTGGGAGAATG
The DNA here is from genome assembly GCF_018977255.1 of Callorhinchus milii. Classification (NCBI taxonomy): domain Eukaryota; kingdom Metazoa; phylum Chordata; class Chondrichthyes; order Chimaeriformes; family Callorhinchidae; genus Callorhinchus; species Callorhinchus milii. The sequence continues at coordinate 75,151,429 of NW_024704744.1, read as the reverse complement.
GATAGTTTTCCAAGATTGTTTGAGTAACTTATTAACTGAGTGTTTTTGATGCTTCCTTGTGTTCCTGGCAGCTCCAGTGTTGGCTTTCTCTGCCTGGCCTCTAGCGCTACTCCTGCTTCTGTGCAGCGCTTAGACTCTCTGGCTTCGGTCTGTTTGTGAGCTGCCATCCTCCCGCCCCGCTCCCTCCAAAGTTTCAAATCACACAACACGCAGCTTTTATTGGGTTAAAGATGAGTAGTTTCTGCTACATGCACTGGCTACAAATCATGTGTGCACACAGCACAGACATATAGTGCATGCATGCAGAGCACATACATGTGCCAGCACATGCACACAGCACATTGATGTGGACACATGTGGCAGCCCATAGAGTAGTACATCAGGGCTGTGGCCCGAGAGGGTCTGATATTTTACATTGTGAACGTTTCTGTGACGAGGCAGTGGTCAGAGTGGGTGCCTGTTGACATTCTGTCACACACACACACACCCACCACACTGGGAGCCTGTGCTCGGGGAGAGTGAACACTGGGGTTTGTTTAACCCTTCGTTTGCTGAGCTTTGTTTGATGGAAATTCTGTGCACAAGCAGCTGATGGAAACGGTCAGCGTTTGGGAAATGCCACTGAGGGATTTGTATCTGTGCATGTTTTACCCGGGTGAAACCTGGACTGTAATTTTATACTTTTTATGCAATTCCCACTCTCTCACAAGCACCAAGCACAGAGAAAGAACTTGCATTTTTATAGGTCCTCAATGTGTCAAAATGCCTCAAGCTGCTTCACAGATGATTTCTGTCATATCTGGTGACACATGTGGCAGCCAGTTTGCGCACAGCAGGATCGCACACAGCCATGAGGTGAATGAACGATTAATCTGAAAGATTGTTGGCCAGGATGTTTCCACAGCAGAGTTTCTGTCATGGTTCATCAGCATACACCCACATCTGTGCAATAGGGTCAGAGGGAAAGGAGGAAGAGTGATCCCTCTCTCCTCTGCACTCGATCCAGCACTTCCAGGTCAGGAACAGTACAGGTTAGAGACAGAGTAAAGCTCTCTCTACACTGCCCGTCCACGCTCCCAGGTCAGTGACAGGATGGGTTAGAGTCAGAGTAAAGCTCCCTCTAACCTGTCCTTACACACTACCAGGTCATTGACAGCCAAGGGTTAGAGACAGAGTAAAGCTCCTCATCCCCAAAGCTCCTGCCTCCCCCACTGGTTTCTGTGCTTTGTGTGTGTGTGAGAGAGTGGGACAGGTTTTGTGCACATATTTTGTATCAGATTATATTTTTGAAAGTTGTCAATTTGTCAAAACTTGTTTTAAAGCTTAGTTCTGACAGCAGGTTAGTGTCATTGTGTCAATGTTCTGTGTTGATCTTAGCCTAACCCCTTTGGCATTAATGTTCCATATGACTGTATTCATGATCTATTTGTACTGATAACAATGCTAATACAGGGATTGAATCACTCCCTCATGTTCTCAGAGGTACTAGTGCCTGGCTTTAGTTACCAATAATTTCCGAGTATCGCCTGGCGTCTCTCGTCTCCTGAAGCTTCAGTTCTCTCGCACTGGCATTCGGTTCCACTGACTCCCACTAATATAACACCCAAATAGCCATATTCTAGCTGATTATGAGAGGAAGCAGTGTAGCTGAACTCCAAAAGCTGCCTACACTCTACAATAAGAATCCTAGCTCTCAATAGAGTGCTGTTCACATCAGAAGTTTCTAAATCCTTCACAGGATTTTACTGAAATGTGGAGTTATTGTGTAGGTGTCTGTACACATGCATCATTCCCCAGTGGATCGAGTTCCAAGATCCTTGTCCGCTCTTTTAAATCCCTCCAGTCTTGCTCCACCCTTACCACTATGACCTCCTTCAAACCTACCAACCCGGCCACTCCCTTCACTGGCATGCCTCAAGTCTCCCATCCTGTCTGCCCACCATTGGTGAGCAGGCTTTCAGCCTATCTGTACCCACTTTCTGGAACTTCACCTCAGTCCCAATGACTCACTCCCTCCCTCACCTCTTTCAAGGACTGTCTCTGACCTCATTATTCCCTCAGCACCCACCCCCAGCTCAGGTCCCAAATCAGGACTGTCAACCACCTTGGGACGTCCTCCCAACATGAAAGTCACTGCATACATGTAAATTGCATTGTGTTGTTTAGAACAGGAACATGGGAAATTGTGGTTCTCGATGGAGATCAGCCTCATGGCCATTATTTCATAAAAGGTTTCTCTTGAGTTGAGCTTCCTGATCTTTAGCATCAGCCCTGGTTCGTGTTGACATTTCTCCATTCAGTTCTTCAGAAGCATTTAGATATAATAAACCCAATTGTGCGACATCTGCCTATCTGTGCAGCTCAGTGAGAAATCAACATCAATCAAACAGCAAATTTTACTCAGCACGAGGTTGGGCCAGGTAAAAAATCACAGGCTATTGAACAGCTGGTGCTGCATGGTGGTTTATTGCACTGCAGACACCAGGTGAGAAAGAGGGATGTTGATTTTTGGAGCAAGAATTTGAAGGAGAGTTGGGGGGGGTGGTTGAACAAGATGCTGAGGTTCGGCACTGGATACATGAGGTAGAGCGAGCACCCGTGCAGGTTGAGGTGAGAAGGTAGTGACAGAAGCCAAGCAGCGCCGTTGACGTTTAACTGAAAAGTTGGAATTCATCCAAGGCTTGATGTTTGACAGGCAATCGCTCAGACCACAATGGTCCTGGAGTCGAGGGTGGAGGCAGTGAAATGGAGTTGGCCTTCATCCATGTACATGTGGGAATGAACCCTACACCTGTGGATGATGTCACCAAGTGGGAATGAACCCTACACCTGTGGATGATGTCACCAAGTGGGAACGTATAGATATTAAAGAGGACAGGGACAGAGCCCTGAGGAATGATGCAGGTGACTGCGGGGGCATGAGACAACAGTCTGAATACGATAAAGAGAAACCAGGGGAGGCTCAGAGGGAGGCGCGAGGGACTTGATATAAAATGGTGAGCGAGATGAGTTAATTCACTGAGACTATTAGGATTAATTCAGTGCATGGTAAACACCCCTTCTCCCCCCCCACCTTATTTTGATAATGTGTAGACAGATACAATTGGTTATTCACCTCAATGGCTTTTTGTGGGAGATTGATTGCTGTTTGGAAATTGGCTGTGTTCGCTTTCAGCCCTTTGTGGCACTGTTCATAATCCTGCCCAGGCTGTACAAGACAGGAATATGAACAGGGCTTAACTCTGCAGCAACCTATGTGGTGGTGGGAATGGGGTAGAGAATGCTGGAGGCAGACAGTGCGAGTGGAGGCACGAGGCAGTCAGGAGTAGTACTTGTTTATTAAATATCTGTCTCAAGCCAAGCTCAGTTGGACGCCGCAATGGACGGCAGGTTCACGTAGCTCTTCATGGGGGGCAGGGGCCGGATCTTGCGGCCAGCCCAGCCTCCTTTCCTCTGCCACAACCCACTCGATGGCCTTTTCCCAAGCCAGCGGTTCCGGCCGGCTTTCCCGATGATCCGCTGATTGTGGGCCACGTTTGAGATGCGCCCAACGGTGGCAATGCAGGTCTCCAGCACCTGTGTGTGTGGGGGGGAGAGAGAAGCAATCATAATACAATCCATACAACATGGCCCCACCACTCAGCACAGCCAAATGGCCCAATCAAATGCTGGACGGGGATGGGGGCTGTAATATGCCCTCCACCGCATCGCCCGTCTCCGCCAATACCTCTCTCCGAAAGCCGCTGAAACCCTGGTCCATGCCTTTGTCACCTCTCAGCTGCACTATTTTAACACCCACCTCGCCGGCCTCCCATCCACTACCATCCATAAAATCCAGATTATTCAAAACTCTGCCGCCCGGATTCTCACCCGAACTAAACTCCTCTCCCCGATCACCCCAGTCATTGCCAGACTGCACTGGCTGCCTGTCCCAGAGAGGATCGACTTCAAGATCCTCACCCTTGTCTTCAAATCCCTCCACTCCTCTGCACCCCCCTACCTCTCTGACCTCCTCTCTCAAAACAGTGCCCGTTGCCTTCGTTCCTCTGGGTCTGGCCTCCTCCCCAAGTCCTCCGCTCCACCCTCGGCGGCTGTGCCTTCAACCACTAAGCCCCGAGGCTCTGGATCTCCCTTCCTCACTCCCTTCGCCTCGCTCCCTCTCTTCCTATTTTCAGGTCTTGGCTGAAGACCTTTCTTTTCAACTGTGCCTTTGGTCACCTTCCTTCCCCTCCCCCCGGCTTGGCCCCGGGATCCGTTACTGTGAAGCGTTCTGAGACGCCGCCCGGTGTGGAGGGCGCTATATAAATCCAAGTTGTTGCTGTAATATTAATCCTTGCATTTGATATAACGCCTTATTACATTGTTGAGACATCTCAAAGCGCTTCACAGAATATAATAGGTTGAGACGTTTCAACAACGGTGATAAGGCCCTATACCAAATGCAAGGATATACAGTAAAGTGAATCGATTGTATTTTGTGGCCGAAACACGACAGCTAATTTGGGCAAAGCTGTATTCCACAACCAGCTGCGGGTGGAGTGAGTGAACAATTTTATTTTGGGATATTGTTGGCCAGGAGAGAGAGAGAGAAACTATCTTCTCTTTTCAAATAGCGCAGAGGAATCTTTAACATCCACCTGAACAGCTTATCATCTCATCCGAAGGACGGCACCTCCCACAATACAACCCAGCACTGCATTGGAGCATCATCTGGTGATTTCAAGTCTCGATGTGGGGCTTGAACCCACAACCTTCTGGCTCAAAGGAGAGAGCGCTACCTCTGAGCCAGGCTGTACAGGTGAGTCTGGTACCTGAATCTGACGTTTTGATGGGAGCTGGATGATGGCGGTGCCATTAGTTTTCCGGAGCAGCACTCCACATGTCCCTAGTCCCATGCAGATTAAATCCCAGAAAGAAATATTTCACAGTAAGATTCACAGACAGCCCCACAGTACACCCGAGCACCCTCTCCTCACATTCTCTGCCCCTCACACACACACTGCCCCCTACCCTCTGCCCCTCACATACACACTGCCCCCTCCCCTCTGCCCCTCACACACACACACTGCCCCCTCCTCTGTCCCTCACACACACACTGCCCCCTCCTCTGCCCCTCACACACTGCCCCCTCCCCACTGCCCCTCACACATACACTGGCCCCTTATTCCTCCGTATGTTACACATATTCTAGATTCTCCCCCACTTGTACTGCCTCTCCTCATATGCCATGCCCCTCGAGCCACATTCCTACCATCTCCCCTCGTGCCCTCTCCCCATATATTCTCCAACATCCCCTCCATCCTCTCTCAGCCCCAAAAACACACACACACACCAGCTCCTCACTCACCTGCCGCCCGGACTAACTGTGCTCCTCTCCCGGGCGCCAACTCCAGGTTATTGACCAGCGTTCCCACAGGGAGAGCTCCCAGAGGGTGGGCATCCCCCTCGCTGGCGGAGACTGAGAAACAAATACTGTTAGTGACTCACAACTGGGGGCTGATCACAGCTCAGAGCAGGACTTGAGCTCTTACACTGAGCCTGGGGACAGGGGGACTATTGCACTAAGCTAGGAGGCGGGGGGGAGCTCTTAAATTGGTGGGGTTTTGTACACTGAGCCGGGGAGGTGGGGGGGGAACGGGACTAGGTCTCACCTGTCATGCGGCCGATGTATCCAGAGGTGGTCAGCACGTCTCCGGGCTTCATGTTCTCTGTGGCAATGATCCAGCGTTTCCGACTGCCTCCGGCCACCATCGCAATGTCAGCGGATCTGAGGGGTGCAGCCGTGAGTCAACAATAACAACTTTGTGGAGTCCTGTAGCTCAGTGGTTAGAGCACTCGCTTTGCAAGTGAGAGACCTGAGTTCATTTCCAGGCCGAGCGAAACCTTGGGCAAGTTTCCTTACTCCACACAGAGCCTAATAATAATCCCTCCAAAACCAAAAAACAATCATAAATTGGTCATTTTCAATCTACGACTGTTTGTGGGACATTGCTGTGTGCAATTGGCTGCCGCGTTCGTCCACAAATATACAGTCAATTCACTTTACAGTGTGTTCTGTGAAGCGCTTTGGGACGTCCTCCCGACGTGAAAAGCGCTATATCAAATGCAAGGATTATTATTATTATTATTATGTTTATATACCATTCTTCCCGTGGGGTAAGCTTCTGAGGCTGAATAGTGGCAGAGACTGACGCCGAGGGAGGTGACCGTAAGCATGGTGAAAAGGAAAGTCTTCAGATGCGATCTGAAGATGGGCTAGGAGGGAGCAAGCAAGGAGGGGAAAAAAAGGCTGTGGATGCTTGAATCCATTCAAATTTTCAAGACTCAAGATAGATATTTGTTATGTAAGGGTATCCAGAGAGATGGAGCAAAGGAGGGTCATCAGATTTGAGGTAGAGAACGTGGAGTCCTGTAGCTCAGTGGTTAAAGCACTTGGCTCGCAAGCGAGAGACCTGGGTTCTACTCCCGGCAGGTTTCGTTACTCCACACGCCTGATAATAATCCCTCAAGAAACAAAACCAAATAATAATAGTAATTTGGTAACCCAATCCACAACTGTTTGTGGACACTGCTGCTGTGTTTCGCCCACAAAATACACAGTCAATTCAATTTACTGTATATTCTGTGAAGCGGCTTAGGGCATCCTCCTGACATGAAAGGCACTATACAAATGTAGTATTGTACTATGGTATTATTATATTAGATCAGCCATGATCTAATAGAATGGCTGAACAAGCTTGAGGGGTTGAATGGCCTCCTACTGTTCCAATTTTCCTATACGTTCCTATGAGACTTCCATAAAACACATCCGCCGATGGTGGAGCAGAGGGGCAGAGGGACGTGAAGAGGCTGGAGCCAGACGAGGGAAGGTTGCAGGTAAAGGAATGGGGAGGAAGAAGGTTGAAGAAGTAGGAAGGTGCCAGAGCGTGAAGGGATTTCCAAGTGAGTGTGAGGATCTTGAAATTGATCTGTTCTGCAATAGAGAGCCAGTGGAGTCTGGCAAGGACTGGGAGATGGGGGAGCAGAGTGAGGCTGGGGATACTGAGATGCAGAGCTTTGAATTAATTGGAATTAATTGGATTTTTTGAATGGTGGAACTGGGGAGCCCAGTAGATATACCCCAAAAGCCTCTGGTACCCCCCGCGCACACCCCTGTCCATGTTTATTCAAATGCAGCACTCCCCCCCCCCCCCCCCCCCCACCACACAATCTTTTGCATTCAAACCTAGTGGCCTCCAACACAGGTCTCTCCCCCAATACCCAGCCATACACACCGCTCACGAGCTAGCCTGTTGTTACCAACCTGCAGGGGTCGTATCGAACATCCACCACCTTCTCCTGGAAGGGCTTTCCCTCCATCCCTGGCTCATAGCGCAGGCGCTGGAAATCGATCATACGATATCGCTGCTTGTGGCCACCCCCAATCCCGTGCACCCGAATCCTCCCTGCGAGATAGAGGTCAGCAGTGGGTTATGGGGGGGAGGGGTTAGTATTTGGGTCACAGGGGGATGGTCTACATGAGGTGGAAATACCGTACCCGTGTGATCCCGGCCTCCGGTCTTCTTTATCCCGATCGGCCTCACTGTGTACGAGCTCCTCTCCTTCCAGTTGTTTCTGTTATTGCACAAGGCAGCGGACGTCAGGATCCCCATGGACGGCTGCTGAACGGGAAGGGTCCAGGAGGCCAGAAATGGCTGGAGTGGTGACAGGGACGACCTCAGAATGCGAGCTGGACCCAGGGTCAGGGCACCCAGCCTGCGGCCCAGGCCGACGAGAGACATAGTGTCAGAGGTTCCTTCCTGCAAAGCGACAATGTGAGGGTGCAGTCAGCGTCAGGTGCAGACTGCGCAATCATAGACAACAATAACTGCCATTTATATAGCGTCTTCGCGTGGTGTAGCATCATAGGAGATCTTAACAGTGACGGAGACTGATGCCAGGCCGGGGAGAAAAGAGAGGTGACTACCGGTACTGTTGAAGAGGAAAGTCTTCAAGTGCGATGTTAAGACGGGCAAAGAGGGATTGAGGCGGGGCTGTACACACACCGTGGTTCACATTAGAAAGAAACTGTAGTTATGTTGAAACGTCTCAAAAAGCATTTCACTGGAAAGTGTCATGTGTTTGGCTGCCGTGTCGGCCTACAAAATATGAAGTTTACAGCCAATGCCGAGCAGCACTTTTAGATGTCCCTCTGACGCTGCATCAAATGCGAGGATTTTTATTATTCTGTGGGCGAACGCGGCAGCCAATTTGCACACAGCAATGTCCCACAAACAGTTGTAGATTGAAAATGACCAATTTATTATTGTTTTTGGTTTTGGAGGGATTACTATTAGGCTCTGTGTGGAGTAAGGAAACTTGCCCAAGGTTTCGCCCTCTGCCTGGAATTGAACTCAGGTCTCTCACTTGCAAAGCGAGTGCTCTAACCACTGAGCTACAGGACTCTACTTGGCTCCCGAGTCCTGACGTGGAGCCTGAACCCACGATCTTCTTACTCAGAGGCGCGAGCGAGGGTGAGGGGCCGAGTCAGGCCCTCACACACCGGCAATAGGCTGAGGAGAGAAGATGCTGTGAATCTGGTATAAACATGGATGTCGCTGGGAACACGAGGCAGGTCAGGGCCGCGCCACGGAGACAGGACAGTGAGGTAGTCCTTCAGGTCGATGACGTTTACGTCAGAACACAAGAGCCCGGAGTTTGGCCGCAAACCGGTCAGACAGTGAGACAGCGCTGTATCACATGTAAGGATTATTATTATTATTATTATTATCGAGGTGCTGGCCAGGCCCCCGCTGGGGGGGGGGGGGGTAGTTGGTGGTGTGTGTGGGGGGGTGGGGGTGTGTGGGGGGGGGTGTGGGGGTGGTGGGGGCTGACGGCAGTGCACTGACCCGCTGTGGCTGTGTGTGGCTCCGGCCCGCGGGCCGCCGCTGCAGACTGATGAGGTCACGGCGCGCGCTGCACGCCGGGAACCCGCCCGGCGCCATCTTGGATTTAAAGGGTCCGAGAAACACAGAGAGACGCAGAGACCGAGAGATGCGGAGTGTGTGAAAAAGAGGGAGAGAATGAGAGAGGACGTGTGAAAGATATATATATATATATATACAGAGAGAGAGAGAGAGAGGGCGGCGCGGGAGCGGCAGCGCGGACACGGGGAGACCGAGCTCCAGGTGAGAGAATAGTTCACTGACCAGAAACCACTGTCGTCACCTTTTATTATTAATCCACGTCAATTTATTACAGATATCAGGGACTGTGGGGGGGGATCAGGGCCTGTGGGGGGATCAGGGCCTGTGGGGGGGGATCAGGGCCTGTGGGGGGGATCAGGGCCTGTGGGGGGATCAGGGCCTGTGGGGGGGATCAGGGCCTGTGGGGGGGATCAGGGCCTGTGGGGGGGATCAGGGCCTGTGGGGGGATCAGGGCCTGTGGGGGGGATCAGGGCCTGTGGGGGGGATCAGGGCCTGTGGGGGGATCAGGGCCTGTGGGGGGATCAGGGCCTGTGGGGGGATCAGGGCCTGGGGGGGGATCAGGGCCTGGGGGGGGATCAGGGCCTGGGGGGGGGATCAGGGACTGGGGGGGGGGGATCAGGGCCTGTGGGGGGGGGGGGGGGATCAGGGCCTGTGGGGGGGATCAGGGCCTGTGGGGGGATCAGGGCCTGTGGGGGGGATCAGGGACTGGGGGGGGGTCAGGGCCTGTGGGGGGGGGATCAGGGCCTGTGGGGGGGGGGGATCAGGGCCTGTGGGGGGGGGATCAGGGCCTGTGGGGGGGGGGATCAGGGCCTGTGGGGGGGGGGGATCAGGGCCTGTGGGGGGGGGGGGGGATCAGGGACTGGGGGGGATCAGGGCCTGTGGGGGGGGGGGGGGATCAGGGCCTGGGGGGGAGAGACTGGGTGGAGGAGGGATCAGGGACTGGAGAGGGGACGGATCAGGGACAGTGGAGGAGGGGAGATCAGGGACTGGGGGGAGAGGAGGGAGAGATCAGTGACTGGGGGGGGAGGAGATCAGGGATGGTGGGGGGGGGAGAGATGAGGGTCGGTGGGGAGAGATCGGGGAGGGGGGGCCAGGGGAGATTATTATTATAAGCATGATTGAAGAGGAAAGTCATCAGAATAAAGGGAAAGAGGGGGATGGAGGGAGAGCGTTCCCCAAAGTTTTGGGGCGCAGTGACTGAAAAGCACGGTTGCTGATGGTGGAGAGGAGGGGACGAGGGGCAAGCAGGAGGCTGGCGTAAGTCCATCGAAGGTGGCAGGTGGTGGATTGGGGCGTGAGCAGATCAGGGAGATACCGGTTCCAAGATGTGAAGGGATTTGTAGGAGAGTGAGTCTATCTTGAAGTCTTATCTGTTCTGTGATAGGGAGCCAGTGGAGCCTGTCGAGGACTAGTGTGATGGGGGTACAGAGTTGACTGTCAGGATTATGGTGTTTATCCTCCCCCCGCCCCCCCCTTTTCACCCGTTGCCACTGAAGTGTTTGATCTTATCCAATTATCTTAGAATGTTAATCTAAATAGGATGTTTCCACTGGTTGAGGAGTCTGTAACCCGGGGACACAAATGTTAGTGTCTGGGGATCAAAAAGAGAATTTAGGAGAAACTACTTCACGCATTGGAAAGTGAGATTGCATTTGATACAGTGCCTTATCACGTCGTTGAGACATCTCAGAGTGCTTCACAGGATATACTGTAAAGTGAATTGACTGTGTACTTTGTGGGCGAAAATAAGGCCATGGTTTGCAATGATTATTCTGGACTAAACCCATTGCTGTCAATGGCCTCCTCCTGTAACAATGTTGTTGTGCTCAGTGCCAGGGCTTTGCACGGTGTTGGTCCTACATTGAGTTGTGTGCTTTCTCTGATGCGCCCCATTCCCGAGTCCCACCCAGTAATTGGCCAAAGGCCAGAGCATTCTGCTGCAATGAGCCCTGCTTCAGTGCTCGAGGTCAGGCTGAGGCCTGTCTCTGTGGCTGAGCAGAAGTCCGGCCTCAGATATATCCAGCAACAGGATCCGCTAATTATCCAATTATTGTAATCAGCGACCACTCGCCTCGCAAGCGAGAGGATCCGGTTCGATTCCCGGGCAGTGCGAAACCTTTGACAAGTTTCCTTACTCCACATGGCCCGAGTGTTAGTCGATTGGCGGATCGTTTTCCGGGGGTAATAATCGCTTAAAAATAATAATGCGGTCACTCAATCCACTACTGTTTGTGGGAAATTACTGTGTGCGATTGTCTGCTGCGTTTTCTCCACAAAATGTACAGTGAATTCACTTTATATTCTTGAAGCGCTTTGAAAATGTTTTGACAATGTGATAAGGGCTATATCAAATGCAAGGATTCTTCCTATTATTATCCATAACTTGCATTTATATAGCAACCTTCATGCAGGATAGCGACTCAGAGCGGTGTGAAAGGAAGTTAACTTTCTGTTATCCAGGGCTGTTCTGTCGACACTGTACTCCGAGCGGAGTGACCCTTGAGGTCGATCCGCTGATTTGCATTGGTCCCGGCCAGAGACCGTAATTACCGGCAACAGCCAGAGATGCCGTGACGGATTGAGCCAGAGTAGGGCTGAGCATCTTCTGGGTGTCAGACCGGCTCAGCGCTCTCTCGCCTCTGAGTCAGGTGGTTGGAGATTTAAGCTCCACGTCCCAAAGTCTAAGATGATACGCCATTACAGCGCTGCACTGTTGGGGGCACCATCTGAACAGATGAGGCGATAAACTGACGTCACTGCCTGTTCAGGTGGTCGTTAAAGATCTTGCGGCGCTATTCGAAAAGAGAAGGGAGTTTCTGTCTCCTCGTGTCCTGCCCCACAATACCCCAAATAAAATTGCTCACTCACTCTATGGATGTTTGTGGGACATTGCTGCGTGCAAATTGGCTGCTGCATTCGCCGGCAAACGGACAGTCACGACACTTTACAATACAATCCTATGAAGCGCTTTGACACACCAACACTATAAAGCACTACATCAAAATGCCAGGATTATTATTTGGCCATTGCTGAGGGTCACTCGCACTGCAGTATAGGGACAAACAAACCTGATAAAGCATTGTTCCCATCCTGTCCCCGATCCCCTCCCCGGGAGCAGCCAGCAAGGTTACATACTGCGGGAGATGGTGGCAGGTCTCCTTGCTCTGTCCTTCGATGCTGAACTGAGATGAGGCGTATCACCCAATCTACACACAAACAGCAATGGGAAAGGATCAAGTGATCTCACAGCTCGCGGGGCAGCTGTGAGAGTTAATGTAAAAGCCAGGGCTGGGCAGGTTGGTTGCTCTGGCTTTGTTTCAGGGTGAGTCAGGCAGTCAGTGTTGCTGAGGCAGCAGCTCCCAGGCCTGCTTCTCAAGTGGAGCGTCTGTTTCCCGGGGGCATTAAGCAGCCGTGTTGTGGAGGGGATCGCAGTGCAGGGAGCAGGGAAGCACCTCCTCACCAGCCATTGTGTGTCTGACGATCGGGCTGATCTATCTGAGTAGCTGCTGTGGTTATTGTAATCTGTCCCATCTTTAGTGATACCAGGTAGGTGTGTGCGTGTGTGTGTTTGTTTCTGCGTGTGGCTCAGTATCAGCTTATACTGCAGGTCTGCACTATCTGTCACTAACCAGACTGTACCCGGGCCTGTGAGAGAAGCACTTTAATATTAACACAATAGCAGTCCTCAGCTGTTTTGATTCTCTCCGCTGTTAGCACAGCCTCGATTTTCCTGCATTGATTCTGTAATGAAAATCAATGGGAGGCAGTAACAATGTGAACTGCAGAGGGGATTGATGATGATGGTGGTGATGGGGGAGGGGGTGGATTTGTGCATAGTGTCTGGTGTAAAGTAGTTGCTCACAATTCTAGTTGTAGCCAGGCACGTCCAAAACAGTTTTGAATTTTGGTGATCTCAGCACACACTCATCGATTCCAGGAACGTCTTGTGATAAACCTGTGCTGGGAGTCATTTCCCGGTGAAATCTGGCCCAGGTTGTTTCCCCAATCCACCGGCAAGGTGTTGGGGCGGTGGAGCTGTTTTGCCTGGCACCAACCTGACTCGGAAACAAACCGCTTCCGATATTCACCCCTTGTAGAGTGGAGGATCGGGAGAACATTCCCCTTAATTCTTGTTTGCTTCTGTTCCCACCCTCTGGAACTCCATCCCACAGTCCCTTGGCCTTGCCTCCTTCAAGGCCCATCTCAAGACCCTCCTCTTCAACCGCTCCTACGTCACCCTCCTAACCCCCCACCCTCCCTGCCCTCTACTCGTCCTGATCCCAACCACACTTGGGTGCAAATCCTGACTGTCCGGCACCTTAGGACATTCTCCTGATGTGAATGGCGTTATACACGTGTCATTTGTTGCTGTTAAGGCTGTGCAGTCAGTGTGGTTCACTTAGAGCCAAGTTGAGGGTTCAGGACTTGAGCTCAGTCTGGGCTGACACTCCGGACTGGGGGAAGTGCTGCATTGTCAGAGTTGCTGCCCTTCAGTTGAGACTTTATATCCATCTCTTAGCTCCAGATTCAGGGGGATATATTAAAGATACCACAGCACACTGGAAAAGAGAAGGGAATCGAGGGGATTAGGAGGGGTGGAGGCTCACGCGGTGCGGACTAGTTGGGCCGCGCGGTCTGTCTCTGTGCTGTGATGTTCTGTGTAATTCTCTCAGTGACCGAGCCAACAAAATTCCAGGTAACATCGCTAATTCATCTCCCATTGCTGTGTGTGCAAATCAGCTGCAATATTTGCCTACAGAGATAGTTACTACACTGGACAGTAATCACTGTGAAGCAAGCGCAGCGCTTTCGAGGTGTTTTGAATGTGAGGAGGGGCAAAGCTCTGTGTTGTTCGGGCTACTGGGGGTGTGCGGCAGCTGCAGGGGGTGTGACAGTCAGTCAGACAGACAGACAGACAGACAGCCTCTGCTCTGTGATGCTCTCGGTGCTGTTCACACCCAGTTGTGCTGTGGGGGCCGCTGATTGGTTTCCTCACTGCAGCATCTGTGCGAGGCTGTGGGGGGGGGGGAGGAGGGGGGTGGAGGCTGAGGCACACGGTGGAGGGTGGGGGCAGGTGCCTTGGTTTGGGCTCCTCTCTGGCCCCGATGGGGAGAGCGGACACACGCTGAGGACAGGCGGGAGGTAGGAAGCCTTTGTCCTGGAGACTGCAGACGTGCCGATGTGGTCTCACCTGTTTCTCTGCGACAACCTTTGTCAAAGGCACACACACACACACACACACGCGGGCCGGGCAGGGCAGGGCAGGGCAGGTGCCGGGGCTTAAGCTGACGCTGTGCGCGATTCACAAGCCTCAGCCTGTTTGTATTTCGCCCCCGGGATCAAAGTGCTCTGCTATTTTTCTCACTGTGAATCGCCGATGTGCTGAGACGTGGGAGTGTAGAAGCCGGGCCTCTCGGCTTATGTATCCAGCTCGCCGCTCCCGCTCCAGGACCATCTGCAGCCCCAGACTCCAGGTTTTGTAACTGCTTGCAGGTTTTTATACCCATCCCCGACACCATAAAAGAAATAACCCTTGAATTTAGCTCTTTTAAATGTAGAGCTTTTCGCGTCTTATCGACGACTCGAAGCGCTTCACGGAGTAGACTGTAGGGGTGAAAGGCGGCAGCCAATTGCGCACAGCCCCGTCCCTGAGAACGTTCATTCCTGGCTCTCGTGGCGAGTCCTTGCGATCCCAGGCTCTGACGCCGACACCTTCCGTCCTCTGAATAATGTTTGACAATCGGAAAATCCGCCTGGAGTTCAGAACTAATTCTACACAATGTACGATGTGTGAGAATGCAAATCAGACTGCAGAGTAAGAGAAAGTCTTCAGAGAACAGGGACATAATAAGAACAAGAGTAATCCTTGTATTTCATATAGCGCCTTATCACATCTTTGAGATGTCTGAAAGCGCTTCACCGAATATACTGTAAAGTAGATTGACTGTATATTTTGCGGGCAAAACCCAGCAGCCAATTGCTACAACAGTGTCCCACAAACAGCCGTGAATTGAGTGACCACATTTTTTTTTTTTTGAAGGGATTATTACCCTCCAGACAGTGATCCCCCAATTGACTAACAACCGGGTTCCTTCTTACTGCTGGGTAAACAGAGGTGTGTGCAGCGAGGAACCTTGCCTATGCTTTCACCCATCTGGGAATCAAACCCAGGTCCTCTTGCTTGCGAGGCAAGTGCTCGAGCCATTGCACTACAGGACTCTACATATACAGAGTT
This sequence comes from Callorhinchus milii, assembly GCF_018977255.1. Lineage (NCBI taxonomy): Eukaryota > Metazoa > Chordata > Chondrichthyes > Chimaeriformes > Callorhinchidae > Callorhinchus > Callorhinchus milii. Next base: position 75,136,228 of record NW_024704744.1, on the reverse strand, counting down.
CAAGAGGGGTTGGTATTAGGGAGGGAGGGATGGATGTGAAGCTTAGTGTGAGGGAGAGGTTGCGTCTGGCTCCTCCCGCTGCTAGATCAGAGCTCCACCTGGCTCAGTGGTAGCGCTCTCGCCTCTGAGTCAAAGGGTTGCGGATTCAAGCCGAACATCGGGACTTTGAGCTTGTAGTTTAGGCTGATACGCCAATGAGCACTGCATTGTTAGAGGTGGATGCAGGCTCACACAACAGCAAGGTGCCCACCCTCCCACCCATCAAGCCAGACCTTCTTCTTCGGCTGCACCTTCGGTCACCCTCCCTGCCTCCACCCCTCCTGATTCCAACCCCCAGCTCAGGTCCAAATCCTTGACTGTCCAGTGCTTTGGGACATCCTCCCAATGTGAAAGTGCTGCATAAATGTAATTTGATATTGCTGTTGTTTAAAAATAAAATCTTAAATGTGACACAGCATCTTTCACGTTGGGAGGATATCTCAAAATGCATCACAGTATACCCTATAAAGTGTTTTAGGTGAACGTGGCAGTGAATTTGCGTACAGTGATGTCCATGGAACAGCTATGAAGTGAGTGACCAATTTTATCTGGAGGGTTATTAGCCAGGACACCAGGAGTAAGAAATTCCCTTCTGTTTTTCAATAGTGCCATGAGATCTTTAATGTCCACCAGAACATACACAGGCGGAACCTCATTTAATGTCTCATCTGTAGGACGGCACCTTCAGCAATTCAGCACTCCCCCAGCACTGTGCTGAAGTGTCAGCTTAGACGGTGAACTCAAAGTCCCATTGTGGGGCTTCAACCCACAACTTTCTGACTCGGAGGTGAGAGCTCTGAGCTGGGCCAACACCCAAAGGAGGCTCAGACCCACACAGGCTTTAATCTGCTATCAGCAGTGCCTTAGAGTGGATCTGCAGGTCACAGGTTTTCTGGTTGTTGTCGATGGTTACACTTTTGCTGGGATCAACCTAAGTCAACCTCATGGGCTTGAGATCAGGTTACTAGGATTCTATGAACTTGGGATCAAGGAGAATATCAGCCAGTGCACCAGAGAAATTCTCCATTCTAGCAGATACTGTCTGAGGACTTGAATGTCCACTTGAACTGTTGTACAGGGAGAGGAATATGAACAAAATCAACTCTGATCCCTCCTGGTGAGATGTGCTGAGTGCCCCTCTTGTAGGCCAATAAGTCACGATTGCATTGTCTGTACATCACAGCTCAGCTTTCTACGATCCTGCCATCTCCTGAGTCCTGAAGTTAGTTCTTTGGGGTCTTTGTCTTAGAATGGAAATTCACCTGAACCATCAAATTATACAGCACAGAAGGAGGCCATTTGGCCCATCCTGTCTGTGCCGGCGCTTTGAAAAGAGCTATCCAAATCAATCCTATCCTACTCCTCCGCTCTCTCTCCATAGTTCTGCAAACTTGTCCTCCCCAAATAATTATCTGCTTCTCTCTTAAAAGTTGTTATCGAATCAGCTTCCCCCACCCTTTCAGGCAATGCGTTCCAGATCCGAACAACTCGCTGTGTGAAAAAGTTTCTCCTCACCTCCCCTCTATTTCTTTTAACAATTATTTTAAATTGGTGTCCTTGGGTTACCGACCCACCTGCCAGTGGAAATAATTTCTCCTTGTTCACCCTATTGAATCCCCTCATAATTTTGAAAACTTCAAGTCTCCCTTTAACTTTCTCTGCTCCAAGGAGAATAATCCTAGCTTCTCTCGCCCCTCCTGATAACTGAAGACCCTCATTCCTGGTACCATCCTGGTAAATCTCCTTGGTACCCTCTCCAATGCCTTGACATCCTTCCTAAAGTGTGGTGCCCAGAACTGAACACTGTCTCTAGCTGAAGCCTAACCAGTGTTTTATAAAGGTTCATCATAACTTTCTGACTTTTGTATTCTCTGCCCCTATTTATAAAGCCTAATATCCTGTATTTTTTTAACAGCTTTATCTACCTGTCCTGCTACCTTCAAAGACTTACTTATATGAAGCCCCGGGTCTCTCTGTTCCTTCACCCCCTTTAAGATTGTACCATGTATCTTATACTGGATTTCTTAATTCTTCCTCTCAAAATGCATACTTCGCATTTCTCCGCATTAAATTTCATCTGCCACGTGTCCGCCCATTTTACCAGTCTGTCTATGGCCATTTGCAGTCTGCTACTATCCTCCTCACTGTTTACTACTTTTCCTAGCTTGGTATCATCAGCAAGCTTGGAAATTGTACTCTCTATATCCAAGTCATTTATATAAATCAAAAACAGCAGTGGTCCCAATACTGGCCCCTGGGGGACACCACTGCACATTTCCCTCCAGTCAGAAAAACAACCGTTCACTCTGCTTTTTGACTCGCAGCCAGTTCGGATTATAGTCTCTAGAAGTTTCCCCACTACTGATGTTAGGTTGACTGGCCTATGGTTCTTGGGTTTATCCTTCTGCCCCTTTTTGTACAGGGGAGTAACATTTGCAACCCTCCAGTCCCCTGGCACCACCCCAGTGTCCAAGGAGGATTGAAAGATTGTGGCCAGAGCCTCCGTTATTTCCACCCTTACCTCCCTCAGTAACCTAGGATGCATCCCGTCCAGACCAGGTAACTTATTTACCTTTTTCGACAACCTTTTTCGACCTCCTCTTGGTTTATTCTTATCTTATCCAATTTCTCTACCCTCTGATACTGTGGCATTGGCTGCATCCTCTTTTGTGAAAACAGATGCAACTTACTCATTCAGCCATGTTCTCTGCCTCCACAAGAAGATTTCCTCTCTGGTCCCGAATTGGACCCACCCTACCTTTGACTAACCTTTTATTCTTTATATGCTTATAAAATACCTTAGGGTTCGCTTTTATGTTACAGCTAAACTTTTCTCATACAATCTCTTTGCCCCTCTTATTTCCTTTTTCAGTTCTCCTCTGTACTTTCTAGATTCCATTTGATTATCTTCTATATTTTGGACCTGACATTTACCATAAGCCTCCTTTTTCTGTTTTATTTTAATCCCAATTTCCTTATTCATCCAGGGAGATTTGGATGCCCTACCTTTCCCATTGTGTGAATGTATTTGTTCTATCCCTGAACTGTCTCCTCCTTGAAGGCTTCCCATTGCTTGTTAGATGTTTTACATGCTAATCTTTCTTTCCAGTCCACCTTGGCTAGGTCCCTTTTTAACTCATTGAAACTAGCCCTCTTCCAGTTGAGTATCTTCATCTTTGATTGCTCCTTGTCCTTTTCCATAAGTACTTTAAACCTAATGATGCTGTGATCACTATTGACCAGATGCTCTCCTACTGAAACCTGCTCCACTTGTCCCACTTCATTCCCCAGAACTGGGCAAAGCACTGCTTCCTTCCTCGCTGGGCCGGAAACATATTGATCCAGAAAGTTATCCTGCACACATTTCAGGAATCCTTCCCCCTCCTTGCCCTTTACACTGTTATTTTGCCAGTCTATGTTAAGATAATTGGAGTCCCCCATTATCACTGCTCTATTGGTTTTGCATCTTTCTGGTATCTGCTTGCCGATTTGCTCGTCTTATCTCCTTCCCATTATTTGGTGGTTTATAGTATACACCTAACAGAGTAACAGCTCCTTTTCTGCTCCTTAACTCTAACCAAATAGATTCTGCTCTTGGACCCTCTAGCATACCGTAACCGTGTCTTTAATCAATATTGTCAGCATCCCACCTCCTTTTTTTCCTTCCCTATCCCTCCTAAATACATTGTAGCCAGGAATATTCAGCTCCCATTCCTGCCCTTGTTTGAGCCAGGTCTCCGTTATTGCCACTACATCTTGAGCATTTCTCACACCATGTCTCCAGGCATGCATTCATGTGTTTGATCCCGCTGTTTTGATACTCACGTGCATGAGGCACTGGGAGTAATCCAGAGATCACCACCTTTGAGGTTCTACTCTTTAGTTTTTTTCCCTAGATTCTGATACTCTCCGTGTAGGATCTCAGCCCTTTTTTTCCCTATGTGATGGATCCAAAAATGGACCACGACTTCCAGATATTCCCCTTCCCTCAGTAGACATTTTGCACCCGTTCTGTGATGTGTTCAGTGCTGGCCCCAGCGAGGCAACATACCATGCGAGAGCCCCGTCTTTGGTTGTACAAAAGCCTATCTACTCCTTTCACCATTGTGTCCCCAGTGACAATTGCGTTGACACTCTTCTCTGTGTCCCCCCCTGTGCATCCATTTGCTTTTGACTCCTCTCCCCAGAGGTGTCATCACCCTGACCGGTATTCAGTACAGTGAAGACATATAGCCAGGGCTTGGAATCCACCTGGATTGTTGTGCAGAGAGATAAGCAGCTGCTGCTCAAGCTCTGCACCTCAGCAAGTACTGGGAACCATCGCTCAGTGGATAGAAATGTGTGTCCGTGCTGTGGGGAGGAAGATGGTGGCATTTCATTATGAGCTGTGCTGCTCACCAGGAAGTTCGCATTGGAGTTCCTGATATCTGCCATCTGCGTTGAGAGGGCTCAAAAGCCATGCTTTTTTCATGTCAAATAACCAACCAGTGACTATCCTCTGGGGAGGGGTTAAGTGGGGTGAGATGTTTGACAGTGGAATGTTCGAATCAAGTCAACCCTCTGTGGCGGTCTTGGTAGTCTGATTCCTGAGCAAGGTAGGTCCACTCCGCAGCACTGCTGATGGCAGACCAGCCAGTCTGGCTCATCAGCGGGACTTCATGGGGCACTGGGGACAGAGATGCTTCCCAACCAACTCCTGTTAACCCTTCGAGCCCATGTTTTACCAGCGAGGGAAAAGCAGCAGGAAGCTTGCCAAACAGTGCTCTCAATGGCAAACCGGGTGTTTTTAGCTGGTTAGACTCAAGCAGTTGACCCATCACACACTCTGCGGTTACCAAGCCTTGTCTGCGGTTACCAATGGAATTAGGTAAACAGCATGCATCCCTCCAGGGAGAGATGTGCGTTCCATTCCAAACAAACAGAAATTTCCACGTGTAAGTTGCATATGTGGTACTCAGTTAGTTTTGCATGTTTTAGACAAACGGTCGACAAAAACATAAATTTCCAGATGATTTAGAATTGTGGAAAAACTCATAAATTTAGGCTTAATTTGGAAGCTTTTTTTAAAAGAATTGCAGAAAACAGGATCCAAATTCTGTTCAATCTTAAATTTGAAGGAAATCCAAACGAAGGCGAAGTGAGTGACACTTTTCTGGCTTCTAACTTGCAGCGATCACAACCAACTGAATAGCCAATTGATTGTTACATAGAATCTATGGCGAAACCTTGGCCAAGTTTCCTTACTCCACACAGAGCCTAATAATAATCCCTCCAAAACAAAACAATAATAAATTGGTAATTTTCAATCTACGACTGTTTGTGGGACATTGCTGTGCGCAATTGGCTGCCGCGTTCGCCCACAAACATACAGTCAATTCACTTTACACTGTGTTCTGTGAAGCGCTTTGGGACGTCCTCCCGACGTGAAAAGCGCTATATCAAATGCAAGGATTATTATTATAAAGTGTAGTGACTGTCTATTTTGTGGACAACCAATTTGTGCATTGCAGTGCACGAAATGAACAAACAACCGCGAAATGAATGACCAATTTCATTTGGGGGAATATTGGCCAGGGCACTGGAAGAGAGAGACTACCTTTTCTTTATCAATATTGCTCGGGATCTTTAATGTCCACCTGAACAGGCAGACGGGACTTTGGTTTAACGTCTCATCTGAACAATGGTGCCTTCAACAACAAAGCCTAAGCACTACAATAGTTTCGCTGTTCTTCTGCTTGTTCGCCTTTTCAATGATTCTATTAGTTCAGCCTTAGTAGCCTAACATCCCTGAAATTCCTTCTAACTTCTTGCCTGATTCCTCTGCTTGCTTTCCTGAGTCTGTGCCCGCATTGATTGACTGACCTGCTGCTGTACCTCCTCTCTGCCAGGCCCCGAGAACATGTCCACCATGGTTTACCCGCGGGAGGAGAAGCTGGAGAAACTGAGCCAGGAGGAGATCATCTCCAACACCAGGATTGTTATCCAGGGGCTCGAGGCCCTGAAGAATGAGCACCACTCCATCCTCCACAGCCTCCTGGAGACCATCCGCTGCCTCAAGAAGGATGAGGAGGCCAATCTGGTGCATGAGAAGTCCAACCTCATCAGGAAGTCGGTGGAGATGATCGAGCTGGGACTGGGGGAGGCTCAGGTAGGTAGTACCAGCCCTGGGGGGATGGGTGGCACAGGTAGATATGCCAGAGCTGAGGGTGGGTGCCACAGGGAGGATGTGCGAGGCTGGGTGCCATAGTGTGGAGGTGCCAGCCCCGGGGGCTGGGTGCCACAGGGAGGATGTGCCAGGCTGGGTGCCACAGGGAGGATGTGCCAGGCCGGATGGGTGGATGGCACAGCGAGAGAGTGTTAGCCCTGTGGGTAGAGGTGCCATTCCTTGGCAGCGGTTGACACGGGTAGAAGGTGCCAGCCCTGGTGGGTGGTGGCACAGGAAGAGGTGCCATACCTGGGATGGTGTGTAGCAGAGGGAGGAGGTGCCAGGCCAGGTGGGTGGGTGGATGGCACAGGGAGAGGTGCCAGACCTGGGGGGAGTAGGTGGATGGGTAGCACAGGGACAGGTGGGTGGGTGAATTGACACAAGGAGTGGGGTGCTCGTCCTGGTGGGTGGGTGGCTCAGGGAGAGTTCCAGCTTGGTAGGGTGTGCAAAGAGGGACTCAGCATGGCACCCTCACAGCATATGTGGGCTGCACTGATGTTGAACCTCCTCACCCCCACCCCTCCAGAACCAAAGGCAGATAATAATAGTAATGCTTGCGTTTGGTAAAGCGCCTTATCACCTGTTATCAAAGCACTTTACAGGATATGTTGTAAGGTGAAGTGACTGTTTATTTTGTGGGTGTAAAGGTGATGATGGCGCTGTCGAACCACCTGAGCGCGGTGGAGTCTGAGAAGCAGAAGCTGAGGGCACAGGTGCGGCGGCTGTGCCAGGAGAACCAGTGGCTGCGGGATGAGTTGGCCAATACCCAGCAGAAGCTGCAGCACAGTGAGCAGACTGTGGCCCAGCTCGAGGAGGAGAAGAAGCACCTGGAGTTCATGAACCAGCTCAAGAAATATGACGAGGACGTCTCGCCCTCTGTGAGTCTACCTCGCTCTGTCTGTAATAATAATAATAATCCTCGCATCCTACCTCAAACGGAACCGCACACCCGCGCGCCATAATGCTTTCCGCGCCCTCACTCCTGAGGGGGTGTCACATCAGCGTCATGGCGCACTGAGCGGGGGGAGCTGAGAGAGGAAAGAGAGATGAGAAGCCGTCATCGCATGCTCATTTATAGAACCTTGAAGCAGCACATGGAGTGCTCCAGGTGAGGCAATCGAGGGAACCCAAGTCCCGACCCGTCATGTACACTTACTGGCTGCAATGCCCAAGGACACACGCGCAGTACAGAACAGTGAACAAGTACAGGTGGTGAGGATTTGACAAGATAACTTATGCAAGTTTGACATAACTCATACTTTTCATCAGTCAGATTAAATGAGTGACCCCAATTAATACAATTTATATGAGGTTTACTGTAGAAGTGACGAGCTGGTGTGTTGTCAATTAATGATTCTTCCCTCCTCCCAGCGTTGTTCTCTAGCTCTGCGGTGAATCGTCCCCGCTCGGGCCCAGGGATTTTCTTTTCTCCTCATATCTCCTTTCCTACAAACAGGAAGAAAAAGATGGTGACACGTCCAAAGATTCACTGGATGATCTCTTCCCCAATGATGAGGAGGAAACCGGGCAAGGCAGTGAGTCTGGGGGCAGGGGTCCTGTAGCTGTGACCGTGGGTTGGGGAGTCTGGGGTGGCTATGGGTCTGGGGTTTGGGAGTTACTGTGACTGACTGTGAGTCTGGGGGTTACTGTGACTGACTGTGGGTCTGGGGGTTACTGTGACTGACTGTGGGTCTGGAGGTTACTGTGACTGACTGTGGGTCTGGGGGTTACTGTGACTGACTGTGGGTCTGGGGGTTACTGTGACTGACTGTGGCTCTGGGGGTTACTGTGACTGACTGTGGGTCTGGGGGTTACTGTGACTGACTGTGGGTCTGGGGGTTACTGTGACTGACTGTGGGTTTGGGGGTTACTGTGACTGACTGTGGGTCTGGGGGTTACTGTGACTGACTGTGGGTCTAGGGGTTACTGTGACTGACTGTGGGTCTGGGGGTTACTGTGACTGACTGTGGGTTGGATTCTCTGCTGGGTCTCACGCAGGGATGTTGCTCTGTTTCAGTGTCCCATCAGCACAACAGCAGTGCTGTGGCTGCTGCCCAGCAGGGAGGCTATGAGATCCCGGCCCGGCTCCGCACGCTGCACAACCTGGTGATCCAGTACGCCTCGCAGGGCCGCTATGAGGTGGCGGTGCCACTGTGTAAACAGGCCCTGGAGGACCTGGAGAAGACATCTGGCCATGACCACCCTGACGTGGCCACCATGCTCAACATTCTGGCTCTCGTCTACAGGTCAGTCTGGCTCGCATCGCTGGCACTGACCTCTTGCTGTCCCCTTACCCTGGAATAATAATAATAGGCTTTGCATTTGATGTAGCGCCTTATCACGCTGTCAAGAAGTCTTAGTGCTTCACAGGATTTACTGTAAAGTGCAGTGACTGTGTATTTTGTGGGTGAAACAGTGGCAAACCAATTTGTCCCACAAACAGACATGGAGTGAGTGACCAATTTTATTTGGGGGATTGTCGGCCTGGACACCAGGAAAGAGAAACTTTCTTCTCATTTCTAATAGTGCCATAGCATCTTTGATATCCACCTACACAGGTGGTTTAACGTCCCATCTGAAGGACGACACGTCCAACAATGCAACACTCTCCCAGCACTGCATTGGGAGTGTCAGCTTAGACTATGTGATTCCAAGTCCCGACATGGGGCTTGAACCCACAACCTTCTGACTCAGAGGCGATATGGGAATGGGAAAGAAGCCAGCGTTCCCGGTTTGCTGTGCACAACTGGAAATGAGGCACCGGAAGACGCGTTCCCCAATAGAGAAGAGGGAAGGAAATGAACACCTTCAGGAGGGCACACTGGAGTAAATGAAAAGACATTTTCCTCCTGTCGCTGATTATACCGAGTGATGCGTTGCACCCCCCACCCCCCACCCCCACCCCCTTCCCTTGGTCTGGGCAGTGTGACTGTTTGGCTGGAGACTGATTCGCTCCCGTTCCCTTCTACAGAGACCAGAATAAGTACAAAGAGGCGGCACACCTGCTGAACGACGCTCTGTCCATCAGAGAGAAGACCCTGGGCAGAGACCATCCCGCGGTCAGTCTCGCTCACCGGCAGCTCCACACAGTGGGGGTGGGGGGCACCGCGACGGGTGGGGAGGACGTGGGCCAGGTGTTGTGGGAGTGGGGGCATGCTAAAGGAGCAAGTGGAGGAGGGTGGCTTCGCAGTGACTCTGTCTGGATACTGAATCGAATGGAGCTAGAGGGGCAGCCTGGGGCAGTTAGGGGAGGGGTTCGGGCCGGGAGGGGATCAGCCCAGAATGATGGGATGGGTGGGGGGGTGGGGGGTGCAGGCCGGAGGAGAGGTCAGGCTGAGGTGGTGGGGGGGCGTATCATGCTGACAGGGAGAGGTCAGGCTGAGCGGTGGGATCAGGCTGGGGGAGGAGAGTAGTTAGGAGGGGTTGCTGTGTGAGATTTACCCATGTGTCTGTTCTCTCTCGCATGCAGGTGGCAGCAACGCTCAATAACCTGGCTGTGCTGTACGGGAAACGAGGCAAATACAAGGAGGCTGAGCCGCTGTGCAAAAGAGCGCTGGAGATCCGGGAGAAGGTGAGTGGGGCAAGGGGTTAGAGAGAGGGGGACTGTGGGGGGTGTGAACCCATCCTGTCTCCCTCTGGGCTCCTGTTTGACAGCATGTGGGGCAGGGATTGGGGTTACAGATTAAATCTGATGTGTGTCTTTCCTCCGTCATCCACCTCAGTGGGACCGCACTCGAGTCCTACCTCACGAACCGCTAAGAGTGCACCTGCACAAACGGTTTCTCCTCCCACTCTCACCCGGTTACCTGCGGGGTACCCCAAGGATCCATCCTTGGCCCCCTCCTCTTTCTGATCTATATGCTCCTCTTGGGGATGTCATCCGCAACATGGGGTACATTTCCACATGTATTGCGGATGACACCCAATTCTGTTTTTCCATCTCACTTTGCGACCCCCAGTCCCCTGATGTTCTGTCAGCCTGCCTGGAGCTGGGTGAGCGCAAATTTCCTTCAGCTGAACATTGACAAGATGGAAGCCATACTCTTTGGCTCTCATCAAAGTCTAAAATCACACGGTTCTCACCTCCTCCACCTACCCGACCTCCCCCTAAAACTCTCCGAACCCGTACGCAACCTAGACGTCAGGTTCGACCCCCAATTATCCTTCCTCCCCCACATCCGATCCCTCACCAGCACCGCTTTCTTTCACCTCCGATGCATCGCCCGTCTCCGCCAATACCTCTCTCCAAAAGCCTCTGAAACCCTGGTCCATGCCTTTGTCACCTCTCAGCTGGACTATTCAAATGCCCTCTTCGCCAGTCTCTCCTCCACTACCATCCATAAAATCCAGGTCATACAAAACTCTGCCGCCCGCATTTTTACCCGCACCAAACTCCTCTCCCCGATTACCCCAGTCTTTGCCAGACTGCACTGGCTGCCTGTCACAGAGAGGATCGACTTCAAGATCCTCACCCTTGTATTCAAATTCCTCCACTCCTCTGCACCCCCCTACCTCTCTGACCTCTCTCCTCAAAACAGTACCCGTTGCCTTTGTTCCTCCGGGTTTGGCCTCCTCCTCATCCCCCGAGTCCTCCGCTCCACCCTCGGCAGCCGTGCCTTCAGCCACTACGCCCCGAGGCTCTGGAACTCCCTTCCTCACTCCCTTCGCCTCGCCCCCTCTCTTCCTCGGTCTTGGCTGAAGACCTTTCTTTTCGATCGTGCCTTTGGTCCCCCTCCCCCTGGCTCGGCCCCGGGATCTGTTACTGTGAAGCGCTATGAGACTCCGTCCAGCATGGAGGGCGCTATATAAATCCAAGTGGTTGTTGTGTGTGGGGAGGCGCGGCTTTCAAAATAATATGGGTATTTTGAGGAGAAAATGGCCACTGGCTGGCAAGTTGGTCGCTGGCTGGTTAGTCGATTGGTGGATCGCTTTCTGGGTGTAATAATCCCTCCAAAAAAGAATGTGATCCCTCAATCCACGAATGTTTGTGGGACACTGCTGTGCGCAATTGGCTGCCTCGTTTCACCCACAAAATAAGGCGATAAGGTGCTGTATCAAATGCAAGGATTATTATTATTCGCGAGCTGGATGGCTTACGTTCACTCTGGGTATTGGAGGCCATTACGCCAGCGAGTTCTTCTTGAGCGGGGTGAACCCGAGCTGTGCGTACAGGCGCTTTGAGTGTGCTCAGGCTGCGCTGACTGGCGCTGGATGCTTCTCGTTTCCCCCCGCAGGTACTGGGCAAAGACCACCCCGACGTGGCCAAGCAGCTGAACAACCTGGCGTTGCTGTGCCAGAATCAGGGCAAGTACGAGGAGGTGGAGTATTACTACCGGCGGGCGCTGGAAATCTACGAGTCCCGGCTCGGGCCTGACGACCCCAACGTGGCCAAAACCAAGAACAACCTGGTGAGATTTGAGCAGTGTCCCCTCCCCTTAAATTAGCTCAACTCCAATAACTCATTAGTGAAGCTCCTATTTTGCCACCGAGGTTATACAGATGGATGTCAGATGAGGAGGTGACCAGGTCTGGACTTTGATGGCCTTTGGTTGAATACTGACAATCAATATCAGGGCTCACAAGAATGGGTGCATGAGGAGAGATGGCACACACCTCTGTGGAATCCTTTCTCTCTCTCTCTCTCTCTCTGGAGGGGAGGAGACCCGAGCAACCCTACACAGTGTGTCACAGCGGTCTCTGGTGTGTCCGCGATGCAGTGGGGCCAGGCTGGTCTTGTTTCTGAATCAAAAGCTTGTGGGTTTAAGCCCATTTCGAGACTTTGAACTCAGGCTGACACCCTAGTGTGGCGTTATAGGAAAGAGAAGGCAGTTTCTCTAGAGCTTTGGGATCTCTAACATCCACTTGAACAGGAGGACGGGACCTTGGTTTAACATCTCATTTGACAGTGTGGTTCATCTCAGTCCTACATTGGAGTGTAAGTTTAGACAGATCTCAAAATCCTGACGGGTGGTTTGAATGCATGGCCTCTGGCTTGGCAGCTATTGACTAAGACAGGCTGATACTTGGCCAACAATCCTTGAGATTAAAAAAAACAATCAAATCATTCACATCATGGCTGTTTGTGGGATGTTGCTGTGCGCAAATTTGTTGCCGTGTATACCTACAAACACAGTCACTCGCCTTAAGGGAAAAACAAGGACATTTAAAAGTGACATGGTATAATATTAAATGCATGGTTTATCATGATAAATCCTGTCATTCACTTGATGCCTATGTCCGGGACCTTGCTGTGAGCAAAATGCTATATTTGTTCCCTACACTTTCAGTAATTTTACACGCTCTCAAAGATGTTTTGATATACACACACTGTATCAAATCCTTTTCCTCTTTTCCTGTTTGACAGGCCTCGTGCTACCTGAAGCAGGGCAAGTACAAGGACGCGGAGGCCTTGTACAAGGAGATCCTGACCCGGGCCCACGAGAAGGAGTTTGGCTGTGTGGATGGTATGTTACTGACTAGCCTGTGCACCCCAGGGACTGGTCCGTTTCTCTGTCCAGGGAGAAAACCACTCAGTAGTGCATTCCTCTGGGTAGAGCAACACATTGCAGCACTTCCGAGCTCATTGCACACACAGGCTCCACAATCCTCATCCTTGCCCCTCACTGTCAGTCCAGGCTCTGTCCTTAAACCCGCCTTCCTCAGCCTCTGGGGAGGAGGTTGTGGATTCGAGCCCCTCATCAGGACTCCCGGTCCGGGACATTCCAGCTCAGTGTGGCCAGAGGTGTTGCCATTCAGATGAAGCCTTAAACTGCAGTCCGATAAAATCCATTCATGCCTTGCACCTAGATATCTGTGAACTGTTTGCCCCCTCTGGTTGGCTAACTCGGGCTTGCTGCATGACTCCCGGCCTGTCCGTTCCCCATTCCATCTCGTCTGTCCCCCATTCCGGGCCTTTAACTCCGCCTTATCCGTAAATCTGCCGCCCACATTCTCACCCGCGTACCCATCACCCAGTCCTGGCCAGCCTCCAACTGTCTTCCAGTGGATTCGATTTCAAAGTCCTCATCTACACATCCATTCACCCCCTAGTACCTCTCTACCTCTCTGATCTTCTCCTGCTTGTCCCCTCCAATCGGCTAATTCGGGCTCCCCTCTCCCCCCACCCCCCCCCCCCTGATCTATCTGTCCATCTGTACCTCTCGGTCTTGCCTCAATATCCTTCTTCAAGACCTGGGGTAAAACTACCTCTTCAACCGCATCCATAGTTTCTTATCCCTCTTCTCCGCTTCCAGGGTTTAATTCTTAGGATGAAACTGTAGGCAAGTTACCTTACTCCACATGCCTTTGTTTACCGAGCAGTAAGTTGGAACCCGGTTGTTGGTCGATTGGTGGATCGCTTTCCTTGAGTAACAATGTGGAGTCCTGTAGCTCAGTGGTTAGAGCACTCGCCTCTCAAGAGAGAGACCTGGGTTTGATTCCCAGTAGGACAAAACCTTGGGCAAGTTTCCTTACTTCACACGCCTAATAATAATCCCTCAAGAAAAAAAACACAATAATAAAATTGGTCACTCAATCCATGACTGTTTGTGGGACACTGCTGTGCGCAATTGGCTGCCGTGTTTAGCCCACAAATATATAGTCAATTCACTTTACAGTACATTCTGTGAAGCGCTTTGAGACATCTCGAAGACATGAAAAGCAACAACAACAACATTCCATTTATATAGCGCTTTTCATGTCGGGAGGATGTCCCAAGCGCTGGACAGTTGGGTCAGGACTCTAACCCCAACCCTAAGCACTATATCAAATGCAAGGATTATTATTATCCCTTCAAAAAATTAAGTAAGTAATTTGGTCACTCAATTCACGATTGTTTGTGGGACACTGATGTGCACAATTGGCTGCCGCTGATATACAGTCCACTTTACAATATATTCTGTGAAGCGCTTTGAAACGTGATAAGGCACAAATAATGGGGAGTGGGTAGTAGCTACAGCAATGACATGCTGACTTGACTGTTTCCAGGTGAAAATAAACCAATCTGGATGCACGCTGAGGAGCGAGAGGAGCTGAGCAAGGTAAGGTCACCTGTGTGTCTGCCCGCTCTACATGGGCTGTCTAGCCTTTCTCATCCACACCCCCCAAAAGGGGGAAGGGTCAGTAACTAGAGGGCATCAACTTAAGGCAGTCACCAACAACATCAGCAGAGAGAGAGGCCAGAAGAGCTTTTTAATTATTTTTAAATTACATTTTTTTTTAGGACATGGAATGTCCGGCCAAAAACCCTGGACCCAAGCAGGATGCCTGATAGCTTTAAATGTGAAATTATAGAAAGGGTGTTTGGCAATGGAGTGAGACTAAACAGATCACAGAATCATAGAAATTTACAGCACAGAAGGAGGTCATTCAGCCTGTCCAGTCCGCCCTGGCTCTCGGAGCAGGTGGTATTTTCAACCCACTGCCCTGCCCCATCCCCACGCCCCTTCAAGCTTCTATTCTTCATGGGCCCACCTATGTGGGTAGGGGAACGACGGGTGAGTGGAGAGAGGAGCTGTGAATTTGAACATAGGGGTATCAGTTTAAACAAGGAGCAGGTCAGTGTCCACTCCCATCCTTGTTCTGTGCTGAGGTACTGATGTCAGTCAGGGTGACAACAACAGCAATAACAAATTACATTTATACAGCGCCTTTCATCTTGGAGGACGTCCCAAGGCACTGGCCAATTAAGGGTTTGCATCCGAGCTGCGGGTTGGAATCAAGAGGGTTGGAGGGGAGAGGAGGTGGGAGGGTGACCAAAAGCACGATCAAAGAGGAAGGTCTTGGAGACGGGCCTTGAAGGGCCAAGGGAGGGGGCGAGGCGGTGGAATTTGGGGATGGAGTTCCAGAGGTTGGGGGCAGAAAAGCTGAAGGCCTGCCAATAGTGAAGCAGGCAGTGCGTGGGACATGGAAAGAGTGGACAGGTGTTAATAGATCACAGAGCACGGTGGAGCACGACTGTGGAGGGCTTTAAAAGCGAGGACGAGGATTTTAAACTCTATTCTCTGGGGGTTGGGGGGGTGCCAGTGGAGCCGGGTGAAGATGGGGGTGATCAGCTGGAGCTTGGTGTGGGAGAGGACACAAGCCTCGATAGTACTAGATAATCTGTAGTTTGTGGAGGGAATATTTGGGGAGTCCGGTGAGCAGGGAGAGTGTGCAGTGGGTGCTCGCTCACTAGCGGGTAAGATAACGGAGGCGAGTGCCGTGAATCCCGCTTCATGACACAGCAAGAGAGAGGGAGGGGAGTGGGTCATGCAACCGAGCAGAGCGGGCTCCACGTGGCGTGACTTGAGTGTTGCTACTTTGCAGGGAAGACACAAGGACAGCGCCCCATATGCAGAATACGGCGGCTGGTACAAGGCTTGCAAGGTTAACAGGTAAGTGACCGCATGCCAGAGTTTTACTCTACCTAAACAACCAACTGACACCTTACAACATATAGTCTGATATAAAATATGTGCACAAAATCTGTTCCACTCTCTTGCACACACACACGCGCACAAACAGAGCACAGAAACCTGCAGGGGAGGCAGGAATGTTAATAATAATAATAATCCTTGCATTTGATATAGCGCTTTTCACGTCTTCTAGACGTCTCAAAGCGCTTTACAGATATACTGTAAAGTGAATTGATTGTACACTCGTGGGCGAAACGCAGCAGCCAATTGCGCACAGCAACGTCCCACAAACAGTCATGGATTGAGTGACCAAATTACTATTATTTTTAATTTTTTTTGTTTGTTTCTTGAGGGATTATTAACAGGCGTATGGAGTAAGGAAACTTGCCCAAGGTTTCGTCCTGCCGGGAATTGAATCCAGGTTTCTCGCTTGCGAGGCGAGTGCTCTAACCACTGAGCTACAGGACTCCGCAATTAATTAAAACAATTAAATGTTGGGGAAGAATAGAAGGAGCTTTACTCTGCCTCTAACCCATGCTGTCACTGACCTGGGAGTGTGGACGAGAGTCTCTTGCCTGTGAGGTTGTTGATTCTGGTGCTTTTCAGCCCCACAGTGAACACTACGCTGCGAAACCTGGGTGCTCTGTACCGGCGCCAGGGGAAGCTGGAGGCCGCGGAGACGCTGGAGGAGTGTGCGACACGATCCCGCAAACAGGTGAGCAGCAGCCTGACCGGGCGCTGAGCGCCCAGAGAGCCCCCCACCCCCCCCAAAAAAAACACACTGACTACTGACAGCTACGATAGCCCACAGCAACACACACACTGACAGCACCGATAGCCCACAGCAACACACACACTGACAGCATTGATAGCCCACAGCAACACACACACTGACAGCATTGATAGCCCACAGCAACACACACACTGACAGCACCGATAGCCTACAGCAACACACACACACTGACAGCACCGATAGCCCACAGCAACACACACACTGACAGCAATGATAGCCTACAGCAACACACACACACTGACAGCACCGATAGCCTACAGCAACACACACACACTGACAGCACCGATAGCCTACAGCAACACACACACACTGACAGCACCGATAGCCCACAGCAACACACACACACTGACAGCACCGATAGCCCACAGCAACACACACACACTGACAGCACCGATAGCCCACAGCAACACACACACACTGACAGCACCGATAGCCCACAGCAACACACACACACTGACAGCACCGATAGCCCACAGCAACACACACACACTGACAGCACCGATAGCCTACAGCAACACACACACTGACAGCACCGATAGCCTACAGCAACACACACACACTGACAGCATTGGTAGCCCACAGCAACACACACACACTGACAGCATTGGTAGCCCACAGCAACACAACACACACTGACAGCATTGATAGCCCACAGCAACACACACACACTGACAGCATTGATAGCCCACAGCAACACACACACTGACAGCACTGATAGCCTACAGCAACATGCACGTACACACTGAGAGCACCGATAGCCCACAACACCCCCCGACCCCCACATACATACACACACATTGACTACTGACAGCACTGATAGCCCACAGCAACACACGCGCTAACTACTGACGGCACCGAGGGACCCCACACTCACACACACACACGTTTTCATCATCACTGTGGAGAGTTATCACCATTAGCTGTCTCGCTCTGCGAGCACAATGTGACGCTTTGTACTGACTCCAATGTCTCTTTCTTTTTGTCCTTCGCTGCCCTAGAGCACCTCTGTAAGTCATGTTTATTCACTTTCCTACAATTTAACTTGACATGGTGTAACATCAATGTGGATTCTAAATGATACAGTGATTTCTGGCTGCAAGATCTAGGTTATACTGTGTATGTCTCTCTCTCTCTCTCTCTCTCTATCTCTCAGGGTCTGGACCCCATCAACCAGACTAAAGTGGTGGAGATCTTGAAAGATGGTGAGACCCCTGAGCGGAGACGGAACCAGGGGCTGGTCAAGTACGAGGGGAGCTCGGAGGGGGGTGAGGAAGTGAGCATGGCCGTGGAGTGGACTGGGGTGAGTCGCGGTTTCCACTGCCGCTAACATCCAACTGTGGCCTTTTAACTGTTTGAACCATTTATACTTCATGTTCATTGTACAGTCGAACTTCACTATAACACGTCCCCTCCTCGGGGATGGCAGGACAGATTGTTATATTAGGATGTTCACTGTAACAGGGTTTGGTCATTTAGCTACATCAGAAAAATGAAGAAACAACCCATTTGAATTGAACATCATGTTAATGTTTCAGTGTTCTTGTAATAGGGCTGATTTCCATTCGAAAAAATCTGGTCTTGACGTTGGGGTAGTTAAAACTGGGGATTCATTAAAAGCAGGGTTCGTTATAGGGAAGGTGTCTTGGTGGTCGCAAGAACATTTGTACGGTTGGAGTGGGGGGTGACGGAGAGGGCTGAGCGGAGGGTCTGGTGGGTGGGGGTGGGGGGGAGGAGGGTAGCAAATTCTCTACCATCCAAATGGCTACTCAAGACAAAATACCAGAGCGCACATGTATTATTGGCCCATCAGCAACAGTTCCACTCACACCGTGCTCAGCTCGTGCTCTGTCCCTCTTTGTTTTCTCTGTCTCTTCTTCCAGTTCTTTTTTTTTTCCCTCTTCCTCCCTTAGTTTATTGTTTTTGTCTTTCAGGTCATTTCTTTCAGCCTTGGGCACTCTCTGTCTCTCCGTGCCTCTTTGGCGCTCTTTACTGTCGGAATCCACACTCTTGCTTGTGCCCTATCTTTGTCTGCCCTTGCGCTCTGTGTCTGTCTGTGTCTCAGCTCCGCACCTTGTGATTCATTCACCTGACTCTCTTTTCCCTCTCCTTTTTTCTGTCTGCTAGGCTTAAATGCCACCTACGACCGTCCTGTGTCCAAGAGCGAGGATATGTACGTGGCTTTACCTTCCAGCGACCCTCCCTCTACCATTCCTGCCTGTCTGCGGTGATCTCCTCTCCATCACTACTAAACTAAAGAAGGGACATCTTACCTCTCCTGTGTACTGAGAAATTGTCAGCAGCGCTCTGTAACCCTGCGTTGTAATCACTTTAAACCTACTCTGTCCCTTGTCCTGACCTCAAATAGTCCCTTCTCATCCATATAATCTTTCCCCGCACTCACTTCCCCACAGCTCACTCCCTGATGGAAAGGGTCGTTTGTGTCAGTTTTTGTGTCAGGGATTTGAACTGAGAGCAGCTTCTGCTATTTGCAAATGGCGGTGGGGAACGTGAGCTGAGAGTATGTACGCAGAGACCTTTATCCATCTCTTGTCCTATCTGTGTGTGTTGCTGAAACGTGAAGCGCGTTCAGTTATTGTGTGCCGGTCGGTGTGTTCAGAGCTGTATCACAGCACAGATAGAGGCCATTCAGCCTTTCGTCCCTGTGCTCATGCTCGCTCCCCACTGGGGTCATCAAACCTCTACTCTTTCCCTGTGCCGCTCAGTATCATTTTTCCTCAAGTATTTATCCAGTTCTCTTTTAAATGTTGTTACAGACTCGTCAGCCATTAGTGGTAAAGCAGACCCCACTCTTAACGACCTCTGTTTAAAAAAAAAATAATTCTAATGTCTTCTTTCTTGCCTGCTGATATTCCTCAGTAACACCCTATTGTCTATATTCCCTACTGTCACTGACTCGCTGCTCAGTGGAGATGTTTTAATTTACTTTTATTCAAAGCATTACTTAGCAGCTTGAGAACCCGTTAAATTTCCCCCGTTAATCCTCCAGTCTCTCCAGGTAACTGTAAACTGTTGGTCATGGGGGGTGTCTGTGAAATTCAGAACTCAGCTGGTGAATGGGAAATGTACAGATGTCTTACCAGTCTTGCCGTTCCCACAGCCTGTGACGTTCAGAGTAGATTTTAGTCACATCTAACATTTTATAGATTTTAGCATTATGTATCGAGTCCTAGTGCCCTGTGTTTATTATTCAGTGATAGATTGTTGTTCGGGCAGTTTGAAACCAGGTGTGATGCAGCCCTGCCCAACAGGCTATGGACAGCAGTATCTCAGCTCAACTCAGTGCAGTACTCACTGGTGTACCCAATGTGTCACCAGTACGAGGGCTGTCAGAGTCTCAGTTGGTCCTGTGTTACGGTGGTGGAGGAGTCATATCACCTCCCGAGAGAAGACCCCCCCCCCCCAGGTGCTTGGGAATCCCTTCCTTCTCCTGTCTAAACTGCTAAATATTGAATTACTTTTCCCACTCGTACACCTGCTGCCGCCGTAACTGTGCTCACAGAGCTGCCTTGCAGGACCCCATATCGAATGAGATGAGCGCAGCCCCTACCCTCTCTTTCCCGTTCCTTCACCCGCCTCCTCCCACTTAGTCGAGTGTGTTGTGTTGTAGCCCTGAGCTGGTGCAGTGAGAGTGGCACAGAGCTGTGTCACTTTACCCACCTGGTATCAGGGCATCGTTACAGTGCCTGGGAATCAGGCCTTCTCTCACAGATGCTGCCTCTCCTGATTCCCTATTGCTCTCTCTCTCTTATCTCTCTCCATTCATCTCCTTTCTCATTCACTGTTTGTTCTTTCTTACTCGCTCGCTAACTCTTGCTCTATCTGTGTGTGTGTGTGTGTGTGTGTTTCTCTCTTTCTCTCTCCCTCTCTCTGGCTGTGTCTCTGTCTCTCTCCCTCTCTCTCATACACACTCTTTACTCCGTTTGTCTATATGTCTCTCTGAGGTTGGGAACTGTGGATGGATTGATTATTTTCTCTGCACTCCCTCTTTGTAGCTGTTTTTTTTCTCTGTTTTTCATTTTTTATTTTTGAATTGCTGTAACAAAAAAATTAATATCTAATAAATGTTGTCTCTGGATGGAACTCTGAGCTGGTGTGGATTCTCCTCTGCTTCACCCTGACTCTTACTGCTACACATGGGCGCGGGTGGGTGGGGGACAGACAGTGACACCATGTTGACCGGTGCTGCAGGGGATTAGTAATAAATAATACTTGTATTTGATATAGCGACTCATCATGTCCTCAAGATATCTCAAAGCGCTTCACAGGATGCCTGTTATTTGTTATGCGACAGACAGTTTGCACACAGCAATGTCCCACAAATAGCCATAGTCTGAATCACTGTTAATATCTGGGGGATTGTTGGCGAGGACACCAGGATAGAGAAACTCACTTCTCTTTTCCAATAGCGCCACAGGATCTTTAATGTCCACCTGAACAGACAGACGGAACCTCAGTTTAACATTTCTTCCAAAGGACGGCACCTCCGACAATGCCCCCCAAGCACTGCACTGGAGAATCAGCTTAGACTGAGTTCAAAGTCCTATCGTAGACCTTGAGCCTACAACTGTCTGACTCGGCGGCAAGAGTGGGAGCAACTGAGCCAGATTGATACCCCTTATTGAACCCCAGGGCTGGCACGGGATTCACTGCTTTCTGCCTCTTTCTCTGCAGGACGGTTCGGGAACTCTCCAGCGCAGCGGCTCCTTTGGCAGAATCCGGGACGTTCTGCGCCGCAGCAGTGAGATGCTGGTGAAGAAACTGCAGGGAAACGGTCCCCCAGAGCCCCGGAACCCAAGGTATAATGTGGAGGATTCTCACCCCAAATTTAATCAGCCAAGTGTCTGACATAAAAACCAATCACCGTGCTTAAGCTTAACCAAACCATATATATGTCACCTACACATGAACATTTGCCTATGTCTGGAATGGAACGTACACTCTCTCCCTGGAGGGATGTATCCTGATTACCTAATTCCGGAGAGTATTAGGCACAGGTTGGGATACCCAAGGATTGGTGACTCCAGAGTGTGCGTTGGGGTAACTGCTGGAGTCTAACCAGCTAAAACCACAATTGGCATTGAGAGCGCTGAGAGCAAGCTTTCTCATAGCTTGTCCAGTACAGTACACCCTACACATGAGGGCTTTAACCCGGAGAGTTAATGGAAGCTGAGTCCCTGCCCCCAATGACAAATGCTGCGGACCTACCTGGCTCAGGAACCGAACTAGAGACCATCACCCATTCTATTGCCAAGCATGTCATCCCGGAGTTAGTTCAGCTCCAAGGAGACCCTGCTTACCCCCCCACCCCTAATCCCCACCCCCCACCCACCCGCCCGAAGAAAAGTCACAAGTTGGTTACTTGACATCTGACAAGCTTGAGTTTGAGCCTTCACTTGTGGATATGACAATGACTAAAATAATAATCCTTACATTTGACATAGCACCTCTCATGTCAGCAGGACATCTCAAAGCGCTTCACAAGATTTACTGTAAAGTGTAGTGACTGTGTTTTGTAAATGAAACATATCCTCTGTTTTTCAGTATGAAGCGAGCAGCATCACTGAATTACTTGAACCGAATGGGAACTGATTCATTCCAGGTAGGAATCTCCACCCAGAGCTTCTCTCTCACACTTGCACTCCCTCACATGCACTCACACTTATACTCCCTCGCACACACACACGCACCACACACTCGCACTCCCTCACACACACACTCTCGCGAACTTCCACATACACACTCTCGCACTCCCTCCCACACATTCGCACTCGCAGTCCCTTCTCAGGCGCTCGCAGTCCTCTCTTGTTACACAATCTTTCTTTGTGTCTTATACACACACACATATGCGAGCCCTTTGTCATATGCGCCGCTCTCTGTTTCTCACGCACGCCCACGATTTCTTGTCATGTACGCATACGCGCATGCACACACATGCATGCTTTCACTAACTTTTGCTCACGTATATACGTGTACACTCACTTATTCACGTACTCTCACACAGCACACATATTCACTCATACTCGCTAGCACTCATATACACACTCACACACACTCACTCATTCACACACTCTCTCTCACGTACTTGCACATGAACTTGTATCTTTTTTTCTTCCTAAGGGATCTAAAAGTAACCTGACAGAATCTCGTGGTCTGAGCGCCAGCAACGTGGATCTGTCCCACTGCAGCCCTCTCTTGGGCTGACACCAGGATGTGAGTGTGGGGCAGGACAGTTCACTGGTGTCAGGGTACAGGGCCGCTCATCTGCTGGTGTAGAACCTCTACCCCATTTACAGTGCATCTCAGGAGTGTTTCACCGTGGAGGCAGTTTCATTTCCTGCTACGATCTGAACATGAACCAATGTGAACTATTAATGACTAATTTAAACTCTCTCTTGGTGCTGCAGTTCTGCCCAGAGTAGCTCTGGATAGTTCAGCAGGTCTCCCATCAGCTACTGAACTTCCTCTTGCTGCCACGCACACTTGCTGGGTGTTTCTCCCACCACCTCACACTCTCACTGGGTTTTCTCTCCCACTGCCTCGCACATTCACTGGCTTTCTCTCCCACTGCCTTGGGCACTCACTGGCTTTCTCTCCCACCACCTCGCACACTCACTGGCTTTCTCTCCCACTGCCTCGCACGCTCACTTGCTATCCCTTCCACCACCTCACACACTCACTGGGTATCCCTCCCACCACCTCATATTCCCACTGGCTTTCTCTCCCTTAGCCTCGCACGCTCCCAGGACTCGCAAGTGAAGAAGGCCCTTTGGCCCATTTTGATTTCAGGCTACCAGTTCTCTATTGTCTTTCCACCGCAGCATTAAGCTTCCTAAATGTGTCCCAGATTTCTAGCCTCAGCCACCTTATCTGGTAACCTGTTCCAGACATTAATTCCCCTCTGTGTAAAGAAATGCTTCTAGTGCCTGTCCTAAACCTGCCTGAACCTGCGCCCCCTTATTGCCTTGCAGCATCTGAATATATTCTACATTTATTTTCCCAATTGCAATTAACAATTTCTGTATCTTTCTATATATATGTCTGTGTCAACTCCTCAGCTGATCTCTGCTCCTCTGTTCCCCCTCCATTTAGCTTCATTTCATTGTTTCCCCACCTTCCCGATGCAGTTTCCAGCCAGGGTTTCTCCTGCCCCCTGTTAGATGTAATACTTTTAGCTGCAGGAAAGCAGACACAGCCTCACCCCTTGCGTCTACAACAGCAGATGCTTGGTGCGTGCCCGCTATGATCCATCTCATCAGGTACTGCAGGAACTAGACATCTTGTCATGTTACACACCGCCCTGCCCGGCACTCATTCCACACTACTCTGGCGTAACCTCACATTTTTTGAACACTACCTTGGTGTATGCACAGGCTGTGACTTGTTTCACACTGCCGTGGCCTGCACACACTTGTTTTTTTACTAATCTGGCATATGGATGATCTGACACTTGTTACGCCGTCATCTCACACTTATCCCGCTGGGCACACAATTGCTCACTTGTTTCATTCTGCCTTGCCCTAGGTATGTTTATTTTACACAACACTGGTGCGTACACTCCTGTTTTACACTATCCTGGTGCATGCACACTTCAATTTACACTACCCTGGTTTATATAAAAATCATTCTTTGCACATGTGCAGTTCAGTCTTTGGGTGTACGGGTGATTTTCTGAATTAAGATTCTTTTGAATTACAAAATAAATTAAAGCTGAATTAATATTTTTAAAAGTGACTTTCTCTGATGATTCAGATATTAATAGTTCTATTTTTGACCCCTTTGCTCACCTTGAGCCTGGTTCAGTTGGTCATAATCTCGCCTCTTGAGTCAGAAGGTTGAGAGTTCAAGCACCACATTGAGGCTTCATAATAATAATAAAAATCATTGCATTTGATATACACCTTACCATGTCGTTGAGATGTCTCTAAGCGCTTCACAGAATATACTGTAAAGTGAAATGACTGTATTTTGTAGGCAATACTTGGAAGCTAATTGTACACTGCAGTGTCCCACAAACATTCATGGATTGAGTGACCAAATTATTATTATTTTTAATGGATTATTATCCCTGGAAACGCCAATCAACTAACAACTGGGTTCCTACTTACTGCTTGGTAAACAGGCGTGTGGAGTAAGGAAACTTGACTAGGGTTTTGCCCTGCCCGGGAGTCTAGCTTGGCACATTGTTTCAGCGGTGGGGGAATGTGGCATTGTTGAATGAGATGATGAACCGAGATCTTGTCCTGTCTATTCAGGAAGACGTTAAAGAACCCGTTGGATTATTATTATTATTGCACGATTTGAAAGAGAAGGGAGTTTCAGGAGACGGGTAGCAAGTCTGTATCAGCTGAGCAACGATAAGAGTGGAGTGGGGTATGAACAGAGAGGCTAAGGAGTAGCTAGGATGTTGAAGAGATTTGTAGTGAGTCTGAGGATCTTGAAATTAATTGTTTCAGAGATGGGAGCCTGGCGAGGATTGAGGTGTAGAGTTTGGTATGGGTGAAGAAGAGGGAGGCACAGTATTGTATGAATTGGACCTTGAGGATGATGGAACTGAGGAGACTAGCAAGGAGTGTGTTTGAGAAATTGGAACCGGCGTTCTTCATGCTCTGTGTGCCATTCTGCAGTGTGGTCCCTTTGCCCACTAGGAGATTGATCTGTAGTCCGTATGATAGCATCAACCAATCTCCAACCTCTCCGATACCAGCTTCTGCCATTCAGAGATCCCTGCTGTAAGGATCTCTTCCCCTCCCTCCCCCCTGCCATTTTTTAAACAAAAACCTTCCATCTGATATTCTGTCAAACTGCTGTGAAACATTTCACGAGGAATTGTAGTCAAGTGAAGTGAAAAACATTGCAAGAAGGTCCCTATGAAATAACCAATTCTCTTTTCCAGTAATACAATTGACATTATCTCGCATCTTTCAAGTTGGAAGGGCATGTCAAAATGTTTTATACAGTTGGCTAGGCAGTTGGGGGGTGGTGGGAGGTAGTGGTGGATAAAAAAGATGATCAAAAGTGTGGTTAAAGAGGCAAGCAGGTTTTGAAAGTGGGTTGGGAGAAGGTGCATTGGCAGGACTCCAGCATGGAGTTACAGAAAGCAAAAACAGAATAGCTAAAAGCTCAGTATGGTGAGGGGGGGCCATGAAACAGGCTACTGTTCAATTGAGAGGAGGGAGCAACTAGGTCGGTAGGGTGGGGTGACATTGGAGGGATTTTGAAAGTGAGGATGCTGGATCTTTCATATGCCAAAACACATTGTTTTGATTGTGCCTTTGGTCACTTTTCCCCCAACCGCATCTCCAGCAATGTGGATCACGTCGAGACGTCCTCTTGATGCGAAAGGCGCTATGCTATATAAATGCAAATTGTATTGAATCAACTAGAATAATAGGCAGTTGGAATCTGGGATGCTGTGCTAACCCCAGCGATGCACAACTATTCTGTGAAGTATTCAGCACAGGTTGCTAAGGAGAATGAATGCCTATCCTTCCAAGTCCTGGCGAGGAGTCAGGCTGCCTGGGCTCTGAAGCACATGGCTCAGGAACCACTGCACAGTTGCAACACTGTGGAGTCCTGTTGTGTAGTAGTTAGTGCGCTCGCCTCGCAAGCCAGAGAACCTAGGTTCGATTCCCAGGTGGGGCAGAACCTTAGGCAAGTTTCCTTACTCCACACCCCTCTGTTTACCCAGCAGTAAGTAGGAACCTGGTTGTTAGGTGATTGTCGGATCATTTTCCAGGGTTATATAATCCTAAATAATCCTTGCATTTGATACAGCGCTTTTCACGTCGGGAGGACGTCCCAAAGCGCTTCACAGAATACATTGTAAAGTGAATTGACTGTATATTTGTGGGCGAACGCGGCAGCCAATTGCGCACAGCAATGTCCCACAAACAGTCGTGGATTGAAGATGACCAATTTATTATTGTTTTTGTGTTTTTGGAAGGATTATTATTAGGCTCTGTGCGGAGTAAGGAAACTTGCCCAAGGTTTCGCCCTCTGCCTGGAATTGAACTCAGGTCTCTCGCTTGCAAAGCGAGTGCTCTAACCACTGAGCTACGGGACTCCAAAAAATCCCTCAAAAGGAAATGTGGTCCCTCAATCCACAACTGTTGTGGGTTTGGTCCACAAAATGCACAGTGCATTCAGTTTAGGGTATATGCTCTGAGATGCTTTGCAATGTCCCAACGTATATCAAGTGTAAGGATTATTATGGTAACACCCTCTCTGCGCCTGCGCATTGCCGCACGAACAGGCTGACGTCATTTTTCACGCGCTCGCCGGGCAGCGCATGCGTAGTATTGTGTCGAAAGCGGTAGGATGGCGCAGGCGCAGCGCAATGTTGCGGCTCCAGTTAGGCGCATGCGCATGCGGTGAGGGGGCGGGGAGATGTGAAGCGGTGCCGAGTATTGTGGCGGGTGGGGGGGTCGGGGGGCGGACGCGCAGGCGCGGTACGGTGTGTTGTGGCTGGCAAAAGGGAGTGGCGCATGCGTGGTGGTGGGGCACAGCTCGAGCGGTTTCTGTTGGTGGTTCAAAGTGGAGGTGGTGGCGGCGGCGCGAGGGGTTGTCATGGAGCCGCTGGTGAGCGAGCTGTTCGGGGGCTCAGGTTCAGCCCAGGCTCGAGGCTCCCGCTGCGGCCCGGGACGCGGCTCCACTTCCAGCAGCAGAGGCCGAGGTTTGGCTGCAGGCAGCTCAGCCCGCGGCTCGGCGTCAGGTCGCGGGTCGACCTCAGCTTCGGGACAGGCCTCGGTGTCCGTGTCCGGTCTCTCCGCCCAGGGACAGAAAGGCAAATTAGTGGCGGCGCCCAAAGCTGGTCACAAAAAGGCAAAGGGTCGGCCCCGGGGCCGCAACAACCCGCCCTACCTGCCCCCAGAGGTGAGCTGCCTCCAGGTGAACAAACTGTAACATGTGATGTTCATCATGTTACAGGGGATCGGGGTTCACTGTCACTGTTAATAATCCCTGGATTTCACGTTGGTGAGACGTCTCAAAGCACGTCACAGAATGTACTGTAAAGTGAAGTGACTTGTGTGTTTTGTGGGTGAAACGGGTACAGTGTTACAGGGGTATGGGATACGCTGCCAGGGTTGCGGGGTACGCTGCCAGTGTTGCGGGGTACGCTGCCAGTGCTGCGGGGTACGCTGCCAGTGCTGCGGGGTACGCTGCCAGTGCTGCGGGGTACGCTGCCAGTGCTGCGGGGTACGCTGCCAGTGCTGCGGGGTACGCTGCCAGTGCTGCGGGGTACGCTGCCAGTGCTGCGGGGTACGCTGCCAGTGCTGCGGGGTACGCTGCCAGTGCTGCGGGGTACGCTGCCAGTGCTGCGGGGTACGCTGCCAGTGCTGCGGGGTACGCTGCCAGTGCTGCGGGGTACGCTGCCAGTGCTGCGGGGTACGCTGCCAGTGCTGCGGGGTACGCTGCCAGTGCTGCGGGGTACGCTGCCAGTGCTGCGGGGTACGCTGCCAGTGCTGCGGGGTACGCTGCCAGTGCTGCGGGGTACGCTGCCAGTGCTGCGGGGTACGCTGCCAGTGCTGCGGGGTACGCTGCCAGTGCTGCGGGGTACGCTGCCAGTGCTGCGGGGTACGCTGCCAGTGCTGCGGGGTACGCTGCCAGGGTCGCGGGGTACGCTGCCAGGGTCGCGGGGTACGCTGCCAGGGTTGCGGGGTTTGTGGTACGCTGGTAGTGTTATAGGGTACACTCAGTGTTACAGGATATGGGGTACATTCAGTGTTACATGTGTACAGGGTACAGAGGATATGTTTCTGTGGGATGTTGAGTTGGCGATTATATTGCTGTGTTTGCACTGTGTGCACAATTTGTGTTGGGGCTTGTTGCTATCTTTCTGAATGTGTTATTTTTACTTTGTGTTTGTGTGTTTCTATGACTGTCTTGATCTCTCCCGCTGTTGTGGGTTTCAATCCATTGCTCTTCTGGGTTTGCGAGTCTATTTTTGTTTCTATATGTGTATCACTCACTCTCTGTCATGATCTCTTCACTTGCTCAGGATTTTATCTAGTTACACTGTGTGTATTTGTGTAAATGTCTTGCTTTCTTTGCCTTTATGTCTATTTTTATGTTTGTGTAAGGTCCTCCCGACTTGAAAGGCGCTATGCAAATGTAATTTTGTTGTTGTTGTTTGCCTCTGTGTTTTGATCTTACTGCTGTGGGTTTCAGTCGATTGCACTATTTGTTTGCATTGTACTCACTGCTGTGAGTCACTGTGTAATAGGATGCAGGGCAGGCAGTCCCAGATATTGACCTTTAGGTTCAGTTTCCTTGACGTTCTCTTAGTTTGTGGTGAATAACTCCTGCCAACATCTAAGTATTGCTAAACAAACAATTGCTATGTTTGGCATTTGGCAACTGCATCATTGGGTTTCAAAATGAATTTAAATACTATTATAAGTTCCTGTTTTAGGAAAATATAAAGCTTTCCTTGTAAATAAATTGTGTGCAGTTCTGAGCCATTTAGGCAAGTTATTTCCAGCTTCCACCCTAATTTACCATACTAATTTACCTGACTTCAGGTTGGATAGTGGGGACAGGAGGAGGTTGTTTAGCCCTTTCTGCCACTTAATTAGAATAGGGCAGATTTTTAAAACCATATTCCCTGCCTTTACTCCATATCCTTTTATAGTATTATAATACCTGTAGCAACAATCCTTGCATTTGATATAGCACTATCATGTTGGCACAACTTCTCAAAGTGCTTCATAGAGCTTTTACTGTAAAGTGACAGTAATTACTGTTTTTGAATGCAAACTCAGCAGCTAATTTGTGCACAGCCAGGGGAGAATTACAAACTTTTTATCTGGGGGATTGTTGGCCAGGATACCATGAGAAACCCCTTGTTTTTTTGGAATAGTGTCACAGGATATTTAACATCTGAATACAGGAAGGTCATTATTTGCTTGTGGGCAGAAAGAGAAAACAAATAATAATAATAATCCTTACATTTGATATAGCGCTTTTCACGCCTTCTGGACGTCTTAAAGCGCTTCACAGAAGTGAAGTGAATTGACTGTATTTATGGGTGAAACCTGCAGCCAATTGTGCACAGCAATTTCCCACAAACAGTGACCAATTTATTATTTTTTTCTTGAGGGATTATTATCAGGTATATGGAGTAAGGAAACTTGTCCAAGGTTTTGCCCTGTCAGTAATTGAACCGAGGTTTCTCGCTTGCGAGACGAGCGCTCTAACCACTGAGCTACAGGACTCGACAAGTGTTGGCAGCCTACTGTTAAATCTGCACTTGATGTGAGATTGGGAAGAGAATCTGGTTTAGAGCGTAATCCTGGAATCAGTATCCACATAGTTTGGTTTATGTGTTGCTGATCAGTATATGATGTACCGTTGCCAACACTTGTTTTCTCTTTCTGTCCGCAAGCAAATAATTACATTCCAGTATTTAGAGGTTGAAGATCCTATGGCACTATTCAAAAAGAGAAGGGAATTTCTCATGCTACTTATCAACAACCACAACAAATTACACTTGTATTTTATTTACTTATTGTATCCCTTCACGTCAGAAAGACGTCCCAAGGCGCTGGAAAATCAGGGATTTTTTGGACCCAAGCTGGGAGTTTGGGGTCCGGTATGTCAGTATGTGATGAACAGCAAAGCACCAAGTAGTGTGCGGTAACCTGGGTCAGTTGGTAACACTCTCACCTGTTGAGGCAGAAGGTTCAAACTCCATAGTCTTGAACTCCCGTAGTCGAGGCTAGAACTTCAGTGTCGTGTTGGGGCTGTTGCATTGTTGGAGGTGCCACCCTTCTGATGAGGCGTTAAACTGAGACCCTGTCTGTCTGTTTAGATGGACATTAAAGATCCCGTAGCACTATTCGAAGAAAAGTTCTTCCTGGTATGCTGCCCAACCTTGAACACGGTCAGAGATCGGTGAAGTATATTAGCTGTTACTGCTGGTTAACCCGTCTCAGTGCTGTTGCTTGTGGCAGCTTTTAATCAACACTCTGGTCTTGGGCTGGCCATTGAGGTCCACACTTGGTATCACCCACAGCTTGATTTCTCTTGTCCTCTGTCCTACTCTTTCATCTTGCTGATGTCCTTTACTTCGACCCATCACTTAATTTGATCTCTCTTCCACCCCCACCCCCCGACCAACTTTTCAGTGACACAGGGTGTCAATAGGACGTTCAGCCCAACTAGTCTGTGCCAGTATTTATACTCCACGCAAGCCCTCATCCCTGCTATTCCCATCTCCTATATACCCTTCTTCCTTATATATGTTTACTCTAAAATACTCCCTTCAATCACAGATTCTGGCAGTGAGCTGTAAATTGTCACCAACCTCTGTGGGAAGAAGTTCCTTATAAACTCCTTATTAATAATAATATTAATAATATTTGTGGAGTCCTGTAGCTCAGTGGTTAGTGCACTCGTTTTGCAAGCGAGAGACCTGGGTTCGATTCCAGGCCGAGTGAAACCTTGGGCAAGTTTCCTTACTCCACACTCCTGATAATAATCCCTCAAAAAAAAATTGGTCATTTCAATCCACGACTGTTTGTGAGACACTGTTGTGTGCAATTGGCTGCTGCATTTCACCCACAAATATACAGTCAATTCACTTTACAGTCTCTTCTGTGAAGTGCGTTGAGACGTCTAGAAGACGTGAAAAGCGCTATATCAAATGCAAGGATTATTATAATAATTCTTGCATTTGATATAGTGCTTTATCACATTGTTGAGATACCTCAATATGCTTCACAGAATATACTGTAAAGTGGATTGAATGTGCATTCTGGACAATACGCAGCAGCCAATTGTGCACAGCTGTGGATTGAGTGACCAAATGATTTTTTGACATGATTACCCCCGGAAAGCGATTTGCCAGTCGATTAACAACTGGGTTCCTACTTACTATTGGGTAGACAGAGGCATGTGGAGGAAGGTTTTGCCTCCCGCGGGAATCAAACCCAGGTCCACTCACTTGCGAGCCGAGAGCGCTAACCACTACGCTACGGACTCTGTGAGCCTCTGTGTGAGAATATGCTCACCTCCTCATTAACTCTTCCAGTGACTGTCCTCAGTTTATGCCTCCCTTGTTATTATTTTACTTACCAGTGGAAATAATCTTTCAGTGTTTATCCTGCCAAACACCAACTGAAAGTTGTTGGGGAGAATTATCAGGAGTTTTGGGAACAGAGAAAGGCAAGATTGTAAAATCCACAACATATCACAGAGAAGCTCCATAACGTGGCTCAGAAGCTGATAAACAGAAACTCATTTCGATGATCTTATCAGTTACTCAGATGGCGTGAGTGGATTTTCATACTGCAGAATGGTGTGAAATTACTGCTGTAGCCGGCACTGTGGGACTTCAGCCATAATATACTAATAGATTGAGACTGGGTGGAATTTCAGGCCCAAGATGTTTGTGTGACCCAGTTGAAGGATCATGTCACTGTCGTATGTCAGCAGTTTTGAAACAAGTGTTTATAGAAATAAGATGTTTATAGAAACCCAGTTGCTCCAATTCAATTGTAGACGCAACAAGAAATGGAAAAATCCTAACAACATCCGCTTTTTCCACCCCTTTCATCCTTTCAGAATCTTAAATCCTTTTATTGGTTTGCCTCAGAGAAGACAGTCACTACAATTTACAGTGAGGCTCATCAGTGAGTAAAGATGAATACCTGCCCAGCACAATACATGTCCACCTGCCACTGCCAATTTTTCAGGCTTGAGGACATATCTATTCCTCCACGTCTCATTGATGAGCCAGACTGGCTGGTAATAATATTAATAATGTCAATAGAACAGTGCTAGAGATTATTGCGGAGCTGCTTGGCTTGCCAGACATATCTTCTCAAACTTTGATCAAGCCTAGTAAGACCAGATTCCTCCCCTTTCACTCCCAGCAGTCTGTTTCCCTGACTGCCCGATGGTTCTGACCATCTCAGTGCAATAAGATGAGGAAGGCAGTGAAGCCTGGTGAAGTCTGGGGTGATGAGTGTGCAGTGTGAGTGACGATGCAGTATTTTGTATGGACCTTGTGGATGGTGGAACTTGGGAGACCATTGAGGAGTTAAACCACCATCATCGGCCTCTTAAGGTCTATATTAAAGATCCCACGGCACTATTTGAAAGAGAAATGAGTTTCTCCTAGTGTCCTGACCAACAATTCCCCAGATAATAGTAGTTATTCACTTCATGACTGACTATTTGTGGAACATTGCCTTGTGCAATTGGCTCCTGCATTCACCTACAAAACAATGGCACTATAGTTTATAGCAATTTCTGTGAAGTACTTTGAGATGTGAAAGGCACTATATCAATTGCAAGGATTATTACACATACACATCTCTGGATAGATAGCAGGCTGAAACCAATGCCTTGTGTAAGATCCTTGGGTTACTGTGAGCCTTGGCATAATAAAACAACTTCTGTATATGATGCGGAGGCTGAGTGACTGGCTGCTTAGTTGCAACATGTGCATCTGCTGCAATGCGTTAACTGCATTGAGCCACTTGGACACAATAAGGGAGAGAGACTGCAAGTATTGAATGTCAGATCTGTGCCTAATTACATCAATATTCCACTCCGTACGTCCAGAGGAGACTGCAGCTGATGTATCCCCACGTGTCAGAATAAGCAGTACATCAGATTGATCTCCTTTCTGGACTGCAGCTTCACAGAAGCTCGGAGTAAATCAGTGCCTTGTGCTGTTAAGATTGCTGAGTTTTGTGGTGTGAGCTTGTGGCGTTGTGCTGTGCTGTGCAGACTTACGAAGGCTTATTGATGGATTCTGTAGTTCGTAGATCTGAACTTGGGGCTGGCAGTAATTGTGTCTTTTCTCTGCAGGCTGAAGAAGGAAACATCGAATACAAGGTGAGCTTAATCGGGCGGTCGCAGCGCTTTTGTTATTTTCAGTATTGCACAAATTCCCAGCACATCTACTTGCACTTGTGTTTTCAGTCCTTAGTCAAAGGAGTATTACCTTTCTTCTTTCATGAAAGAATTGGCTCTATTTGGAATAGTCTTCCCAGGCACTTGGCTGTTCACTCAGGCTAAGTGTTTGCAAGGCCCGAGATTGAAGGAGATGTCACAGCCGTACCCAATCCTGCCCTCGCCCAAACTCCAAGAAATATAAAACGTAAAGAAATGAAAAGCTGGAACCCTGGCTGGATATTTTGCCTACTTTTTATCCCAGAGCACCATGTATAATTGTAATCCTTTGTTTCTTGAAATGAGTTGACTCAGCACAGACTGTGTAGGATTTAACCTCTGCACTGCCGGTACCTTTACTGACTAGACCATTGGGGTGGGGTAAGGTAGCAGGTGGATTCTTTCTCCTTCCCCCACAACTGCTGCATGTGTGATTGCGAGTTAGCGATAGTGGGTATAAACAGTGAATATTTCCTCTCAAATCTTCCTGTACATTATATTTTACAGACTTTATGAATTTAGGGACTGCAGCCCTTAAGTTACATTATTCTTGTTACTTATCCTTGCTTCTAGCATATAGTGTGCGACTTGGAAGTTTCTGTAATCTTTCCTGGAAGGTTCTCAACGGGATATAGATAGGCTTGGGGAGTGGGCGAGTAGGTGGTAGATGGAAAGAATTTAATGTGGGGAAGTGTGAAGTTATTCACTCAGGTAGAAAAAATGGAAAAACAGATTATTTTCTAGAAGGGGAGAGATTAGATAATGTTAGTGTTTAGAAGGATTTGGGTGTCTTGTACACCAGTCTCAAAAAGTTAGTTTGCAGGTGCAGCAAACAACTAAGAAGGCGAACGGTATGTTAGTGTTCATTTGAAAAGGTTTAGAGTACAAGAGTAGGGAAGTCTTGCTGCAACTGTATAGGGCCTTGGTGAGACCACACCTAGAGTATTGTGTGCAGTTTTGGTCTCCTTATTTAAAAAAGGACATACTTGCCCTAGAGGGGGTGCAGCATAGATTCACTAAGTTAATTCCTGGGATGAAGGGACTGACCTATGAGGATAGGCTGAATAAACTAAGGCTATATTCTCTAGATTACAGAAGAATTAGTGGAGATCTTATTGAAACATATAAGATTCTTAAAGGGCTGAATGAAGTAGACACTGAGGGTCTGTTTCCCCTGGTAGGAGAATCTATAACCAGGGGTCACAGTCTTAAAATTAAGGGTCAGCCTTTCAGAACAGAGTTGAGGAAACATTTCTTCACTCAGAGGATAGTGAATTTATGGAATTCATTACCCCAGAAGGCTGTAGATGCTCAATCCTTTAACATCTTCAAGGCTGAGACTGATAGATTTTTTTAAAAAATAGAGGGATTAGGGGATATGGGGATAGGGCAGGTAATTAGAGTTAGGTCTGAAGATCAGCCATGATCTTACCAAATGGCGGGGCAGACTCGAGGGGCCGAATGGCCTACTCCTGCTCCTAATTCTTATGTTCTTATGTAATCCCCTGCTGTTTCCCCATCATGTCTGTGCTGGTGCTAGCTCTCCCAATAGCATTATCCACCCTGAGGCTGAATTGTAATGCCAGGCTTCCATCCCTTTGTATAAACTATTCCTTTTCTCCTCTCTGCAGCTGAAATTAGTGAACCCCTCTCAGTACCGTTTTGAGCACTTGGTTACACAGATGAAATGGCGCTTGCAGGAAGGTCGTGGCGAGGCCGTGTATCAGATCGGGGTGGAGGACAACGGACTGCTGGTTGGGCTGCTGGAGGAGGAGCTGAGGGCCTCGCTGAAAACCTTGCGCAGAATGGCTGAGAAGTAAGCGCCCAAGTCCTACGGGCGCGGGAGAGAATTTTGCCTGCAGTGGGGAAAGGTGGGGAGGGGGAGGTGAGTGGAGGCAGCTAGTGGATTTCTGTAGTGTAGTGATTAGAGCATTCGCTTTGCAAGCAAGAGCACCCGGATTCAATTCCCAGGCAGGACCAAACCTGAGGCAAGTTTCCCTACTCCACATGTCTCTATTTATCTAGCAGTAAGTAGGAATCTGATTGTTAGTCGATTGGTGGAGTATCGCTTTCTGGGGGTGGGGGGGGTACTAATCTCTTCAAATAAATAAATAAATTAGTCACTCAATCCACAACTATTTGTGGGACACTACTGTGCGCAATTGGCTGCTGCTTTCTGCCCACAGAATACACAGTTAATTCGCTTTATAGGATATTCTTTGAAATGCTTTGAAACATCTTAACGGTGTGAGAAGGCACTATATCAAATATTATTATATTATAGCTGAAGTCCCACAGTGCTGGCTACAGAGGTAATTTCGCACCATTTTGCAGCATGAAAGTCCACTCACACCGGCAAACTGACTGATAGCATCATCAAAATGAGTCTCTATTTATCAGCTTCTGAGCCACATTGTGGAGCTTCTCTGTAATATGTTGTGGATTTTACAATCTTGCCCTCTTTCTGTTGCCCAAACTCCCGATACTTTCCCCATCAACTTTCAGTTTGGTGTTTGCCAGAATAAATACTGAAAGATTATTTCCACTGGTTAGTAAAGTAATAACTGGAAGAGTTAATGAGGAGGTGAGCACATTCTCACAGAGGATTATTAAAATTGTACCGTAAGAGGCTATTGAGACTGAGGCCACTTAGAAGGAACTGGATAAGTATTTGAAGATTAACAATCGAAAGGTCTCTGGGGAATGAGCAGAGAATTGGGATTAGAACAGGGAGCTCCAACTGTGGTGTAAGCACCAGCACGAAGAAGAAACACCAGAAGATTGCAATCAGATGGGGTCACGGGAGAGATCATGAGATTAGATGGCTGGAGGGGAGGCAGCCAGGACTGTGGACAAGAAGGTAGTGTACTGTCTGTGCCGTTGATCAGAGCCAGGTCTTTATACTACTATTGTGTGCACAGGGTTGGAGCGGATATCACAATCCTCCGGGAGCGTGACGTGGAGTACGACACGGACTCACCCAGGCGTATCGCCGAGGTTTTAGTCAGGAAAGTTCCTGACGATCAGCAGGTACGGTCCCTGAGCTCACGCTCTTATTATAACAACACCTAATGAGAGCTTCTCAGACCGTGAGAGAATTGCAGGGCAGAAATATTGCGCCATACGAAGCCCAAAGTGCTGAGTTTCCAATCTCTGGCTCAATCCTAATAGCCACTGAGCAGAGGGAGGGCGGAATCAGCCTGGCTCAGTTGGTAGTTGCAACTCTGAGTTCAAAAGTTAAGGGCTCAAGCCCCACGAAGGGACTTTGAATTCAAGAGTTTATGGTGATACTCCAGTGCATTGTTGAAGGTGTGCTGGTTTGACCACACCTTTGGTCACCTTCCTCCCTTTCCCCGTGGCTCGGCCCCGGGATTCGTTATTGTGAAGTGCTCTGAGACGCCGTCCGGCATGGAAGGTGCTATATAAATCCAAGTTGTTGTTGTTGCTGTGTTATCGGAGGTGCCATACTTTGGATGAGATGGTAAACCGAGGTCCCTCCCGCTTGTCTGTTCAGATGGATGTTAAAGATCTCATACACTATTTGAAAAGAGAAGGGAGTTTTTCCCGATGTCCTGGCCAACAATCCCCCCCAATAAAACTTGGTCACTCGCTTCATGATTGTGGGACATTGCTGTGTGCAAATTGTGCTGTCTTACAAAATAGACAGTCGCTTTACATTAAATTCCGTGAAACGCTTTGAGACATCCTCCCAATGTGAAAGGTGCTATATTACATTGCAAGTATTATTATTGTTGTTCTTAAAATGTGTCTCCTTCCTCACCCTAACTGTGTCCCATGTCTTAGCAATTAGATGACAAAATCAGCCTGCCACTTTTTCAACCAGGGTCAGTCAAATTCTCCCCAAAACTGTAAACTAGGATCCCCTGCTTTATAACTAAGCACTGGACTTGCCTCACTATCCTTATGGGGAGAGGTTGATCATTGGAGAATAGTCATGAAGCAGGTAAACCACTTACCTTAAACCAGGATTGCAGAACAGGCACAAATCTGACTACGTCTCAGTCTAGTGACACAGCACCTGGGCTATGTCCAATCCGTGGTCCCCAGAGTAACTCTTCATCACTTTGTTCAGACCATGGACACACCACAAACCTGCCTGATATTAACATTATTAATGATATTAACAATTGGATTGGTTGGGGTGCTGCAGGTAGTGACTTTTTTCTCTTACCTGCGCTCTCAGTTTCTGGACCTCCGAGTGGCAGTATTGGGGAATGTGGACTCTGGAAAGTCGACGCTGTTAGGGGTCCTGACGCAGGGGGAGCTGGATAACGGTCGAGGCAGAGCCCGGCTCAACCTCTTTCGTCACCTTCACGAGATCCAGTCTGGCAGAACATCCAGCATCAGCTTCGAGATTCTGGGATTCAACAGTAAAGGAGAGGTAGGAGCTGTATCAAAACATCTGCGGTCCTGATATCCAGAGAGAATAGTAGGAGAGGAAAAGAAGATTGTCGTCCCAAAGATTAACAAAACCCTGTCTCGTGCCCTTGACTGATTTCTACACCGAACACTTAACCAATTTGATGTCACAGTCTGGCTCCATTACCTCTCTTGATCATACATTCCATGCGCATGGTGAAGTAATTCAGTCTGAACTGTCTGTTCACCTTACCTCTTCTGAGCTCAAGTCCCTGCACCCTTGTAGTTGAGTTTGTGGCCATGTTTAGATGCACCATTTAAGGAATTGTTTGACCTAGCTACTCTGCGCTGGTGTTTATACTCCACACGAACCTCCACCCCTTTCCTTTCCCCTCACCTAGACTGTACCCCATTAGTATTTCAGTAAGATCCCCAGAGTCTTTTTCCAGCGTGAACATTCACAGCTTCTGCAGTTGATGAGAGTGTGTGTGTTCACTGTGTCCATCATGTTATTTCTTAAACACGTTTATATTAAGTAACGAAGCTGTCCAGGCAGCCTTCAGCTTTATCATATAATTCTCCCGAGCCTTGTGATTGCTGCACTGCCCCCAGCAGTCTCACCATGTTTTCTGTTGCTGCTCTTTAAGGTGGTGAATTACAGCGACTCTCGCACTGCGGAGGAGATCTGTGAAAGTGCCTCGAAAATGATCACCTTCATTGACCTCGCCGGCCACCACAAGTACCTGAAAACCACTATCTTTGGCCTCACCAGTTACTGCCCTGACTTTGCTATGCTGGTAGTCAGCGCCAACACTGGCATTGGTATGTGTATGGGTGTGCCAACACTGACAGTGTAGGGAATGGGTAATTCTGTTTTGAGGCAAGAGATTGTTTTGCAGGACTGGCAGTGGGTTCTCTTCAAGAAATATGCTGCAAGCTGGCTGGAGGGTGCTGTTTTTGACTGTGGGGCTTTGTTTTATTTAGCTAAGTATCTGAGATACTTGAGGTACAGCCAAGTATCACACAAAAACCCATCATAATACTTAAGAGTCTCCAAGCCAAACTAATGAGAGTTCCACCTATGCATTGAAATTTCTGTTGTCTGAAATGGAGTGCGCACTCTGCTTAGAGGGAAGTGCCCTGTTCAAATAATCCCTGAAACTAGACACAGATTAACAAGGGTCAAGATTTGGGGATCCTTGAGTTGCATTGGGGTACAGCAGGAGTTTAACCAGTTAAACTATCTTGCAAATTGCAAACACTGGCTGACAAGCTTCCTGCTGCATGTCCAGCTAGAACTACTCTGTCCGTTAAGGTTTTGGCTTGCAGGGTTGATAGGTGAGTGGGAAGAATTCCTGCCCGTGGTGACTGATTTGCTTCTACAAGAAGAAAACTCGTCTTGCAAGTGAGAAACCTAGGTTTGATTCCCGGCAGGGTGAAATGTTGGGCAAGTTTCCTTACTCCGCACGCCTCTGTTTACCTAGCAGTAAGTAGATTGTTAGTTAATTGGCGGATCGCTTTTCCGGGGGTAATAATTCCTTTTTTAAAAAAAAAAGTAGTAATTGGTCACTCAGTCCACGACTGTTTGTGGGACATTGCTGTGCACAATTGGCTGCTGCCTTTCGCCCAAAAAATATACAGTCAATTCATTTTACAGTGTATACTTGAAGTGCTTTCAGACGTCTCGAAGATGTGATAAGGTGCTATATCAAATGCAAGTATTATTATTACTGCTGACAAGCCATCCTTCAAAACCCAGCAGACCTGCCTGGCTCAGGAAGCAGATTACTGAGACCACCACAAAGGATCTATTCTTTCCAGTATTTCTTTGCTAGGCGCATCACGTTGGAACTAGCTCAGCCCCAAAAAGACCCTCCTTACTTACCTCTCTTCAACTCTTCTAACCTCTCCTACCACCCAAGAAGATAGTCGCTAGTCAACTGGGGCCAATGCTCTATTTTCTCTTCAGTATTTATAGCAACTAATTTAAAAGACTTGCCTGTTTGAGAGAAATCTGGGATTGAGCGGATTCCCACCTAGTAGTTATGGTGTGACGGAATTACGCAGTGGTGGGATTGTGAGGTAGTTAGCTGTTACGTGGGGTTACAAAGCATGTTTGGGGGTGGAAGCTGTCATCTCTACCTCCGTTAATAATCTGGCTTGCTTTGTTTGTAGCTGGCACCACACGAGAACATTTGGGTTTGGCAATGGCTTTGAAAGTGCCGTTCTTCATCGTGGTCAGTAAGGTGGACCTGTGCACTAAGGCTACCATCGAGCGTACTGTGAAACAGCTGGAGATGGTGCTCAAACAACCTGGCTGCAACAAGGTCCCGCTCCTGGTGTCCACCAGTGACGATGCAGTGATGGCTGCACAGCGTTTTGCTCAGTCTCCGAGGTAAAAACGCAAAAGCTCCGTAGCATAGTGGTTAGTGCAAGGGGACCCCGGGTTTGATTCATGATCAGGGTTAAACCTTGGGCAAGATTCCTTACCCAAAAGTAACTGGGTCCCTAGTTGTTAGTCAATTGGAGGATCACTTTCTGGGGGTAATAATTCCTCCCAAAAAATGAAATAAATAATTTGGTCACTCAATCCGCGACTGTTTGTGGGACACTGCTGTGCACAATTGGCTGCCATGTTTCACCCACAAAATACAGTCAATCCACTTTACAATATATCCTGTGATATGTCAATGACATGATAAGGTGTTACATCAAATGCAAGGATTATTATTATCTGTATAGAGAGTAAAACTAGTGATAGATTTTCTCAGCCATTGAACCATGTCATGTCCACAACAAACACAGAACCTAACATTGTGCGCATAGTGTCTGAATTTTGTTTTTCATTTCTCTTTGTTGTTTGGTCACTGGAACATTTCTTTTGCCCTCTCCTCTCATTGCCAGCCTGGCAAATCTCAGTACAGTCTGAAACAATTGTTTCAGTGATTGTCTCCTTTCTTCACATGCACAGAGCCGGTCTCAGCTTACTCGTCTGTCCTCTCTCTCACTTCTCCTCGATCTTCTCTCTCAAACAGAACATCCACCAGTTCAGTGACGAACTGTACTGGGAGGGGGGCCAGTGATAGGGTGTGTTGTGGGGAAAGGAGGAAGGTAGTGACGAGATGTGCTGTGAGGAGAGTTGTGCCTAGAGTGAGACGGGCTGGGTATGTCATGTAGCAGTGGTTGAGTATGCTGCTGCGTGTATTTGTGGGGGACGGGACAATGATGACTGATTGTGGTGGGGGGTGTGGGGGGCATGGCGGGATGTGCTGGGGGGCACTATATTTAATACTGCTCTTTGTTCTGCGCAGTATCACTCCAATATTCCCGCTGTCTGGTGTGAGTGGGGTCAATCTGGAGCTGCTAAAGGTCTTTCTCAATGTGCTGCCGCCGCTGACCAACAGCAAGGAGCAGGAGGAACTGATGCAGCAGCTCACTGAGTTCCAGGTGCGCGTGGGGGCACGAGTATCAAATACGGTGGACTTTAAAGCTGTTGGGACACTATTGTCAGCTTGGCTCAATGGTTAGCACTCTCACCTCTGAGTCAGAAGGTTGTGGGGACTTGGACTCATATAGTCTAAGATGACACTCTAATGCAGTGCTGCTGATGTGTTGCATTGTCAGATGCGCTGTCCTTCGAATGAGACGTTAAACCAAGATCCCAACTGCCTATTCAGGTGGACGTTAAAGATCCCATGGCACTATTCGAAAAGAGAACAGAATTTCTCCTGGTGTCATTTGTTCATGGCTGTTTGTGGAGCATTAATTATTATTATTATTGTTATTGGTAACTAGGGACTTTCTCCAAAGTTGTTGTGAGATGTTCACTTTGATCAAGATCTGCACAAATGCAAGTTCTTTCTTTTCTTTCAGGTGGATGAGATTTACAGTGTTCCTGAGGTGGGCACTGTGGTCGGGGGGACACTGTACAGGTAAGAAACGAGAGGTTCTCTCCTCCCAGGCCAATGCATTGCATCAAGTGGCCTCCACCAGGGCACCCCACCCCGAGTACCCACTCTTCCCATGTGATCCTAAACAGTGAATCCCGGCTGGGTATCACAGGGTATCGGGCAAACCATGGACACGGATTCTGTGTTGATTGTAGGGAGGGAAACAGAGAGTCTTTGTTAAGGGGAACCAGGTCAAAATGAGGAGAAGTATTAAACCTTAGGGTACTGAGATCCCTCCTGTTCCTCGTGTATATTAATGACCTGGATTTGCAAAGAGGCAGCAAAGATCCGATAAAGAGAGTTTGTAGGGTATGCATATGGGCTGATAACTGGTAAATGAAGTTTAATACTGGTAAATGCAATGTACTACATATACGATGCAAGAATAAGAAACAAAAGTATTCCTTGAATAGGATAGAATTTACTAAGGGAGAAGCTGAGAGAAATCTCGGGGTGTTAGTTGACTCATTGCTCACTAGGTCAAAACAGTGTGAAACAGCAATAAACAATGCTTGTTGTCTCCTAGTGGCATCTGCCGAGAAGGTGAACGCCTAGTTGTGGGCCCCACAGACGAGGGCAAGTTCCTGCCCCTGAAGGTGTGCAGCATGCAAAGGAACCGTTCAGCATGCCGAGTGCTACGAGCGGGCCAGGCTGCCACTCTAGCTCTTGGAAACTTTGACCGAGCCCTGCTGAGGAAGGTAGGTCAGCGCTTAAAGCAGACTGTGTGAGGTGGCTGTCATGGGGGTCTGACCACAGGCCATCCATTGTGGCCATAAATGAAAAATGAAAATGAGTCGTGTAGCACGATGGTTAGCATACTTGCCTAGCAAGCGAGAGGCCCTTGATTCCCGGGCGGGCGAAACCTTAGTCAGTTTTCCTTATTCCACATGCCTCTTGTTTACCTACCAGTAAGTAGGAACCTGGTTGTTCGTTGATAATCCCTTCAAATTAATAAATAAATAAATAATCTGGTCAAATCAATCCGCTACTGTTTGTGGGACACTGCTGTGCGCAATTGGATACCACGTTTCGCCCACAAAATACACAGTCCCTGTGAAGCGCTTCAAAACGTTTCAACAATGTGATAAGGTGCTATATCAAATGCAAGGATTACTTTTATTGCTGCATGTGCAGAAGGCATGGCAAAGTGGGGTGTAACTGGAGGGGATTCTCAGTGATACTGTATGCAAGATTGAAGGTCGGGGAGGGCTGTTTTGCAGCCACAAATCTTGCTGTTCTGTGGCAGGGGATGGTGATGGTCAGCCCTGAGATGCACCCGACCATCTGTTCTGTCTTCGAGTCGGAGATTGTGCTGCTCTTCCACGCAAAGACTTTCCGCAGGGGATTCCAGGTCACCGTGCATGTCGGGAACGTCCGACAGACGGCCATTGTGGAGATCATACAGGGAAAGGTAGGCATGTGACACCACTTCCCACACACTTCCTCCCTGGGTGAGGATGTAGGCTGTTCCTGACATGGCACTGGGTAGGCTGGCTACAGACTAGGCAGATGAATCAGTTCTGGCGTGTGGGGGGCGCTCTGGATAGGTGGTATGATGATTGGGATGGGGGGCCCTGGTCACAGCTATGGGCGGAGGGGCGCCAGCCACAGCGGTTGTGGGGAGGGGGTGGAAAAAAACTCGTCTAATGTCCAGGTCCCAATGGCTGCTGAGTCAGATGCTCTCTCTCTCTTCTCTCTTTAGGAGGAGCTGCGGACCGGAGAGAAAGCCGTTGTTCGTTTCCGCTTTATCAAGCACTCTGAGTACCTGAAGGTGGGAGCCAAGCTCCTGTTCCGAGAGGGTGTCACTAAGGGGATCGGGCATGTCACAAAGCTGCACCCAACCTCCAATGACCAGAATATCTGAACTGAGAGCACGCCCTGCAGAGAGCTGTTTCCTGATACAGTGAACGGCCCCCAAAGTACAGGCTACGAGCCAGTGAACTATTGGAGGCAGCTCAGTGCCCAAGGGCAATGCAAGAGGGTAAAGCTCTGCCCCCTCTCCATGCTGCGCTGAGCTGTCTTCCCTCCAGCAATTGGCCTCAGCCCTTTCAAGAAAAAAATTCAACAACTTCCGAGTCCGACTCCATTACTCGTGTGCCTTTTCCATGGTTACCCTCTCTTCCTCTCCTACGTAGACATTTGCTGTAATGTTGGGGCACATGTTCTATGTTTTGGTGGTTTAGACTGTTATAGCTAGTATCCCTACCAGTAGCATGCATCTAGAGTAGCCTGGGCCTCACGCTCTCCTTCTTTCTCCCCACCCTCATATTTGTGGCATTACTGTGTAATATTGTGTGGAGTTGCTCAGGAGATGGGTTGTGTGCTACCTGTGTTTAGGGAGTTAGTGTGTTAGCACAGTGCTGG
Source organism: Callorhinchus milii (assembly GCF_018977255.1). Taxonomy (NCBI): domain Eukaryota; kingdom Metazoa; phylum Chordata; class Chondrichthyes; order Chimaeriformes; family Callorhinchidae; genus Callorhinchus; species Callorhinchus milii. The sequence goes on along the minus strand of NW_024704744.1, from coordinate 75,092,179 downwards.
AGTTCTTGTGAATTTGCAGCACTGACTCCCCTCTTTCCCCCAGCCCCCCCATGTGATACCAGATTATGAATCCAGATATAACCACATTGTGAGTGGGTAAACCAAGCTGCATGATTCAAGCAGTCATCACTCTCGCTCAGTCCAGTGGTTGGAGCTGTTGTATCCTCATTCTGTCTGGGACAGACTGAACATCTGAGCTCCAGTTCATCTGCAGGTTCCATTCCTTTCAGGCTCAGCTCGTGCCCAGAACACAGGCTGGAAGCCTGCAGATGGCAGAGTTCAGCCCAGAGTCACCCTGACTGCAAACAGTGAGCGAGTGGTTGTCACAGTGCAATAAATGATGTTCGTTAGCACTGGTGAACAGGGCGATATTACCCCCACACCTTGCTGTTCACTAGCCTGTTCAACAGGCAGGCTGGGCAGCTTTTAATCCTGTCACTCCTTCAGTCTGCAGAGGGGTGAAGCCCTTAGTTTGATTGAGGATGGACTTGAATTTGGGCCGCAGGGTCCTAAGAGTGTCTGCACTTTACATTTTTGGTGTAGAATGGATTTCATTGTATCTGAGCCCAGCTCCCAACAAATGGATGGACTCACAGAAGAAACATATTGGTGCTATAGCCTCTAACGTCACATTTGTGTCACTGGATGTTGTGTGGAGATGGAATGGCAAACTGCTACAGTCAGGGGTGCTCTTGGTGCTCTTTTGGGAATAAGGTGAATGGTTGAAACAAAATAGAGGAAGTTTCCTTTATATATGTCCTGGGGTTTAGAGTGGGCATCAAGAAAGCTGTTCTCTCACATCTCTTACACTGACCTCATCACTAGGCACATAATCTACTATCACAATAATTCCCTGCCCTCCGAATTTTACATTCTATAAGCCAACAACAACTTGCATTTATATATATATATATATATATATCACCCAGCAATTGAGAGATGGTGACTGAGTGATCCTGGCACTGTTCCTCTGTGTGGCAAGATGTTCAGAAAAAAGCTATTCCCTTCCTGCATCTGCAGACGAGTTACATGCCACTTCCAAGGTCAATGCTGAAAGCAGTCATCAGTCTGTCCTTGACATACACAGAGTGCTAACAGACTGTGTGAGTGACTATGCTGAATTGACACTGTGCCCACACAGCTAATTTGGAGAATTCTAACCTGATTCTTTACTGAATCTACTCCCAATGTTTGGAAACTTCATTTTAAAACCTTGAATATAGAAATCTTACACATTTTTAAATTTTGTTCTCAAACCTATTTCTTCTCTCCCCACCACCCCTTTGTGCCCAGGGCTGACAGGGCAGCCTTGAGAATACAGATCATTATTTACTGTGCGTTTTTCATTCGATGGATATTTTATATTAGATATTTTATTAAACATTTCCTTAAATGTGAAATGTAACCAATGACTTGCGTGCATTTGGCGAGGTTCAGAGCCTGGTCACTGCGCTGTGTCCTGCTGTTACTAACTGTTACTGTCTCCATGATACACTTGTGTGACCATGTTGCACTCCAGCCCAGCTGATTCTTTTTCTTTTACTGCCTGGCTGTTTGGTTTCTGTAAACTGGACTCAGGGCCGGTCCACACACATCCATTGTGTGACTTACACCGGTGTTTGTACTGTGTGTATCTTTGCGTGAGTTGGGGGTGCCTGAATTTTGCCCTAACTAAGCATCACTGGCTGGTATGGGATCTATGTCCATTTTTGTTTGCAAATCTGTCAAATTTTGAAGTACACAAAATGTTTTAAAAAGCTAATCCTGGGCCAGTTCAATTCTGCTGAGTTTTCCGTCCTCCACAATGATGCTCTGTGGATTGGTTATTGGGCATGAACGTGGAGTCCTGCGCATTGTTTCCACAAGTTTTTACTGTAATTTTTATAAAACCCGTCTGATCAGGAAATTAGTGGGTCGTTTGGCTAAATAAAGGCATATCTTTGTGTCCGTTTGAGAGACTTTAATCCATGTGTGTACACAGTTCAGAATCCCTCATGTGCTGCTTTGTCACAGTCTCTCAATGCTTTGTTACGTGATTGTGAGCTGCATCGCGGAGCTAAGGAGACGAGTAGCATTCAGTCTTCAGACTCATTCACAGAGATCTGCAAATTCTCTGTGACGTTTGATGTTTGTTCTGTATACAAATTAGTTGTTGTGGTGCATTCCCAGTGCCTGGGATAAAACGAGGTTAATTTTTGTTAAATGTAATATAAAGGACATTGAGGCTTTTGTGTACATTATGTTCTGTATATACAAAATGTACAGAGATTTGTTTTTAAAAAAAATAAAGTTTTAACTTGTTTTTCCTCCTATGATGTCGGTGTTCACCAGCACTGCCTTATTGCTTGAAACACCTTATATTTGCAAATAAGGCGGAAGCAGCTGTGAAACGTATTGACAGTGAGCTGATCTCAGCCTGGGGGAGGGGTTCACTAGTGGCTGACTAGCCTGGGCCAAAAAGACGGCTGAGGCAATACTATGTAATGCTGTCTGAGGCAACACTTAGTAATACTGGCCTTTATAACCATGGGTGAGACAGAAGCTCAGCGGACAGGGTGAGTTATAGGGCACTAACTGACTTTTACCTGTGCTAACCCTGGAGCAAAGGCAGGAACGTTTCTAAATGAAGAACAATATAAAATAGAAGAAACACTTAGTCTTTGCTGTAAAATCTCAAAGCCAGGGTGAATATGGAGCCACTTGTGTACAGAGTCCCAGAGACAAAATAAGGATTATAATTACATGAAATAGGCCATTTGAACCAATTAGTTTGGGTGCATTTGAGCAGTGACCCATTCAAATCCCCCCATTTTCTCTTGTGAATGATTCAAGTTTCCTTAAAACATTGTTTATTTTGTTTTGACCATATCTTATGGCAAACCAGTTCCAATGTGTAAACCGGTTCCTCCTAAACTTTTTGTCAGCTGGGTGTTTGACACATGTGGAAGTGGGAATTCATCACCAACAAGTGGAAACGGTTTACTTATTGAATGCTGTCAAGTGTTTTTAATAATACTTCTAGCAGGTCGCCTTTCAATCCCCAGGGGGGAAACAAGCTCCAACATATCCAGTCTTTCCTCCTTTGGAACATCCCAATAAACCTAACTGCTAATAGATTTTACAGCAAAGACTAAGTGTTTCTTCTCTTTTATACTGTTTTTCATTTAGAAACTTTCTACCTCTGTTCCAGGGTTAGCATAGGCAGAAGTCAGTTAGTGCCCTATAATTCACCCTGTCCCTGGTATTCATATATGTTATAAATTATATAAGTATATAATAAATTACCTTTATATAAGTATTTATATGGTAGTGTTTCGCCCACAAAATACACAGTCGATCCATTTTACAATATAGTCGGTGAAGCAGATTATTATCATTCAAAACAGAAAGCAGCAGTCGCGGTTAGTAACAGCAATCATGTGAAACCACAAGATAGCAGGTTTTGAGGCGTTACTGAGGTGGGGTGGGCTGACTATTTGGCAGAGGTTGGCAGCTGATGCAACCCCAGGAAAGCTCAGACCAGCTGCTAACACTCCCCACCCACCCCTCCCAATCTGTTGTAGGGAGAACTGCACTCAGCAATTATAAATCTAACAGCTAACCTGGAAGTGCAGAGAGAACTTTTAAGTCTCTTAACCATTGCTCTATCTGACCTGAGTGTGTGGACGGATAGGTTAGAGGGCACTTTACTCTCTCAATAACGCATGCTGGCACTGACCCGAGAGTGTGAATAGACAATGTTGAGGGATCTTTACTGTGTTGGGATCTGGGCAATGAGCAGAATAAGACCAGCTTATTCTTTACAGCCTTCCTTTAATTAAGGAGCCAAGAACAGAGGAACCAAAGACACTCAGCAACTTATGCTTTGAAAATTCTTTACTTAATAAGAAATGTGAACGTTTTATCAGTTCAATTATCACAAGTACAACAGACAGGTCAATAGCATAGACAAATGTCTGTATCAAAGTCAGTTGGTAAATTCACAAACAGCACAAGTCTTGCATCACACATGAAGTCTGATTTCTGACCAGAAACCTTTTTCTTGGGGTTGTTGATTACAAAGTCAAAGCCGAATCTTTAAATGACGGACAGCTGAGCTGTGCACTTTATTCGACAGTTGTTAGACGTTATTAATTTGTCTCAACAGTTGTTATTTTTCTCCCATTAATTGCCAGTGACTTACGTAATTGTAAGTGTGTGTCTGTATGACCAAAAGTCGTGATACCTACCCTATTGTCTAAAACTAGCTGTACCCATTGCAGCTTCGCTTGCAACCAAAGGATCCAACATGGAATGTAGATTGACATACAGACAGACATTTCGTTTAACATTATACTCAGCTGGGAGGACTCCTTTAATATATTTTCTCTATCTCTCTCGGTCTCCCTGTCTCTCGGTATCTCAATCTCTCTGTCTGTCTCTCTCGGTCTTTTTGTTTCTTCCACGAAACACACAGTCACCACAATTTATAATATATTCTCTCCCAGTCTCTCGCTCGCTCTCTCAGCCCCTCTCACTATCTCAGTCTCTATCTGTCCCACATTGGAAGACTCTAGCTCCTATGACAACCAGAAAAAAGTGACATACATTTGTCACAGATGTACCTCTCCAAATGGTGCATGCTTTTCTCTGTCGCTACATAGTTTCAGAATACAATGCATACCTCACAAGTTGAGGCTTAAAGTATTTTTTAATATAGCTCATCAACAATAGAGAGATCCCCCAAAACAAATATGCCCATGACACTACCAGATGCAAGACCTTTCCGATGTCTTTTCGTCAATCGGTTATTGCGTGATACACAGAATCACCAGACAGACAGATAGACATTGACATTTTATTAGTATAAGTTAGAAGAATATATATCATCATTTCTTTAAAACTTATTAGACATTGTAAAAGTATCATGATTTTTTGGTTACCCTGTATATGTGCAAAACATGCAGACAGGCATTGCCCTGCTCACTGATTAACCACTTCCTCCTCAGTGTCCTGACAGCCCACCTTGCCAGCAGCTGGCTTCTGAAAATAAAGGTCCAGTGTGCGCTCACGCTGGTGCCGGGAGCGCTTGGCGGGAGATGCAGGTGTTTGCTTTCTCTTGCTCTTGCCTCTGGCTGCACAGCCAGCCCTGGCCCTAGCCCCAGCCCGAGCGCGGGGGCTGCAGAGTGGGCCGGGCACCGGCGTGGAGAACGAGCTTTGAAGGTTCTGGGCAAAATGGAAGTCATGGTGTTCGGGCATGTCCCACACCGGCAAGTACTCGCCGCACTTCTCGCACCGTGCCACATCCTCCGGGGCCAAAATGGGAGGCTCCGTCACCCCCTTCCCAGGGACAAGTTCCCAGGCGCAGGCTCCTGGCAGAGTGCTGCCCAGTAACCCAGCATCAATCTGCAAGTTCCTCTCCACGTTGGACACATTTCCCACACTCTCGGCAGCGGTGGCTAAACACTCAGAGCTGCTTGGTTCTTGCGTTGAGGAAGGCCTCAAGCTTGGAGAGAAACCTCTGAAATCCTGCCCAAGGGCATAGTCTCTCTCCTCGCTTCTCAAACATGTGGTCAACACGTCAGCGCAGCTCGTGTCTGGCTCTCGGTCGACTACCTCAATATCGTCCGAGCAGCTAGGAAGTGATGTCGCTGTGGTTTCAAGGCTCTTGCATTTACTGTCAGCTGCTGCCTGGAAGAATGACAGGATAGTGCCCACTGGCTTGTGGCTTGATCCCGATTTGCTCGCTTCTCTCCGAGCTACAGGAGACACCGGCAGCGGCTTGTGGGAAGGAGCAGGGTCGCTGCTGAGGAAGGAGGTGATTCCACTGGCCAGAGCTGTGGGCGGCTCTGAAAACTTACTAGCACTCAAGCAGAGGGACGTGACGGCCGGGCACCTGGGAAACAGAAAAAGGTAGATGGTGACTGGACCAACAACCAATCCCAGACTCCACCCACTGAATCTGAGCAAGCTAATGCCCTACGGCAAGCAAGGCTAGGTAACATAGGCTCTTGAACACCCCTTGCTCTCGGTAACAGTTACTCCAACAGTCTCCGTTATGAATCACAGATGTGACACATACTATGGAGACCTGAGGAACACGGGAATATCCAAGACTGAGAAACATACAGAGTGAGACTGGCTGATTATTCCCATTCCCTGAACACCATCCCTTGCCTACTCCCACAACCTTCAACATTAAACTCATCAACACCTCCCACCTCCCTGCGCACCCTAAACCAACAGAGGTTGGAGAAGGGAATAGAGGAGTATAGGAGGGGAGAATAGAGGGATGAACGAGAGGGGTGTAGGAGAGGGGAATTTGATATAGCACTTTATCACATTGAGACGTCTCAAGAGCGATCCAGAATATATTATAAATATTAGTAAATTGACTGTGTATTTTGTGGGCGAAACACAGCAGCCAATTATGCTCAGCAGTGTCCCATAAATAGTCATCAATTGAGTGACCATGTTTTTTTTGGAGGGTTTATTACTCCCAGTAAGAAATCTGCCAATCGACTGACAATTGGGTTCCTACTTGCTGTTAGGTAAACAGAGGCGTGTGAAATAAGGAAACTTGCCTCCCCCTCACCCAGGAATCAAATCCGGGTCCTCTCGCTTGTGAGGTGAGCACACTAATCACTCGGCCATGGGACTCCGAACCTGCGCCATTTCCCTTCAAAGAGAAGCCATTTGGTCCATTCATTGGTCAGGCTGCATGCATTGTTGGTCGCACACTCACCAGGCAGCCTGCGGTCCCGCTGCTCTGTTGCAGTTCCTGATCAGCGCAAATGCATCATTAGCAATCTTTGTAGCCTCGCAGAGCGGCAGAGAGCAGCAGCGTGAGAGCCCGTGCCCATCCTTCAACCGCACACCCACCAGCAGCTGCTGGGCCACACGGCCGTTCTGTGGAAGAAGAAACACAGGGTTTATTAATGGTCTATCCCCTTGTGACCCACTGAAGTGACCTAGTGTGCCAGCCTAGCGTACTGGTCGCACTCTCGCCTCTGAGTCAGAAGGTTGTGGGTTGAAGCCCCACGTTAGGACTCGGAATCATATAGTGTAAGCTAATGCTCTAATGCAGTGCTGGGGGAACTCTGCATTGCCTTCGGATGCAACGCTAAATCAAGGTCCCATCTGCCTGTTCAGGTGGACTGTTGGACTGTCTGTCAGACTTCAAGTCCTGGATGAGAGCTAAACTTCTCCAGTTGAATGTCAACAAGACTGAGGCCCTTCTCCTTGGTTCCCGTCAGCGCCTCCACACATTGGGTGCTGGCAGCATCACCAACCACTGATGAATATTCTACACCTCAATGAGCCAGTCCGGTACCTTGGTGTCTTGTTTGACTCTCAACTGTTCTTTCTAGCCCACATCCATGCCATGACCCTCTGCCTTCCCCCACTTCAGCAACATTGTCCGGCTCTGCCACTCCCTTTCCCCTCATGCTGCCGAAACCCTCATCTACACATTCATAGAATCATAGGAACTGGATCAGGCCATTCAGCCCATCGAGCCTGTTCCGTCATTCTATAAAATCACGACTGATCTGTACCTCAAGTCTAATTACCTGATCTTGTACCGTATCTCTTAATATACTGACCTAACAAATTGCCACCCACTTCAGTTTTGAAGATGTGAATGGATCCAGCATCCACAGGCTTTGGGGGAGAGAGTTCTAGACTTCCACTACCCTGGATACTTCATCAAATCCAGACTTGACTATGCTAACGCCCTGCTTGTCAACCTTCACAACTCTTTCCTCCACAAGCTGCAGATTTTTCACAACTCTGCAGCTCATGTCCCCTCCAGCACCAGGCTCCATGAACCCATCACGCCCATCGTCGCCCGGCTCCATTGGCTCCCCATCACTCAGAAGAGTTGAAAATCCTCATCCTCGCTTTCAAAGCCCTCCACGGCCTTGCTCCTCCCTACCTCTGTGACTGCTAAGCCCATACTGGCCTGCTTTACGTCCCCCACCTTGCCCACCCCACCATTAGCGATCAGGCCTTCAGCCTTCCTGCCCCCACCTTTAGGTATTCCATCCTATAATCCCTTCACCTTGCCCCTTTCTTGCCTCCTTCAAGATCCATCTCAAGACCGTGCTTTCGATCACGCCTTCGGTCACCCTCCCACCCCACCCTGTCTGCCCTCCAACCCTTCTGAACAAAACCCCCAGCTTGGGTGCACATCCATGACTGTCCAGGCTTTGGGATATCCTCCCAATGTGAAGAGCACTATACAAATATAATTTGTTGTTGTTCAAGATCCCATGGCAATATTCTAGAAGAGATGGGAGTTTCTCTCTCCCGATGTCTTGGCCATTAATCCCCCAAATAAAACTGCTCACTCACTCCATGGCTTTTTGTGGGACACTGCTGTGCGCAACTGGCTACCAGGTTTCGCTAACAAAATACACAGTCATTGCACTTTACAGCATATCCTGTGAAGCACTTTCAGATGTCTAAACGATGTGATAAGGCGCTATATCAAATGCAAGAATTATTATTATTATAACCAATTTATTTTGAGGATTGGCCAGGATACAGGGAGAGAAACTGCCCTCTTGTTGGGAGTGGCAAGGGCACTTACACTGTCTCTGTCTTTGGTCAGTCGCTCCTCAAGCTCAGACGCCAATTGTAGCAGCCAGAATCGGATCTGCAGAGAGACAAGACTCGACAGTTACTCTTTTCAAAACTGCATATTGTGGCCTTTGGCTCCAAAAATACACAGTCAATTCACTTTATAGTATAATCTGTGAAGCGCTTTGAGATGTCTCAACGACATGATAAGGTGCTATATCAAATGCAAGGATCATTATTATATTCAAAATTCAGCCACCCATATCCTCATCCATACATAACACCACACCCCATCACCCCAGTCCTTTCCTGGCCATGTATTACAGAATGAATCTATTTCAAGGTCCTCACGCTCAATAACAAATAACTCTGTGCGCAGCTCCTCCCCATCCCTCTGGCCTGCTTACCTCCAACTCCTCTACCTGTCCCCTTTGCTCAGCTTGCTCCAGCCTTTTACATGTCCCTCGGCTCCTCCACCATTGGCAGCCGTGCTTTAAGCCACTACACCGCAAACTTGTGGAACTTTCTCCATCAATCTCTCCGCCTTGCTCCTTCTTTGTCCATCTACAGATTGCCCCTCAAGACCTTCCTCCCTATCTCCCCAGCTTGGCGTCAAGCTCTGCCATGGTAAAGCGCTCTGAGACACTACCCGCGTGAAGGATGCTGTGTAAATGCATGTTGTTACATGGTGGTGTTCTCACCCAGAGCCCAGAGGCAGAGTCCCGGCCCCCACCCCACCACGACCCTCTATCCCAGGAAGTGACCACTCACCTCCTCACACGTGGCCAGAGCTGTCCTACCAGAGAAAATCTTGCTGCAGCCGATGGATTTTGGCAGCTGCCGCGGTCGGAGTGGCTCAAACTCCACCCCTCGGCAAAGCTCGTACAGCCAGGAGCTGTGACACAGACACAGGGTTACAATCACCCAACCCCAACTTCAGCCAACCGTAACCCTAAACAATACACAGTCTGAACCTAAACACTAAAGCTCACTCCATCCCCAAACACTCAACCCAACCCCCAACTCTAACCAGCTGGATTGCTAAACCTAACCCGGCTCCCAAAAAAGAATCAAACTGTAAGTAACAAGCCTGGAGGTTAATTTTTAAATTCTAGGAATCAAAGGGAGAAACACCACAATAACAATCAACAACCCAAGGGAAACAAAACGAAACTCCAGCAACAGAAGGCAAAGGGAACACTACATTGTTGTGTGTGAATTCAGTTGCCGTGTTCGCCCATGAAACACACAGTCACTACACTTTACAGTATATCCTGTGAAGTGCTTTGAGACGTCTTGATGATGTGATAATCATGACTGCACACTCAACCTCACTAAGCCAGTCAGGAACCTGGGTGTCTTGTTTGACCCTGAACCGTCCTTTCTCCCCGACATCCGCGCCATGACTGGCACTGCCTACCACCACCTCCGCAACATTGCCAGACTCCGCCACTGCCTCACCCCTCAGGCTACCGAAACCCTCACCCACACATTTGTCACATCAAGGCTCGATTACGGGAACTCCCTCCTCATCGGCCTTCCCAACTCTTCCCTTCACAAGCTGCAGATCATCCAAAACTCTGCAACTCATATACTCTCGCGCACTGGGCTCCGTGACCCCATCCCTCCCACCCTCGCCCGACTCCACTGGCTCCCCACCCCTCAGAGGATCGAGATCAAGATCCTTGTCCTCACCTTTAAGGCCATCCATGGCCTTGCCCCCTTACCTCTTTGACCTGCTGACTCCCTACCAACCTGCCCACTCCCTCCGCTCATCGGGCTCCGGCCTGCTCCAATATCTCCCGCCCGACCCGTCCTACCATCGGTGGCCGGGCTTTCAGCCTCTCTGCCCCCACACTCTGGAACTCCATCCCAAGGTCCCTTCACCTCGCTTCCTCCCTTACATCCTTCAAGGCCGGTCTCAAGACCCTTCTCTTCGATCGTGCCTTTGGTCTCCCTCCCACCTCTCTGCCTTCCCTCACCCCTACACCACCACCCCCTCCCCCCATGCTCGGGCCCTGACACCTGACTGTTCAGTGCTTAGGGACATCCTCCCGACGTGAAGGCGCTCAATAAATGTAATTTTGTTGTTGTTGATGTGATAAGGCGCTATATCAAATGCAGGAATTAATATTATATTACGATAGTAGACAGGAGATGTGGAGCGGGAACTTACCCCGTTTTGTCTCCGAAGTGATGCTGGAGTTGTGTGAGGGTGAACAGCCGGAGCTGCCCCATGTACTCGATGTGCAACCGCTCCACAATCGAGGCTCCCAGCTTCCCACCTAGATTCCGTCTGCACCAGGGGAAAGAGGTTAAAGGCAAAATGTTTCAAAAGATAACTGATACCAAGTGCATTGTCAACATTTTGTGTACAGCAAAGTCCTGTGCACAGCCATGACATAAACTAAGAATTAATCCGGGTGATTGCGCTGGTCAGGACACAGGGAGAGATTCCCTTCTCTGTGATAATATTATTATTAGTAGTAGTTTATCCACCAAACCCACAAATAATTCACCAACCAATGATGGACATGGCTGTACCTTTGGCTACCAGTATTTAATGCTGAAGGAGAGCAGAGGAGGGCAACCAAAATAATTGAAGGAATGGAAGGACTGGACAATAAGGAGCGATTAAGTAAATTGGGCATGTTCACGCTGGAAAAGAGAAGATTGAGAGGCGACATGATTGCTATCTTTCAGATTCTAAAGAGGCAAAACAATGTAGATCATGACAGGCTGTTTCAACTTGTCCAGAATAGTTAAACCAGAGGATACAGCCTGCGATTGAAGGGGAGTAAATTCAGAACGAATCTACGCGAACGCTATTTCAGTGAGCGAATAGTGAACCTGTGGAACAGGCTCCCTAGAGAGACGGTTGAAGCAGGAAGTGTTTATTCTTTCAAACACAGATTAGTTAGTTTTCTTTTAGGAAACAACCTTATGGGATATAGTACATAGGTAGTTCGGGCCATATGTGCACGCGACCGCCAGGAAAGTGGAAGGCAAAGTAGATGGCCCTCGGTGCTTTTTTCGTCTAGCATTTCTTATGTTTTTATGTTCGAATGGGTTCCCCTAATGTCCCAGGTCGACCTCCCTCACATCACACGCTCTGTCCTTCTCTGATGCTCTTCTCTCCCCCACAGGGTCTCCCTTCGTGTGCCACGGCTCATCGGAGGGAATCTTTAGCGTATCCGGGAAGGACTGAAGGGACAAAGCGAGACCCCCGGGTGCTGGGAGCGAGGCAGCAGGAGCGGTCTGATCCGTGGCATGGTGTTGCAGTGTTTAAATGTTGCTGCTAGTAGAAGATGGTGCTCACGTGGTTCCTACGTCTGACACCGATGTGATGTGTATCCCTCCCCTCGCTGGTGTCTGTGGTTGTGGCCTGTGGATGTGGGGCTCTGACAGTGAGAGTGAGCCCTGCCTTCCCACCAGTCCCTCTCCCTCTCGGTCTGGTGCCTGTCACTGCAGAGGCCAAAGGCAGTGTTTCACACGCTTGTACGTTAAGAGCTGTGAATTTGCACACTCGACACATTCAGACGTAGAGATTTTCACGCTCGCTCATACTGTATTTCGAGGTTCGGATTTTCACACTCAGCCATTTAGAAGTGTGAATTCTCACGCTTACCCATTCACTGGTGTACCCATTTAAAATAATGGAATTTGCACACTTAGCATACATGTAAATTTGTACGCTCACTCGTTTTGAAGCGTGAATTTGTACACCCACATATTTAAAAGTGTCAATTTGCACACTTAAAATTAGATGTGTGAATTTGCACACTCACATGTTTAGATGTGTGAATTTGCACACTCACACACTAAAAAATGTGACTTTACATATACATTTAGGAATATTAACGTGCACGCATATATTTAGAAGTGTGATTTTGTACACTGAAAATTTAAAAGTGTACATTTGCATGTACACATATTCACACACGTGGATTCATACATTTAGAAGTGTGAATTTGCACACTTGTACATATAGAAATGTGGATTTGCACGCTTACAATTGAAAAGTGTGGTTACACACTTATATATTTAGACATGTGAAATTGCACACATGCATTTGGCAGTGTGAATTTGCATACTCACGTTCCAATGTTTGGAGTAACACATCGTCATTTCTCTATATGAATAAATGTATAAATATATAAATGCCCACGTGTGTAATGAGAGGCATTGGGTGTGTTTCACACTTCCACACTCAAGAGTTGTGACTCACACCAATGGCCTTGCAGTCCAGGGTGCAGTTTCATGATCCAGCCTCTACTTCAATGAGACGCGCTGTAGATACCAGTGGAGTCCCGTAGTGTAGTGGTTAGCTTGCTTGCCTCACAAGCAAGAGGACCTGGGTTCGATTCCTGGGTGGGGTGAAACTTTAGGCAAGTTTCCTTACTCCACACGCCTCTGTTTACTCAGCAGTAAGTCGGAACCCAGTTGTTAGTTGATTGGCGGATCACCTTCCGGGGTATTAAGCCCTCAAAAAAAGACTGGTCACTCAATCCATGACTGTTTATGGAACACTGCTGTGTACAATTGGCTGCCGCGTTTCACCCACAAAATACACAGTCACTCCACTTTATAGTATATTCTGTGAAGCGCTTGAGACATCTGACGACGTGATATCAAATGCAAGGATTATTATTATTATTATTAGACACACGTCAAAATTAAGGGGGTGAGACCAGCTGAGCTGTGAAGAGATGGAGTGTGGTGGAGGGGCATCACTGAGCAGAGGGTCATTGCTGGGAGTGTGTGGGAGGGTGGGGGAATACCCTCTCTCTCATCAGTGGTAGGAACACAGCAGTCACTGGTGAAAGATTTATAGGACGTTTTATTTTTGATTTTATTGTCTCCTGATGGTCTTGTTTAGCCAGAGGAGAGATGGCAGAAGAGAAAGGAGAGAGTAGAGGGCGGGAGGAGGGGTCGAGGAGAGAGGATGGAGAGGAGAGAGAGAGAGGGGAAGCAGAGCGAGCAAGAGAGAGAGAGAGGGAGGTAGTGGGGGGGAGTACAGAGAGGGAGGGGGAGGTGGGGGCTGGAGTACAGGTGGGGAGAGGAAGAGAGGGAGAGTAGAGAGGGGGAAAAGAGAAATGACCAGAATAAAGTAGACCAAAAAGTGCCCAACAATTACAGGGTCTCTCTTCACCCCACCACCCACCTAGTGTACATTTGATGGGTTCTGGCATCATCTGCCACGGCTCCTTCTTGGCCAGTCCTGACTTTGTGTGTCAGCCTGGTGCAATGTTAGCGCTCTTGCCTCTGAGTCAGAAGGTTGTGAGTTCAAGCCACCGCGTTGGGACTTGGAATCATATCGTCTAAACTGGGGTGTGTCGCATTGTCGAAGGTGCAGCCTTTTAGATGAGAAGTTAAACCTAGATCCCATCTACCTGTTCAGGTGGATGTTAAAGATCCAATGCACTATCTGAAAAGAGAAGGGAGTTTCTCTCTCGCAGTGACCTGGCCAATAATCCCCCAAATAAAGCTGGTCACTCACTTCGCGGCTGTTGTGGGACACTGCTGTGTGGTTTAGCACCTTTCCCGTTGTGGCATTCTCCTGCAAATGCAAAGATTATTATTATTATTTACGTAAATGACAGTGATTGAAGATTCCAGAAAGAATGTCCCCCCACCCCATCTCCACTTCCCCACAAAACCTTGCTGACTGAGAGGGGGAAAGAATTGTGATGAAGAAAAGAAATGAGAGAGTGTGAGACCCCGACACTGGGGGTCTCGAGGCTGTGATGTAATGTTACTGGATGTTTTGTCATTGACCCTTGGCTTCCTGTCCATGCGAGGATGTGCCCCCCGCTTCCTCACTCTGAGACCCAATAAACTGCCTCAATATTACACCGGCCTCAGTGTCCTTCCTTTTTGGTTCAGGAGCGAGAGGGGGAGGGAAGTATGTTTTTGGTCAGCCGGGTGTCTGGCACATGCGGAAACACATCACCGTGCTTACGATTACCCAAACCAAACTGAGGTTTCTATGCATCCTATCTACACGTGCAAATTCCAGAGATAAGATTGTTTGCACGGAATGCACACGCTCTCTCTCTCCGGAGGGACGCATTACACTTATCTAATTCCATAAAGTATTAGAGCAGTTTGGGGGACCCCAGAATACCCCTAGAGTTGGGGTAAATGCTGGAAACTAACCAGCTAAAACTGCATAGCCTGCCATTTTATACACCATTGATAGCACTGTTTGGCAAGCTTTCCCACTGCTTGTCCAGCTCGGACCACTATCATTTTGCTCTCATTGGGTCCAGGCTCCGTTATTCCAACTCGGTGGACTCCCAGCTCCTGCAGACTGTCCAGAACTCTGCAGCCTGTGTCCTTTCCCTCACCAGGGTCCAAGAGTCTGTCACCCCCATCCTTGGATGACTCCACTGGCTCCCCATCCCCCAGAGGATCGAGTTCAAGATCTTCATCCTCACCATTAAAATCCCTCCACGGTCTTGCCCCACCCTACCTCTATGACCTCCTCAAGCCCTATCGACTAGGCCATTCCTTTTTGCTCAGCGAGCACGAGCCTGTTTCATGTCCCCCGCCCTGTCCACCCCACCTACCCCCCGCTCTTTGGAACGTCATCCCAGAAACCCTCTGACTTGCTTGACACTCAGCACTGTCAAAGCCTGAATGAGACTTACTCTTTGACTGGTCTTTTGGGGTGTCAGGGCTGGGGCGGGGTATCGGGGCGGGGGG
Source organism: Callorhinchus milii (assembly GCF_018977255.1). Lineage (NCBI taxonomy): Eukaryota > Metazoa > Chordata > Chondrichthyes > Chimaeriformes > Callorhinchidae > Callorhinchus > Callorhinchus milii. Next base: position 75,076,909 of record NW_024704744.1, on the reverse strand, counting down.
GCGGTGTCAGGGCTGGGGGGGGTATCGGGCGGGGGGGCGGTGTCAGGGCTGGGGGGGGGGTGTCGGGGCTGGGGGGGGTGTCGGGCTGGGGGGGGGGTGTCAGGGCTGGGGGGGGTGTCGGGCTGGGGGGGGTCGGGGCTGGGGGGGGGTGTCGGGGCTGGGGGGGGTGTCGGGCTGGGGGGGGTGTCGGGCGGGGGGGGGTGTCAGGGCTGGGGGCGGGGTATCGGGGCGGGGGGGGTGTCAGGGCTGGGGGGGGTGTCGGGGCTGGGGGGGGGTGTCGGGGCTGGGGGGGGGGTGTCAGGGCTGGGGGGGTGGTCGGGGCTGGGGGGGTGTCGGGGCTGGGGGGGGGTGTCGGGGCTGGGGGGGGTGTCGGGGCTGGGGGGGGGGTGTCGGGGCTGGGGGGGGGGGGTGTCGGGGCTGGGGGGGGGGGGCGGGGTCGGGCTGGGGGGGCGGGGTGGAGCTCGGGGGGGGTGGGGCCGCGGTGGGGGGGGTGGCTCGGGTGGGGCCCGGTGGGGGTGGAGCTCGGGTGGGCCTCGGGGTGGGGGTGGGGGGGGTGGAGTCGGGGTCGGGCCCGCGGTGGGGGGGGGGGGTGGGGGTTCGGGGGGGGGCGGGGGGGGGGGGGGGGGGGGGGGG
>NW_024704744.1:75008581-75076251 GCF_018977255.1 Callorhinchus milii | reverse complement strand
TGACAGACTCTGCTGCCCCTGGGCTTGGTTCCTCAGCTCTTTGATACCCTCCCCATCAGCAAGGTGTAAGTTAGTAGAATGTTACCACACTTTACAGTGCCCGGGAGAAACTCCCCTTTTCCAGTAGCGCCACAGGATCTTTAACGTCCACTTCAACACAAGTAGATGAGACCTTGGTTTAATGTTTCTTCTGAAGGACGGCACCCCTGACAACGCAGGAATACAGAAAGAAGTATAGACCTGCATGAGCTCACAAGAAACACCCAGTATTTCGTGGGTTGTGGGTTCTGTGCTGCCCACAGCACAGAAACAGCTTTGGTCAAAGTGACAAATTACGTTTTGTCCATTGACGAAGCAGGGTTCCCTCAGTCTCCTCGTCCTCTTTGACCTCTCTGCTGCCTTCAATACAATCGACAACTGCATCCTCCTCTACCGCCTCTCCTCTCACCTCAACCTTCATGGTTCTGTCCTTGAATGGTTCAGATCCTACCTGTCACACCTTCTTCACTTTATCTCTACAAACAGTTTCTCCTCTAGACCCTGCACTGTCTCTTGCGGTGTTCCTCAGGGCTCTGTCCTTGGTCCCCTCCTCTTCAATATCTATATGCTCCCCCTTGGTGATATCATCGGCAGACATGGGATCAACTTCCACATGTATGAGGATGACAACCAACTCTATCCCTCTGCCTCCACCCTTGACTCCAGGATCACTGCTGTCCTGACGGAATGTCTTGTCAGACATCAAGTCCCGGTTGAGAGCTAACTTTCTACAGCTGAACTTCAACAAGTACTGAGTTTTCCTGATTGACTCCCGTCAGCACCTCCACACCTCAGCACTGACAGCTTCACCATCCAAGAATGCACACTCCACCTCACTGAGCCAGTCCGGAATCGTGGCGTCTTGTTTGACCCTCACCTATCCTTTCTACCCACACCCGTGCCATTACCCCCTCTGCTTTCCCCCACCTCCGCAACATCACCCGGCTCTGCCACTGTCTCACACCGCAGGCCGCCGAGACCCTCATACATGCTTTCATTACATCCAGGCTTAACTCACTGCTTGTCGGCCTCCCCAATTCCTTCCTCCATAGGCTGCAGATCATCCAGAACTCTGCAGCCTGTGTCCTCTCCCGCATCAGGCTCCGTGACCAAATCACCCCATCCTCGCCCGACTCCACTGGCTTCCCATCACACAGAGGATACAGTTCAAGATCCTGGTCCTCATCTTCAAAGCCTTCCATGGTCTTGCTCCTCCCTACCCTCACAACCTGCTTCACGTCCCCCGCCTTTCCGCTTCACCATTGGCGGGCGGGCCTTTAGCCACTCTGGGCGCCCCTTTGGAACTCCATTCCGCCTCACCCCCTCTCTTGCCTCTTTCAAGACCCATCTCAAGACCCTCCTCTTTGACCGTGCCTTCGATCACCCTCCTTCCCTCTCCCCACCCCGAACTCCACCCTCCCTGATTCCAACCTCCAGCTCAGGTTCGAAACACTGACTGTCCAGTGCCTTGGGACGTCCTCCTGATGTGAAAGGCGCTATACAATGTAATTTTGTTGTTCTTGTTGTCCACATCCTCATGGTCTATTTTGGATAGACGCTATATTTTAAACTTTCCTCAATACACAACCACCTCCATGATCCAGTCCAGATTGATTCGGTTGCCACCCGTCAAATTTTCATTACTGTGGATCTTTTTCTTTTGTTTCCTCCGGCAATTGACGTCCAGGAATAATTTTGGAATTCTCCCCTTGGCATCTGACCTAATATTTTTGAGGAGTCCTGTAGCTCAGTGGTTAGAGCACTTGCCTTGCAAGCGAGACACCTGGGTTCAATTCCAGGCAGGGTGAAACCTTGGGCAAGTTTCCTTACTCCACACGCCTAATAATAATCCCTCCAAAACAAAGCAATAATAAATTGGTCATTTTCAATCCACGGCAGTTTGTGGGACACTGCTGTGCGCGATTGGCTGCTGCGTTTTGCCCACAAATATACAGTCAATTCACTTTACAACATATTCTGGGACGCGCTTTGAGACGTCTAGAAGATGTGAAAAGCGCTATATCAAATGCAAGGATTATTATTATTATTAATAATCTTTGCATTTGATATAGCGCCATATCACGTTGTTGAGACGTCTCAAAGTGCTTCACAGAATATACTGTAAAGTGGATTGATTGTGTATTTTGTGGGCGAAACGCAGTAACCAATTGCATACAGCAATCAAACCCGGGTCCTCTTGCTTGCGAGGCAAGTGTTCTAACCACTACATTACAGTATATTCTGTGAATCGCTTTGAGACGCCTCGTAAACGTAATACAGCGCTATATCAAATGCAAGGATTATTTATTCTTCTCTTTTTGAGTAATACCATGGGATCTTTAACGTCCACCAGAACAGGCAGAGACGGTTTAATGTCTCATCCAATGCACGGCACCCTCTGACGATGCTGCAAACCCCCTCAGCACTGAATAGGAGTATGAACTTAGATAGTGAGTTCAAAGTCCCTACGTGGGGTTTGAACCCACAACCTTCTGACCCAGAGAGTGCTACTGACTGACCAAGCTATTATGATGAGTTCAGAATAACTGAATGCAGAAAAGCTTTTCTGCCGCGTGGAAAATTCAAGAACAAAAGGTCACAAAAGGACAACAAAAACAAATAGAAAATAAAGCTTTCAGTAAAAACGTGACAAGCGTATGGAGCAGACTGTCAGCACAAGAGTAGAACAAGGAACCAAAATACACAGTCACTACACTTTACAGTAAATCCTATGAATAATAAAAATAATAATCTTGCATTTGATATAGAGCATTATCACATCGTTGAGACGTCTTAAAGTGCTTCACAGAATACTATTGTAAAATGGATTGTCTGTGAATTTTGTGGGTCGATATGTTGCAGCCAATTGCGCACGACAATGTTCCACAAACAGTCATAGATTGAATGACCAAATTGTTTTTTGAGGGATTATTACCCATGGAAAGCGATACACCAGTCGACTAACAACTGGGTTCCTAGTTACTGCTGAGTAAATAGACAGGTGTGGAGTAAGTAAACTTGCCTAAGGTGTCTCCCCGCCCAGAAATCGAACCTGAGTCCTCTCGCCTGTGAGGCGAATGCGTTAACCCCAACACTACGAGACTCCACATGAAGCATATTGAGACATCCTCATAATGTGATGTATGCTATACCAAATGTAAGTAATAATAATAATAATAATCGTTGCATTTGATATAGCGCTTTTTACGTCTTCTAGACGTCCCAAAGTGCTTCACAGAATATACTGTAAAGTGAATTGACTGTATATTTGTGGGCGAACGCGGCAGCCAATTGCGCACAGCAATGTCCCACAAACAGTCGTGGATTGAAAATGACCAATTTATTATTGTTTTGTTTTTTTGGAGGGATTAGTATTATTATTATAACAGCTCAAAGAATTCTAGGTAGTTAGGTTTAGAGATAATAATAATAGTTGCATTTGATAGAGCGCCTTAACATATCGTTGAGATGTGCTCTTGTCTGAGACAGGTGATAGATTCCGGGATAGAGATGGAGATGGAGATGGAGCCTCTCCCCTCATCCCTCCCCCACCCCAACCTCCCCCCCACCCCACGCCGCAGAATCATATTTACCGCTTACGTGGCCTTTGCTACTTTTGTTCTCTTCATCCTCTTCCTCCTCATCAAGTTGACCTTTGGCCTTTTCAGCCCTGCCAGCAGCAGGAGTAGACGCGGGCGGGACTTAGTGAGCCAGCTCCTCAGAAAGGTCCCCTTTGGAAACCTGGAGATCAGAGACACAGCCATGGACAGGGAAGATTGTTTACACGTTGCCCTCACCCAGCCCCGAGGGTCACTAACGCTGGCCCCCAAATACCCTCTACATACAATCATTCACACTCCAGCACAGAAGGCGGTCGGTGCTTGCTCCCCCTCTGCATCTCTCTACTCTCTCCCTAGTACTTTTTTGTCTGATTATTGCTCTCGTATCTCGTGTGTCCTGTTTGATTATTGCTCTATCTCTGGTGTTTTCTGGCTGATTATTACTCTTTCCCTCCGGCTTTCTACCTGATTATTACTCTCTGATCTTGTTTCCTGTCTGTTTATTAGTCTGTCTTATTACGTAATACTCTCTTGTGTTTTCTGTCTTGTTTCCTGTCTGATTACTCTCTCATCCAATTTTCCAGTTTGATTATTACTCTACTTCTATCTCATGTGTCCTGTTTGATTATTACTCTATCGTTGTGTTTCCTGTCCAGTTATTACTCTCTTCTGAATTACCTATCTGATTATTATTTTCTCTCACATGTTGCCTGTCTGATTATTACTCTCTCTCATGTTTGATAGCAGATTATTATTACTCTTGCTAGTCTTCTATCTGATTATTACTCTTTCATGTTTCCTCTCTGATTATTGCCCCTTCTTTTATTTATTATTAATTATTACTCTTCTATTTATTCCTATTTTGTTTCCTATTTAATTATTATGTTATCTTGTTACCTGGGTGATTATTACTCTAGCTGTACTACCTATTTGATTATTACACTGCCTTGTGTTTCCTGTCTGATTATTCCTATCCCTGTTTCATAGAAATTTACAGCAGAGACCATTCAGCCCATCATGTTCTATTATTCTTTGTTTCTTGTTCCTTGTCTAGTTAATACTACCTCTCTGTAGTGTTTGCTGTCTTATTATTCTCTCTCTTTTATTGCCTATCTGATTAATACTCTTCTTTCTCTCGTATTTTCTGTCATTATTATTCTCTCCCACATGTTTCCTGATTCTCTCTCCTATTTTCTATTTGATTATCACTCTCTTCCTTGTTTCATATTTGATTATTACTCTCTTTCTACTTTCTTGTCTGGTTATTACTCTCTTACTTTTCCTATCCTTTTTGTTCTTGTGTTGTCTGTCTGACTATTTCTCTCTATTGTTTCATATTTAATTATTACCCTCTCTTGCTTCCTATTTCATTATTACTCTCTTGTTCCCTATTTGTCTATCAATCTTTCTCTTGTTTCCTGTTGATTATTACTCTCTCTCATCTTTCCTGTCTCGTTGTTATTGTCTTGTATTGTGTACCCGATTATTTCTCTTTTATGTTTTTGGTCCATTTATTACTCTCTCTTGTTTCCTGTCCGATTATTACTCTCTTGTGTTCCCTGCCTGATTATTACTCTTATGTTTCCTGTTGAATTATTAATCTCTAGAGTTTCCTGTCGGATTATTTACTCTTTCTTATTGCCTGCTTGATTATTACTCTCTAGAGTTTCCAGACTGATTATTACTCCTGCTTCTTCCTGCTGGGTTCCCACCAGTGCCAGCTCTGCTCCGGCTCTATCTAATCCCTCAGTTACTCACTCAGTTCACAAAGCCAGTGCACAATATTGGTGTTTGCTTATCCTCAGCTTCCCTGCCCACGGCCACCTTCTCCATCATCACAATATAGCCTGCCTCCATCCCTCCCTCACCCCTAACACCAAACCCCTTGTGCACACCTCTGTCACCTCCACCATTCTCTTCACTGGCCTTCCCAACAGAACCACCCACAAGATACACAACATCCACAACTTGCAGCCAGAATGCTTTCCCAGGCCAGGTTCGATGAGCCTATAAGGTCCATCCTCATCAGGCTCCACTGGCGCCCAATCTGTCAGTAAATCAACAACAAAATCCTCATCCTAACTTTCAAATGCTCCAACGTCTTTGTGCCCACTCACCCTTACCTCTGTGATCTCCTGCTTTCCTGCTCCCTCCTCCCCTCGTTCATCTCAGGTCTGCTCCACGTACCCACTCTCCCTCCCAGCTCCACCATTAATGAGCGAGCCTCTCGTCCACTCTGCCCCCGCTCTGGAACCTTCTCACTAAATCTCTCCACCTCATACGCATCCTCCAACTCTGCTTTCAAAACCTGTCTAACAACCTACCTCTTCAATTGCACCTTTGCTGATCCCTTGCCGCCCCTTAGCACCCCCTCTACCCCACCCCTCTCCCCTCAGGGAAACTGGCAGAAACAAGCCCAGTGACAGAAGGAGTTTGGTTCGGTGCCCAGGGTTAGTCGGTCTGACAGGTGGAGGGGGGAAGGGTGGGGAGATGGGGGTGGTGGTGGAGTGGGAGAGGGTTAGTCCCCAGACAGGGACCACGTTACTTATCTGGAAAACTCTGCCGGGACGCTCGCACCCTCGACACATACACACAACGTACACTCACTCCCCCAGAGCCCCAAATACCCAAATACATTTCTTAAGCGGACCTTCCAAAAGCTTGGCGTAGGGCCAAGGTCTGATTTTAAGGTGCCCCTTACCCCACGCACCACGTCTTAAAGCCACAGCCACTTTTTCTCGGGTCTACACAACATCCATAGGAAATGAGTTTAAGAAGGCGCTTACCACGTAACTCCACACATTTGCTAAGTGATGCCCTTGCCGTGCCCCTTCCAAAGCATAAATCACGACGACTGAGCCTGTGCTATACTGGAACCTTCACCCAGAGAATAGCAACTCGTCAGCTCGGTGTATTTCAAAAAGCCAACTGGAACTCAGCACTTCTCCCTGTGCCGTCACCCAGGTCTGTGTTTTCCCTCCAATCACAGGGCGGTGTCCAGTGTTACCACCGGTGGCATGGGTGTGCTGAATAGGGGGCCGGTGACTGCCACTCACACCGCACATTGTTACAGCGAGGTAAACACCCCAGGCCCCAAGCGCGCCTTAACCCTTCATTCCCCCAGCCCCACAACTCCTAATTCAACAAAACTCCGGCGCTCACATCGTCACCTGGATGAAACACTGCACTCCCGTCATCCCAGTTCTCACCAGTCTCCACTGTCTCTCCGTCTCCCAGCAGATTGACTTCACAGTCCTCACTGTCAACTCCAAGTCCATTTTTGGGGGGGCGGGGGGGGGGGGGGGGGTGTTAGCAGACAGGTGTCTTACACGTGTGAAAACCCATTGCCATTCTTAAGAGTATCCAAACCAAATTGAGAATTACATACATCCCACCTACACAAGGAAATGGACTGCCTGCTCTCTCCCTGGAGGGACACATGCTGCTTACCTAATTCCAGAATGTTAGGCTCAAGTTGGCAAGAGCCAAGGCTTGGGGACCTCAGAGTGTGCTTTGGGGGTAATTGCTGGAGTCTAACCAACTAAAAATAGTTTGCCATTGAGAGCACAGTCTGCAAATCCATCCACTCCTTTACACCTCCTTATCTCTCAATCTTCTTACACTCCTCTCCCTTCACTCAGCTCCGTGCTAGCCTCGGCTGAGACCTCAGTGCAGTGTGGCTAAAGGCATGTTAAAAGAAGATCTTGAGGCAGGCCTGGAAGGAGGTAAAGGAGGGACCGAGAGGAAGGGGCTCTGGGATGGAGTTCCAGAGGGTGGGGGCAGAAGGGCTAAAGGCCCGATCGCCAATGGTGGGGCAGGCAGAAAGAGGGCAAGCCAGAGCCCACTGAGTGGAGGGACCGGACAGGTTGGTATGGGGTTAAGAAGTCACAGGGGTAGGGAAGAGCAAGACCATAGAGGGCTTTAAAAGTGAGGGCGAGGATTGTAAACTCGATCCTCTGGGGGATGGGAAACCAGTGGAGCCGGGAGAGGATGGGGGTAATTGGCTCACGGAGCCACAGGTGGGGAGAGGTCAGAGTTTGGCAGTAAATAATAATAATAATAATAATCCTTGCATTTGATATAGCGCTTTTCACGTCTTCTAGACGTCCCAAAGCGCTTCACAGAATATACTGTAAAGTGAATATACTGTATATTTGTGGGTAAACGCGGCAGCCAATTGCGCACAGCAGTATCCCACAAACAGTCGTAGATTGAAAATGACCAATTTATTATTGTTTTTTGTTTTAGTGGGATTATTATTAGGCTCTGTGTGGAGTAAGGAAACTTGCCCAAGGTTTCGCCCTCTGCCTGGAATTGAACTCAGATCTCTCACTTGCAAAGCGAGTGCTCTAACCACTGAGCTACAGGACTCCACTAAATGTTGGCAGGCCATTCCTCTACAGCCGAGTGGCTTGCTGACACTTCTGCCAAACACTCCAAGATGTTACCCTGTGTGAATAATAATAATAATCCTTGCATTCGATATAGCACCTTATCCATTGTCACCTTGTCACAAATAGCCACGTAGTGAGTGACCAATTTTATTTGGGGGATTGTTGGCCAGGACACCGGGAGAGAAACTCATTTCTCTTTTCAAAGGCATGGGATCCTTAACATCTACCTGAACAGGCAGGTGGGACCTTGGTTTAAGGTCTTATTCGAACGACGACACCTCCGACAATGCAAACCCCCAGCGCTGCATTGGAGTGTCAGCTTAGACTGTGGGATTCAACCTTCTGACTCAGAAGTGAGAGCACTACCAGGCTGAGCCAGGCTGACACACAACATGGTGGACTACACAAGTTGTTCTTGTTGCTGCTGCCAAGGTTCACACAAGAGTAGTTGTCACTTAGACAGGTATTGGAGAGCAACCAGCACCCATGGAACCGCAGTCTAGCCAGAAGAGAGCAGATGAGGAGCAGAGAGGTCAGACCAAGGGCAGAGAGACGTATCCCATAGTGGAGCAAAATCTGAAAAAAAACACCATTGGACACACTCAAGTTAAAAAAATATTGTGTTGGAATTGCCTTAGCTACATTTTGGCCACAGGTGGAATATTGTGCTCAGGTTTGACCTCCTTGTTGCAGGAGATGGTGAAGGGGCAGCGCAGGTTTGTGACTATAACAGCAACTTGCATTTACGTATCACCCTTCACACAGGGTAGTGTCTTGGAGCACTGTAGAGTGGTGGTAAAGTGAGGGAAGAGCTGGAGGGGAAGATGACCTTAGGTGTGGTTGAAGAGTTAGGTTTTAAAGTGGGAATTAAAGACAGATAAAGAGGAGGCAAGGTTGATGGATTGAGGCAGGGAGTTTGAAAGTGTAGGACCACAGTAGGAATACTGTGTGCAGTTTTGGGTTCCTCATTATAGGAAAGATGTCAAAGTGCAGAGGGTGTTGGGGAAATACTGTTTTACGGAAAGGCTCGATAACTGGGCATTATTTCTCTGAAGCTCAGAAGGCTGAGCAGAAATGTAATAGATGATGGGAGGCTTAGATAATAATAACAATAATAATAATAATAACAATGCTTGCATTTGATGTAGCATCTTATCACGTTGTTGAGATGTCCTAAAGCGCTTCACAGAATATATTGTAAAGTGGATTGACTGTGTATTTTGTGGGCACATGGCAGCAAATAATGCACAGCAGTGTCCACAAACAGTTGAGGATTGAGTGACTCATTTTTTTTGTTTTGAAGGATTATTTCCCCGGCGAAGCGATACGCCATTCAAATAACAGCTGGGTTCCTACTTAATGCTAGGTAAACAGGAGTGTGGGTGGAGTAAGATTACTTGCCAAAGGTTTTGCCCTACCCAGGAATTGAACCTGTGTCCTCTCGCTTGCTAGGCGAGTGCTCTAACCACTACGCTACGGGACTAGATAGGGTGGACAGGGAAAGATTATTTTTAGTGGTCAGTTGGTCTAGAACAATAGTGGTTCAATCATTTTGCCCAACAAATACATTTTTCTTGATTGAATATTTCTTGATTTTCATCTTAAGGGAGATCGGGAGGAGGTTTTTCACGCAGAGAATGTGGTGGGAGTGTGGAATTCTCTACCACAGTCAGTTGTTGGGGTGGCACGCCATGTGAACATTNAAAAAAAGACTGGACATACAGTTAAGAGAGAATAAAGTTGAGGGAATATGGGGAAAAAGCCGGGATATGCGACTAGAGATAGGATCTAGGATAGGCACTCTTGTGGAGTATAATAATAATCCTTGCATTTGCTATAGCACTTTATCATGTCATTGAGACATCTCAGAATGCTTCACAGGATATACAGCACTGTAAAGTGCAGTTACTGTATTTTGTGGGTGAAACATAGCAGCCACATGTACACAGTAGGGCCCACCAACAGCCATGAAGTGAGTGACCAGTCTTATTGGGAGATTGTTGGCGAGGGCACTGGGAGAGAGAAACTTCCTTCACTTTTTGAATAGTGCCGTGGGATCTTTAATGTTCACCTGAACAGACAGATGGTTTAATGTATCATCCAAAGGATAGCACCTCTGACAATGCAACACATCCCTAGCGCTGCACTGGAGCGTCAGGTTAGACTATGTGATTCCAAATCCCGACTGTGGAGCTTGAACCCACAATCGTCTGACTCAGAGGCAAAAGTGTTACCACTGAGCCAGTCTGACACACCAGCCCGACTAGATGGGCCGAATGGCATGTTTCTTGGCTGTATCTTCTATGAATTTATGAATCTGGGGTGTAGTGGCTGGTGGCTTGGCCACTGATGGTAGCACTGAGGGTTTCAGGGGGACGGGCAGCAGGTCTGTGCTCAGAGTAAATGGGCAGGCAGTGGAGTGTGGCACCATTCAAATAATGGAAACAAACAATATACATATGAAGAGAAGCTAAACATCCATTTCATAAACTTTACAATGAACCCTTTGTAGTGCTTAGACACATGGTCACTCCATTTACAGTGAATACCGTTGGTCATTTGTTTGTGGGTCATTGCTCTGCGCAAATTGGCTGCTACATTTGCCTACAAAATACAGTCACTATACTTTACAGTATTTGTTATGAAGTGCTTCGAGATTTTATCACAATAATAATTATAATCCTTACATTTAGTACAATGCCTTTCATGTTGGGAGCAAATCCTAAAGCTCTTCACAAAATACACTGTAAAGTGTAGTGACTGTGTGTTTTGTTGGTGAACAGGCAGCCATTTTGCACACAGCAATGTCCCATAAACAACTATGAAGGGAATGATAGATTTTATCTTGAGGATTGTTGGCCAGGACAACGGGAGAGAAACAGGAGTGGGACTAAGCTCTTCAGAATGGTCTCCTTCTGCGCAGTAAATTCCACGATTCTATGAGTTACAGACAGCTCAGGGGAAGTTGGAGGTGGGGTGGGGGAGGGCTGGGGGCTGTGTTGAGTGGGAGTCAGTGGCGTTGGGTTTATAGCTGGATAGGGAATGTAAACAATCTCTTGTTCCATCGACATCCAGAACTCTCTGATTGCTGAGCTCAGGCCTATTGTGTTGTGTACAGGGCCGCAGCATGTACTGCACCGGCTGCCTCATCGTTACAAGTACCAGCACATCCCATCCCATTGATGGGGCTGCACGAGGGGGCCATCAACTGCACAAGAGGACCAGCAACTGCACGAGGGGACCAACTACACAACGGGACCAACTGCATTAGGAGGCCAGTAACTGCACAAGGGGACCAACTGCATTAGGAGGCCAGCAACTCCACGAGGGGACCAGCAATTGACTAAATCAACAACGTGAGGAGCAAAGAAACAGCACAAGAGGCCCAGGCAGCTCTCAGTCTGGCTCATCGGTTGCGCTCTCGCTTCTGAGTCAGAAGCTCCACGTAAGGACTTTGAGTTCAGTCCAGGCTGACACTCCAATGCAGAGCCGCGGGGAGAGTTGCATTGTCAGAGGTGTTGCCCTTCAGAATGAGACGTTAAACCAATGTCCCATCTGTGCCTGTTCAGGTGGATGTTAAAAGATTCCAAACCACTATTCGAAAAGAGAAGGTAGTTTCTTTCTCCCTGTGTCCTGGCCAACAATCCCCAGATTTAGTTGTGTAAACGGACTATTTCAGGACAAATGTGAGGAAGTGTTTTACCCACAGGGGCATCTGACACTCAGGGAAACCCATCACCATGCTTAAGAGTATGCAAACCAAACCAGTATGCAGGGACACATCCTGCTTACCTAATTCCAGTGTTAGGCGCAAGTTGGCAACAGTGGGGGGTAACTGCTGGAGTCTAACCAGCTAGAAACATATAGCTTGCCATTGAGAGCACTGTCTGCAAATCCATCCATTCCTTATCTCTCCAATCTTCTTACACTCCTCCCCCTCCACTCAGCTAACTCAGGCTTGTTAGTGTCCTCCCCCCACCCTCTCCGTACTAGCCTTGGTGGCCAAGACTTCAGTTCCTGCAACCCTAATCAGACACACCTCACCCTTTTTCCATCCCTCCAATCTTTCCCTTAAAATCCCAACGCCTTGGGACGAGCTCCCTAAGTGAAAGGTGCTATAAAAATTTAATCTATTGTTGTGTGATGTACAAAAGACAGGCAAAGTGTTGAAGAATATTTATTACTATCAAGCTCTCTTAAAAAAACACAAACAGCAAACACGACACCGGTTGAGGACGGGCTACACGCACATCACCCACTTTCAGGGCACACGAGTACTTATTCACGCCTCCCAAGTGTGCATGTCCCACGAATATGGCGACATGAGTGTTGATGGCGACACAGATATGACATGCGTGTCCCCATTTCTACGAGGCTTGTGTGGTGAACCTACAGCTAGGAGTCAGTCGGGACGGATTGGAATATAAAAAGCAGTGGCCAGGCTCCCTGCTCGTCCTCCACATGGATGGAATCAGAAAACTATCAGACACTGGACTCACATCTCAGCCACCCCGTGTGGGCTGGCTCACTCACACCACGAGGGACAGGGGTGGGGAAACAAGGTCCTGAGAAAGTGCAACATCTGTGCTTTCATGGCGTCTGAATCGCTGATTGGTGAGAATGGCTGAGTGGAACTGACAGCACGCACCCCCCCCTGCACACACACACACACACACTCCCTGTTGCCGGTCAGAGACCCCCGGGGTTTATTTCATCGCTGAGCTCAGGGGAGGAGAGCTGCCGCTTTGTCCTATAACAGCCTCATTGGGAGGGGGGGGGGGGGTGAAGAGGAAGAGGGGTACTGCCTACACAAGCCGTTGTCAAGAACCCCCCCCAATGCACACCTGGACGAATGACGCACAGCAGAGGGAATGCTCTCCTGTTTTGCGTTGTTTCAGTCTGACAATTGCGCCTTCACTTTTTTAAACCGGCGCAAAATGAGATCAGAGTGAGTGGGGCAGGGTGGGGGATGGGGAGAGGGAGGGAGGGAGAGAGGCTCTGTTTCCGCTCGCTCCACCCGGGTATGGGAGCAAGACACCCGTCACGAAGAGAGAAAATCTGCTATTTTAAATTACATTTCCATGCAAATATAAAAAGAACACACAGACACAGACAGATTGGGGGCATTGAGGCAACAAGGTCACTCCCCACACTCTTCACTTAGGGTGCGACGGACAAGGAGCATAGAGACAAAGCCCCCCTTCCCTCCCCAGGTGGGGTCACTCGGCACATAGTGGGGAGTGAGGGGGTGGGGCGGAGTCATGTCACTCAGCATGGTGCTGTGCCGGCCGCTGGCCCCTCAGCCCAGCATGGCAGGCCAGCTCCATGACCTCACAGCCTCCGAAGACCTTCTCCTGGAAGATAAAGAAAAGGAGGATGGAGGTGAAGTACCAGCGAGCGGCCGTGTAGGTATAGACCAGCACGAAGGCCGCAGCGATGAAGGGCAGCCAGAAGAGCAGCGAGGCGCATTTGATCAGGAAAACCCTGAGCTCGGACTTGCAGTGTGGCACCAGGCCCTCGCCCTGCACCTTGAAGGACCTCTGGCCCCCGTAGAAGGATTTGAGCAGCTTCTCCTTGGCTCGCCAGCGTTGCTGACACCAGGCCTTCAGCCCGTCCGGCGAGGAGGGCAGGGAGTCCACTGAGTGCCGGTAGATATGGAAGTGGATCTCTTTGGGGAAGTTGCCGGTGAAGAGCTGCCTCTCGGTCTGGGGGAAGTTGTAGGGGTAGGCCACCGTCACGTCGTGGATCGCATCCAAGTTAGCTCCTGCCGGACAGCAACAGGAATAATAGTTGTTAATAATAATAATCCTTGCATTTTATACAGCACCCTTTCATATCGTGGAGACGTCTCAAAGAGCTTCAGAGGTTATACTCTAAAGTGCAGTGACTGTGCAGCCCTCCGTCAGCCTCCTCTTAATAGGAAGGGTCCAGGGGAAGTTGGCGCGGTTGGCACTGACCTTTCCGCAGCTGGTCCACGATGAAGGCGAAGCCGGTGGTACGTGGGTGCAGCACGTACTCGTACTTGGACAGCCCGCTCTGCTCAGCGTACTCGTGGCTCCGAAACTGCGTGAAGGCTGGAAAACAACAATATCAAATTGCATTTATACAGCGCTTTTCATGTCGGGATAACGTCCCAAGGCGCTGGACAGTCACGGATTTGGAACCGATCCGGGGATCAGATCAGGAGGGATGGAGGGCTGAGAGCGTAGGGGTAGGAGGGTGACCAAAGACGCGGTCGAAGAGGAGAGTCTTGAGACGTGCCTTGAATGAGGTAAGGGAGGGAGCGAGATGAAGAGAATGTGGGATGGAGTTCCAAAGGGAAGAGAGGCTGATGGTCCAACTGCTGATGGTGGGGTGGGGGACAAGAAACAGGCCTGTTGAATGGAGGGGGCAGACAGGTTGATAAGGCATTACCAGGTCACACTAATAATGATAATAATCCTTGCATTTGATATTACGCCTTATCATGTTGTTCAAGTGCAGTGACTGTGTATTTTGTGGGTAAAATATGCCAGCCAATTGCTCACAGCAGTGTCCCACTCAACAGCCATGGAGTGAGTGACCAATTTTATTTGGGGGATTGTTGACCAGGAGACCGGGAGAGAGAAACTCCCTTCTCTTTCCGAATAGTGCCCGGGATTTGTAATGTCCACCTGAACAGGCAGATGGGACCTCAGTTAAATGTCTATTCAGGCACCTCTGACAATACAGCACGCCTCCCAACCCTGCATTGGAGTGGCATCTTAGACCGTATGATTCCAAGTCCTGACGTGGGGCTTAAACCAACAACTTTCTGACTCGGAGGCAACAGCGCTACCACTGAGCCAGGCTGACAAGCTTGGTGTGGGAGAAGATGAAACGGCACAGTTACCAAGCGATCCAAGCCCTCGTCCCTCCCCCATTCGCCCACCCATGTGGCCGACGGGGTGTGGGCTCAGATGCCAAGAGGAACTCACGTGTCAGGTCGGTGCCCTCGGGGAACATGAGCAGCTGCAGTGGTTGCTTGATCTCACAGAAGTAGCGCAGCATGGCCTCCAGGTGGGTCCGGTCCTCCTCCCACTTCCTTCGGATGAAGATAAAAGCCGCCACCTGCATCGCCCAGCCTGCAGAGCAGATATGGGCTATTCACAAACAACAACAACTTGCACTTACATAGTGCCCTCCACGCATAGTGATTAGAGCACTCGTCTCACATGCGAGAGGAACCGGATTCGATTCCTGGGCGGGGCAAAACCTTAGGTGAGTTTCCTTAGAAACTGGATGGGAGGACGGGTGTTCTGGAGGGATGGGATCCGATGGGCCGAAGGGACTGCTTCATCTGAACCGCTTGTGATTTTGTGATCTAAATCCTGGTTTTATTGCTCAGGTGTTCATCCAATTCCCTGTTTGAAGAATTATTTTGATCCAGGCTCAACAGCCAAAACCCAGAGTGAATTATACACACACACAGACACACACACAAACATAGGAACTAACCAAATCCAGGAGTGGATTACACACACATAAGCACAACAACTTGCATTAACTTGCACCCTTCATGTGCGGTAGGGTCTCAGAGAGACTCAAGCGCTCTGGGACGCTTCCCTGCATGAGGGGCGCTATATAAATGCAAGTTGTTGTTGCTAACAGTGTCGGAGCTTGACACCGAGCCAGAGAGAAAGGGGAAGTGACTGTAGGTACGGTTGAAGAGGAAGTTCTTCAGGTGTGATCTTGACAGTAAAGCAAAGGGACTGAGCCAGACAGTTCCACAGTTTCGGGGCTGAAAGTACAACCACCAAGTGTGGAGTGGAGGGGACATGCAGGAGGCCGGAGTCAGCCGAGTGAATGAAGTGGTTTGTGGAGTGGGGTACAAGCAGGTTGGATAGGTAGGTTAGTTCTTACGGTGTGAAAGATCTAACCAAAACCTTCAATGAATAAAAAGAAGTACTGCAGATGCTGGAAGTATGAGCAAAGGTCATCAACCTGCAATGTTAATTCACTTTCCTCTCTCCATAGATGCTGCCTGACCTGCTGATTGTTTCCAGCGACATATATTTTTNAAACGAATGGATTACACACACACAGGAACTAACCAAAAAAACCTGGAGTGGATTACATACACGCACACACACAAGGCACTTACCGAAGCCCGGAAGGGACTTTAGGGTGTCTTTCAGACAGATCTTCTGCTTCCTCAGATAGCTGCATCGCAATAAGCAGTTCCACAGAAACATCCAGTCCAGCCTGGTGCGGTGGTTCATGATTATCACACTCCGCTCGCCAGGGAAGAAGCCATCGCCTGTGATCACCAACTTCACCCCAAGCACCATCTCTATCAGCGCCTGTGGAGCACAGCAAACGACTTAAATCCCTGAGGGGAAAGGGTTAAATTTCAGCCCCACTAGAGGGAATGAGTTAAATCCCAGCCCCATCAAGGAGGAAGAAGAAACTTATCTAATGTCCCTCCCCCACAAACCACCACCAGGAATCACCTTGCTTGGGAGGTGAGTGCTCTAACCACTACATTAAGGGACTCCCTGGCCCGTGTTCTTCTGATCTAGTGCCTGATCACATGAAAACATCTCACGGGGAGTGAATTAGAAGCAGTGTGAGTGTGGTCCTGGCACTTACCACGGGAAAGGTGAACCAGGTAGCGATGATGCGATCTGTGATCCAGCGATACAGCGACGTGGAGATCAGCATGAGTGGCAGGAGGGGAGCCAGCAGGAAGATACTGCCGAAAAAACTGCTGAAAAACAGCAGGAGCAGGAAGAGCGGTCCCCTCAGTGCGACCATCCTGTCCTGCACAGAGAGAGAGTCAGTTATTGCCCCTCAACACAACCCTACTGCCCCACGGGGGGGAATGCGGCCAGAAAGAGTCAGTGACCCCGCACTCGAATTCCACACTCTTATTGAAGTCCTGTAACGTATTACTTAGCCACTCTCCTCACAGGTTAGATTCCCGGGCAGGGTGAAACCTTAGGCAAGTTTCCTTACTCCACACGCCTCTTTTTACCCAGCAGTCAGTAGAACCCAGTTGTTAGTTGATTGGCGGATTGCTTTCCAGGGATAATCCCTTCAAAAAAAAATAATTTGGTCACTCAATCCACGGCTGTTTTTGGGACAGTGCTGTGCACAATTGGCCGCCATGTTTCACCCACAAAACATACAGTCAATTCACTTTAACGTGTTTCTGTGAAGCCCTTTGAGACGTCTCAACAACGTGATGAGGCGCTATATGAAATACAAAGATTGTTATTATTCCCTCCAATTAGGTAAACTTCCACCCACCCACCAGTAGAGATGGAGGACAGGGAAGGTGTGGGTAAGAGGGTGACCGAAAGCGCAGTCAGTCTTGAGATGGGTCTTGAAGGAGGCAAGGGAGGGGCGCGGTGAAGGGACTGTGGGATGGAGTTCCAAAGTGTGGGGGCAGAATGGTTGAAGGCCCAACCGCCGATGGTGGGGTGGGCAGGGCAAGGGACATGGAGTAGGCCAGAGCCCATTCAACAGAGGTCAGTATGGAGTTAGCAGGTCACAGATGTAGGGAGGAGCAAGGCCGTGGAGGACTTTGAAAGCAGCTCTGGGTCTTGGGGACAGCAGCTGCACTCTGCGTACTTTCAGCAAGACATGTACAAAGTACCTGCGAGACCCAGTTGCAGCCACAGCTTAAGAACGGGACAGAGCAGGACAAACTCTCGTCCAACCGGGTTTCTCCTCTACACACTCACTGAACCAAAGTATTACAGATTAAAGATTAATGTTGAATCGGCCTTTGTACAGACTGGTTTAAGTCGTAAATCCTGCTCCTTTAATCCAACCGCAGCTGTTCCCTCTCTGGCATAAACCACGTCAGTGATCAAGTGTTCCCAATCATAGTAACACAGAATTTACAGCAAAGGAGGTGGCTCTTTGACCATTGGCGTCTGTGCTGGTGCTCCCTTCCCAGCAGGAGCTCTATACACTAATCCCATTCCCTGCTCCCTCCTCATCGTGCTTGCTCCCCAATTAATAATAATAATCCTTGATATACTACCTTTCACATCCTCAAAGTGCTTCATAGGAAGTACTGTAAAGTGGTTGACTGTGTATTTTGTGAGCGAAATGTGGCAGCCAGTGGCACACAGCAATATTCCCACAAACAACCATGGAGTGAGTGACCAATTTTATTTGGGGGGATTATTGGCCAGGACACCAGGAGAAACTCCCTTCTCTTTTTGAATAGTGCCACGGGATCTTTAACATACCCCTGAACAGGCAGTTGGGATCTCAGTTTAAAGTCTCATCTGAAGAGCACATATGTTGTAATCCCGTTTCATAACTGAAATTGTGAATATATGTTAACCCATGTAGTCGAAATAACCATTTTGATTAATGGTTAAAATGATGATGTAGCTAAGAAAATCAAGATGACTTGTTATTGTAGCTGAAAGATTTTTCATGATGTTTGTCCATAACAAATTCATGTTTTAATTGGTGTTGTGTTAAAGATGAGGTAGCTGAAGATGTCATCCCATAACAAATTTACGTTTGTGTTAAAGATGTTTTTTATAACAATTCATGGTCTTCCATAACAATAACAATTCTGCAGATTGTATTTTATTGTTATTTTATGTGAGATAATTGGTTCATGGACGTGAGAATGGAAAGATTTTACATTTTCATCCTGTCTGTGGCAAATCGATTATAAAAGATGTATGGTTGAATATATTAGCATGGATTGAAGAATGGCTAAGGGGAAGAAAACAAAGAGTAGGGATAAACAGGTCCTTCTCAGATTGGCGGGATGTGACTAGTGGCGTGCCACAGGGATCAGTGCTTGGGCCTCAACTATTTACAATCTACGTCAACGATCTAGATGAGGACATCGAACTTAATATATCCAAATTCGCAAATGACACTAAACTAGGAGGGAGAGTAAACACCGAGGATGATATTAAAAAAATGCAACAAGATATAGATAGTCTAGGTGAGTGGGCAAATAGGTGGCAGATGAAGTATAATGTAGGGAAGTGTGAGGTCATCCACCTCGGTGGCAAAAACAGTAGAGCAGATTATTTTTTAGAAGTGGAGAGACTAGATAGTGTCAGTGTTCAGAGGGACTTGGGTGTCCTTGTACACCAGTTACAAAAAGTTAGTTTATAGGTACAGCAAGCAATTAGGAAGGCCAACGGTATGTTGGCATTTGTTACAAAAGGGTTAGAATATAAGAGTAGGGAAGTCTTGCTGCAACTGTATAGGGCCCTGGTGAGACCGCACCTGGAGTATTGTGTGCAGTTTTGGTCTTCTTATTTAAGAAAGGATGCACTCGCCTCGTGTACAACATAGATTCACTAGGTTGGTACCTGAGATGAGGGGGATGAATTTTGAGGATAGGTTGAGCAATTTAGGCCTATATTTTCTAGAATATAGAAGAATGAGAGGTGTTCTTATAGAAACCTATAAGATTATTAAAGGGGCACGACAGAATAAATGGTGGGAGACTTTTTCCCCTGGTTGGAGAAACTATAACCAGGAGTCATAGTCTTAAAATTAGGGGTAAGCCCTTTCGCACTGAGTTGAGGAAAAACTTCTTCACTCAGAGGGTAGTGAATTTATGGAATTCTCTACCCCAAAGGGCTGTAGATGCTCAGTCCTTGAACATATTCAAGACTGAGATTGATAGATTTCTTGTGGATTAAGGGATATGGGGATAAGGCGGGTAGGTGGAGTTAGAATAGATCAGCCATGATCTTATTGAATAGCGGGGCAGGTTAGAGGGGACAAATGGCCTACTCCTGCTCCTAATTCTTATGTTCTTATGTTATGAACTAAACTTTGTTCAGCCTAGGACATAGCATATCAGGTGCTGTCCACACAAGAGCCATCTTTCATGTGACAATATGAACTAGTGAAGCAAATGTGTTTTCTTCGGGGTTAAAATCCGTCAGACTTAGACTATTCCATCGTTTCATCAATGTTCATTAACTCCAGCAATTTCAGGAAGAAGGAAACTGCAGAAATTTCAGAACGTCTGAAATCGTCTTAAAGGTAACGGGAAGAAGAATAACAACTGTCGAGCAGAATTAACACCAGCTAACAACTGTTGAATAAAATACACAGCTCAGCTGTCCATCATTTAAAGATTCAACTTTCACTTCGTAATCAACGAAGTGATTTACGATTTACGAAGAGGTTTCTGGTCTGAAACCAGACTTTTCGTCTGATGCAAGACTTTTGCTGCTGTTTGTGAATTTACCAACTGACTTTGATACAGACATTTGTCTATGCTAGACTGTCTGTTGTGTTTGTGATAAATGAAGCAACAAGCTTTACATTTCTTATTAAGTAAAGAAATTTTCAAAAACATAAGTTGCTGAGTGTCTTTGGTTCCTCTGTTCTCTGGTCCTTATTTAAAGGAAGG
Source organism: Callorhinchus milii (assembly GCF_018977255.1). Lineage (NCBI taxonomy): Eukaryota > Metazoa > Chordata > Chondrichthyes > Chimaeriformes > Callorhinchidae > Callorhinchus > Callorhinchus milii. The sequence continues at coordinate 75,055,879 of NW_024704744.1, read as the reverse complement.
CTGTAAAGAATAAGCTGGTTTTATTCTGCTCATTGCCCAAAACCCAACACCTACAACAATGCAACACCCTCCCAGCGCTGCACTGGAGTGTCACCTTAGACTAAGTAATTCCAAGTCCCGACGTGAGGATGAACCCACAACCTTCTGACAAAGAGACGAAAACGCTACCACTGTGCCAGACTGACACACAAGGGGTGATCTGATTGAGGTGTTTACAATAATGAAGGGTATTGTGAAGCTAGATATTGGCCCTGTGGGAGACAGAGCCAAAACACAACAGAATATGCAAGTTAGAGCTAAACCAGAAAACATGGCCTCACACTCTGGCAGTGAGAATGTGGAACACTCCATCCCAAAAGCCGTAGAGGCAGATCAACAGGATGTTTAACAGGGAGACAGACGAATACTTGGAAAGTAAAAGAATTAAATGGTATGAGGAAATGTCAGAAATAGGATTAGTCTCGTAATTAATAATCTTTGCAATATAATAGTAATTCTTACATTTGATATAGCATCTTATCACATTGTTGAGACTCACAAAGCGCTTCACAGGATATACTGTAAAGTGGATTGACTGGGTATTTTGTGGAATTCAAGTCCAGAATATCCACTTGAACAGGTAGACAGGGCATCAGTTTAATGTCTCATCCAAAGGACGGCACCTCCAACAATGTAGTATTTCCCTGTTAACCCAACTGTGAGCTCAAAGTTCCTGATGTGGGCCGTGAATACACAACTTCTGACTCAGAGGCGAGCGTGTGATAGACTGAGCCAAAGCTTGCTTTTTCCAATAAACTGGTGAAACAGGCTCGACTGACCTAATGGCCTCCTGTTCCTGTTCTAATTCCTCTGCTATTTCCTTTTATATTGCTCTTCAACTGATTATCAAATTTACTTTAATGCCGTTTGCAGTGTCGTGCCAGACTTTGCAGGAGATCGACTGTAAACATAAAAGACTGTGAGAGATGGGCCGTGCCAGGTAGTACTGGGTCAGCCAATGTGAGATGGGCTGGGCTGCACTGTGCCAGGCTGCGCAGGGCCAGGCAGTGTGAGACATTATTATATTTATTATATATATTATTATTATGGGCTGGACATGCCAGGCTATATTATGTCAGTCTGCACTGTGGTAGACAGTGGATTGGGCTGCACTGTGCCATGTGGTACCATGCCAGTCTGTGCCATGCAAGTCTGTGTTGTTCTAGGCTGTGTGTGCCGGGCTGTGTGTGCCGGGCTGTGTGTGCCGGGCTGTGTGTGCCGGGCTGTGTGTGCCAGGCTGAGGCTGTGCTGTGCTGTGTGGTGCCAGGCTGAGGCTGTGTGTGCTGTGCTGTGTGTGCCGGGCTGTGTGTGCCAGGCTGTGTGTGCCAGGCTGAGGCTGTGCTGTGTGTGCCGGGCTGTGTGTGCTGGGCTGAGGCTGTGTGTGCTGTGCTGTGTGTGCCAGGCTGTGTGTGCCAGGCTGAGGCTGTGCTGTGCTGTGCTGTGTGGTGCCAGGCTGAGGCTGTGTGTGCCGGGCTGTGTGTGCCGGGCTGTGCTGTGCTGTGTGTGCCGGGCTGTGTGTGCCGGGCTGTGTGTGCTGTGCTGTGTGTGCCGGGCTGTGCTGTGCTGTGTGTGCCGGGCTGTGCTGTGCTGTGTGTGCCGGGCTGTGTGTGCTGTGCTGTGTGTGCCGGGCTGTGTGGTGCCGGGCTGAGGCTGTGTGGTGCCAGGCTGAGGCTGTGTGTGCTGTGCTGTGTGGTGCCGGACTGAGGCTGTGTGTGCGGTGCTGTGTGTGCCGGGCTGTGTGTGCCGGGCTGTGTGTGCCGGGCTGTGTGGTGCCGGGCTGAGGCTGTGTGGTGCCAGGCTGAGGCTGTGTGTGCCGGGCTGTGTGTGCCGGGCTGTGTGTGCCGGGCTGTGCTGTGCTGTGTGTGCCGGGCTGTGTGTGCCGGGCTGTGTGTGCTGTGCTGTGTGTGCCGGGCTGTGCTGTGCTGTGTGTGCCGGGCTGTGTGTGCCGGGCTGTGTGTGCTGTGCTGTGTGTGCCGGGCTGTGTGTGCTGTGCTGTGTGTGCCGGGCTGTGTGTGCCGGGCTGTGCTGTGCTGTGTGTGCCGGGCTGTGCTGTGTGGTGCCAGGCTGAGGCTGTGTGGTGCCAGGCTGAGGCTGTGTGGTGCCAGGCTGAGGCTGTGTGGTGCCAGGCTGAGGCTGTGTGGTGCCAGGCTGAGGCTGTGTGTGCCGGGCTGTGCTGTGTGGTGCCAGGCTGAGGCTGTGTGGTGCCAGGCTGAGGCTGTGTGGTGCCAGGCTGAGGCTGTGTGTGCGGTGCTGCTTACCTGTCAGCGAGTTGTACCGCCGCCGCTGCTCTCCGGGTGATGCCGCCGCCGCCGCCGCCGCCGCCGGGCCCGCTTCTCCCTCCCTCCCTCCCTCCCTCAGCTACAGCAGCGCGGCCTCCGCCTCGCCATCCCTCAGCTCCTTCCCGCGCTGCTCAATGCCAGTGTCAGTGACAGCCTCGGCCCTGCCCTGCCCGGCCCGGCCCTGCCCCGCCCTGCCCCGCCCCGCCCGGCCCTGCCCTGCCCTGCCCTGCCCGGCCCGGCCCTGCCCCGCCCCTGCCCTGCCCCGCCCGGCCCTGCCCTGCCCGCCCGGCCCGGCCCTGCCCCGCCCGGCCCCGCCCCGCCCTGCCCCGCGCGCTCTCCCTCTCCCCCTCCCTCCCTCTCTCTCTATCGCTCTCGTCTCTGTGTATCTCTGTGACTTTGGCGCCGTCGTTCGTTCAGCAGCAAACTCCCGGAAGCGGAAGTTGGTTGCCCTCGAGCTGGAGTGCGTCGGCCCAACGCTTCCGGAGGGAAACAGCGGGCGGGCGTCGCCATGGTGACGGTGACGGCGGGCGGGGCGAGAGGCGGGGGGGACGGGTTTTGGTTGCACTGAGTGAGGGACAGCAGCTCTGGGCGGGGCCTCGTCTTTAACATGTTTTCCTTTCAACCTTTTTTTAAAAAAAATATGTACACATTATATCCCTTTCCCCCTTTCGAAGACCTTCTCTCGACACTGTTTCCAGAGCCCTGATCGAAATCCGCCATTCTGCTCCTCATCGGAGCCGGGAGAGCAATGATGATAATGATAATAATAATAATAATAATATTCCTTTTGCATTTGATACGGCGCCTTATCACGTCTTCCGAGACGCCTCGAAGCTCTTCGCAGGATACGCTGTAAAGTGGATTGACTGTGTGTGTGTGTGTGTGTGTGGGGGTGAATCGCAGCAAACACTTGCGCTCAGCGGTGTCCCACGAACAGCCGTGGATTGAAGTGGCCAATTTAGTATTTATTTTGGAGGGATTATGAACCCCCAGAAAGCGATCCACCGATCGACTAACAACCAGGTTCCCACTTACTACTCTGGTAAAGAGGTGGGAGGAGCAAGGATAACGCACCTAAAGTTTAAAGGGAAGGGGAGCTGGTGTCACTCACGGCCATTCACTTCAACGAGTAAATTGGCTGCCACATTTACCTACAATGATCACTATACTTTACAGATGTGTGCAAAACACTTTGAGACATTCACGGCTGTAAGTGCAATACGAAACCTAAAGACTCGGGTACCTCTTTTTAAATTCCTCTACGCAGTGCCTCACATTCACAGACCCTGCAGATTCCTTTGATCCATGGTTGCTGTTTTCCCCTCTTGTCTGCTGTGTTGATCTGCCTGTGAGTGTGGCAATGTCATCAGGAGGTTGAGACACCACTGATGCAGTTTCACTTTGTTCCCTGAGCACTGAAAGCAGCATCAAACTGAGGTAGACAGTGAACTGTGTAGATTTAACCCTTTCACACAAAATCGTGGATATATCAGGAACCCATATGATCTGAATTCATCTGATGTCCCATATGTAGCCCGGCATCTTGGTTTGCCTCATTTATGATGAACAGCAAGTTAAACATCACCTCTAGGTCGCTTAGCTTCCCCCTGGGAAGTTCTATCCTGCCATAGGTTTGTGTGCCTCCTATTTTTACTTCCTTACATTTGTCTGTACCAAGCTTAATTTGCCAACAATCAACCCATGTGCATACCCTATCAACCTCTCTCTGTAATAATAATCCTTGGGTTTGTTATAGCGTCTTATTGCATCATTGAGACATCTCAAAATGCTTCACAGGATATACTGTAAAGCTCAGTGACTATTTTTGTGGGTGAAACACAGCAGGCAGTTGCACACAGCAATGTTCCAAAAATAGCCATGGAGTGACAATTTTATTTGGGGATCATTTATTATTGAGATTTGGTGCTACAGCTCTGGCAGCATGCACAGAGGGTTGGAGTGACATCATTGTGTTGAAATACTCATCAGTGTACAGGATGTCCACAAAGTCCTGTTACCCCCGTTACAAAACATGAGATTATGGAGGAGCTGAAACAAGCTGTCAGAGATGCATTTGACCTCGTCGCTCCATCCATGTTACGGAAGATGTGGCACCGAGCATGGCAACGGATCATTATCTGCCATGAAAGTATATGGCGTTCACATACACCCATCCTCTGGATATCTAAGTACAGTTAAACACTTGTACTGAATACAATGAAGTACTTCGAAATACAATTATCATCATTCTTCCACGTGTTTCAGTTGTTGGTCAGCTGTAGCGTGTGTAGAAAAACACACCAGGACTTTGTGGACACTGTGTACAAAGGTGCTTGAGCTCACTGAGATTGGGAAAGACTGCAACAGCATGACTCCACACTTGACTAATGTCCTTTTTATTATCACTACATGTAAGTTACATCTGATACACACTCCGCGAGGAGAAAGCCCCCACAGATGATCAGCGAGAGCAGGGCGAGAGAGGTACAAGAGAGAGGTGAGCGGGGGCACGGGCTGAGCTGTAGGTAGACTTGCTTGGGGTTGGCACAAGCCAAAAACCAACCCAGGGTCTCAGCCAAATCACACATCAGAAAGCTGGAGATGGGGAAAGCTATTGCTGATGTTGGCGCTGCTCATTGTGGGTGGGAGAGAGAAGCCTCGACCAAGCACACAGAGTTGGAAAGCGCATCACAGATGAAAAATCACTCTCCAGGTCCTATCCAGCCCAAATATCTGGGCATCTCGCCCTCACTCCCAATGTCTCCTATCAATAACAACAAACAAAGTGCATACCAACTTCTGGGGAGAGAGAGAGAGAAAAAAAAAAGAGCTGGTACAGGCAAGAAATCACTTAAAAATTTAAATTAAAACACACCTTGGCATCTCAGAGCCATTTCCTGAACTCAATAACTACTCGCGGACCCCGAAGGGATCCTTTGTCTCAGGCTCGGTGCCGCCACCACCCGCTGGATCATCGGGAGCTGGGGCCGAGGCAGTGTGAAACTGCACGGTGTTGGAGCTGGATGGAAAGAGAAAGCGAGCTAGCATGCTGCTGTACTACCGACCCACAGATTGCGCGCCCGTTCACAAGAGCAAGCAGTTCTAACTTCCCACTACCGCTCAATCCCCACCCAATCAATGCAGAGGCCACGATCACGCAAAGACATTTTTTTTTTTTGTTTCGTTTTTCTCTTTTAAATAGAAATGCTTTTTTCAGCGACGGAAAGAAAAGCGAGGGAAGGAGGGGAAATGAAGGGGTTTGGTTTGGGCTGGGTCATTGAACGTTCAAGAATTGTCAGAAGGTACGTGCTCTTCGAACCCCTCGCTCTCCCGCACCAGTGCACGCTCCAAGATCACGCGGCCCTCTTTGTACCGTTGGCTGTCCTCGGTGGCAAACTCGTAAATCCAGCCCAGTTTGCTGTTGCAGTTCTTGCAGCTGACATCCCGCACCATGTGTCGCCCAGTCAACATGACCCGGTCCTGGACCTCACTGTACTGCAGATTCACCACCTGTGGGGGCAGACGCGCACATACAACAGCCCACTTAGCATCATAATAATGATACTTACATTTGATATAGCACCTTATCAAATCATTGAGGTGTCTCAAAGCCCTTCACGTGACTGTATTTTGTGGGCGAAATGCGGTAATCAATTGCACACAGCAGTGTTCCACAAATGGTCGTGGATTGAGTATTTTTTTTTCTTTCTTTTTCTAAAAAAAGGTATTATTATCCCCAGATAGGAATCTGCCAATTGACTAACAACCAGGTTCCTACTTACTGCTAGGTAAATAGAGGCGTGTGGAGTAAGGAAACTTGTCTAAGGTTTCACCCTGCCTGGGAATCGAACCCAGATCCTCTTGCTCACGCGAGGCATGTGCACTAACCACTACACTAGAAAACTCCACAAATCATGACATCTCAACCCCCCCCCCCCCCCCAAGCACTGTGTCTCTCCCATCTTCACAGGGAATCATGTCTCTCTTTCTCCCCATCCCCTGGGACATCACATCTCCCTCTCTCTTTTCCCCTTCTCCCTCCGGGGCATCGTGTTTCCCTCTCTCCCTCCCTCCCTCAGGACATCATGTCCGCGGTTCTCCTCCCCTAGACAGGACAAGCACTTCCCCCTCGAGCAGAAGGCCCAGCCCTCACCTTGTTGAAGAGGAAGGCCCTGCCAGTGGCCCCAGTGAAGCGAGTGGAAATGAGCTCAGAGCGGTTGGTCAGGATGGTGTCACAGTTGGCGCAGGAGAAGAGTCGAGTGCCTCCGATGTGGTCCAGGAAGATTCGGCCCATGGTCACTGCTCAACAATCTGCTGAGGGGTTGGGCACATTCCAGATGTTCATTACAGTCTGAACCACCAGGACCTCACACCAAGGTGTGGAGTACTGACAGAGTTTGACCAGTTGACACCACACACCCTCCCATTGCACTGTCCAGCTGATGTCCACCCTACCCAACCCTGTATAGTCAGCCCTCAGACAGACACACACACACACTCAGCCCCCCCGCCCGCCCAGACACACACTCAGCCCCCCCGCCCGCCCGCCCAGACACACACTCAGCCCCCCCGCCCGCCCGCCCAGACACACACACAGCCCCCCGCCCGCCCGCCCAGACACACACACACACAGCCCCCCGCCCGCCCGCCCAGACACACACACAGCCCCCCCCGCCCGCCCGCCCAGACACACACACACACAGCCGCCCGCCCGCCCGCCCAGACACACACACAGCCCCCCCGCCCGCCCAGACACACACTCAGCCCCCCCGCCCGCCCAGACACACACTCAGCCCCCCCGCCCGCCCGCCCAGACACACACACACACAGCCCCCCCGCCCCGCCCGCCCAGACACACACTCAGCCCCCCGCCCGCCCAGACACACACACACACACAGCCCCCCCCGCACGCGCACACACACACACAGCCCCCCCCCCACACACACAGCCCCCAGACACACACAGCCCCCAGACACACACAGCCCCCCAGACACACACACAGCCCCCAGACACACACACAGCCCCCAGACACACACACAGCCCCCAGACACACACACACACAGCCCCCAGACACACACACACAGGCCCCAGACACACACACACAGGCCCCAGACACACACACAGCCCCCAGACACACACACACACAGCCCCAGACACACACACACACAGCCCCAGACACACACACAGGCCCCAGACACACACACACAGGCCCCAGACACACACACACAGCCCCCAGACACACACAGCCCCAGACCACACACACAGCCCCCCCCACACACACAGCCCCCAGACACACACACAGCCCCCAGACACACACACAGCCCCCAGACACACACACAGCCCCCAGACACACACACACAGCCCCCAGACACACACAGCCCCCAGACACACACACACAGCCCCCAGACACACACACACAGCCCCCAGACACACACACACAGCCCCAGACACACACACACAGCCCCAGACACACACACAGCCCCCAGACACACACACAGGCCCCACACACACACACAGGCCTCAGACACACACACACAGGCCTCAGACACACACACACAGGCCCCAGACACACACACACAGCCCCCCCAGACACACACAGCCCCCAGACACACACACACAGGCCTCAGACACACACACACAGCCCCCACACACACACAGCCCCCAGACACACACACAGCCCCCAGACACACACACAGCCCCCAGACACACACACACAGCCCCCAGACACACACACACAGGCCCCAGACACACACACACAGGCCCCAGACACACACACACACAGCCCCCAGACACACACACACAGCCCCCAGACACACACACAGCCCCAGACACACACACACAGGCCCCAGACACACACACACAGCCCCCAGACACACACACAGCCCCCAGACACACACACAGGCCCCAGACACACACACAGCCCCCAGACACACACACAGCCCCCAGACACACACACACAGCCCCAGACACACACACACAGGCCCCAGACACACACACACAGGCCCCAGACACACACACACACAGCCCCCAGACACACACACACAGCCCCCAGACACACACAGCCCCCCCCCCCAGACACACACAGCCCCCAGACACACACACAGCCCCCAGACACACACACACAGCCCCCAGACACACACAGCCCCCCCCCCCAGACACACACAGCCCCCAGACACACACACACAGCCCCCAGACACACACACACAGCCCCCAGACACACACACACAGGCCCCAGACACACACACAGCCCCCACACACACACACAGGCCCCAGACACACACACAGGCCCCAGACACACACACAGCCCCCAGACACACACACAGCCCCCAGACACACACACACAGCCCCCAGACACACACACAGCCCCCAGACACACACACACAGCCCCAGACACACACACACAGGCCCCAGACACACACACACAGGCCCCAGACACACACACACACAGCCCCCAGACACACACACAGCCCCCAGACACACACACACAGGCCTCAGACACACACACACAGCCCCCAGACACACACACACAGCCCCCAGACACACACAGCCCCCCCCAGACACACACAGCCCCCAGACACACACACAGCCCCCAGACACACACACACAGCCCCCAGACACACACACACACACAGCCCCCAGACACACACACAGCCCCCAGACACACACACACAGCCCCAGACACACACACACACAGCCCCCAGACACACACACACACAGGCCCCAGACACACACACAGCCCCCACACACACACACAGGCCCCAGACACACACACAGCCCCCACACACACACAGCCCCAACACACACACACACAGCCCCAACACACACACACAGCCCCACACACACACACACAGCCCCAACACACACACACAGGCCCCACACACACACACACAGCCCCAGACACACACACACAGCCCCCACACACACACACACAGGCCCCACACACACACACACAGCCCCAGACACACACACACAGCCCCCAGACACACACACACAGGCCCCAGACACACACACACAGGCCCCCCCCACACACACACAGCCCCCAGACACACACACAGCCCCCAGACACACACACACACAGCCCCAGACACACACACACAGCCCCCAGACACACACACACACAGCCCCCAGACACACACACACAGCCCCCAGACACACACACACAGGCCCCAGACACACACACACAGCCCCAGACACACACACACAGGCCCCAGACACACACACAGGCCCCAGACACACACACACAGCCCCAGACACACACACACAGCCCCCAGACACACACACAGCCCCCAGACACACACACACAGCCCCCAGACACACACACACAGCCCCCAGACACACACACAGCCCCCAGACACACACACACAGCCCCCAGACACACACACACACACAGCCCCCAGACACACACACACACAGGCCCCAGACACACACACAGCCCCCAGACACACACACACAGCCCCCCCACACACACACACAGCCCCCAGACACACACACACACACAGGCCCCAGACACACACACAGCCCCCAGACACACACACACAGGCCCCAGACACACACACACAGCCCCCAGACACACACACACAGGCCCCAGACACACACACACCCGCCCAGACACACACAGCCCCCAGACACACACACAGCCCCCAGACACACACACACAGCCCCCAGACACACACACACAGGCCCCAGACAAACACACACCCCCACACACACAGCCCCCAGACACACACACACAGCCCCAGACACACACACACACAGCCCCCAGACACACACACACAGCCCCCAGACACACACACACAGGCCCCAGACACACACACAGCCCCCAGACACACACACACACACAGCCCCCAGACACACACACAGCCCCCAGACACACACACAGCCCCCAGACACACACACAGGCCCCAGACACACACACACAGCCCCCAGACACACACACAGCCCCAGACACACACACACACAGGCCCCAGACACACACACAGCCCCAGACACACACACACACACAGCCCCAGACACACACACAGCCCCCAGACACACACACAGCCCCCAGACACACACACACAGGCCCCAGACACACACACAGCCCCCAGACACACACACACACAGCCCCAGACACACACACACACAGCCCCCAGACACACACACACACACAGGCCCCAGACACACACACACAGCCCCCAGACACACACACAGCCCCCAGACACACACACACACAGCCCCCAGACACACACACACAGCCCCCAGACAGACAGACACAGGCCCCAGACACACACACAGCCCCAGACACACACACACAGCCCCCAGACACACACACACACAGCCCCCAGACACACACACACACAGCCCCCAGACAGACAGACACAGGCCCCAGACACACACACAGCCCCCAGACACACACACACAGCCCCCACACACACACACACAGGCCCCAGACACACACACACAGCCCCAGACACACACACAGCCCCAGACACACACACAGCCCCAGACACACACACAGCCCCCAGACAGACAGACAGACAGACAGACAGACAGACAGACAGACAGACAGTGCTCAGGCTGAGTTACCTGCTGCCGGTGGTTAATAACTGGAGCCGGGGCCGAGTTTTGAGGGTTACAACCGAGGCTGTAGCCGGGGCCTGGCGCTGTGTGTGTGTGTCAGGGGGCGCTGTGGGTCGGGGCTGCACTGTGTGTGTGTGTGTGTGTCGGGGGGCGCTGTGTGTGTGTGTGTGTGTCGGGGCGCTGTGTGTGTCAGGGCGCTGTGGGTCGGGGCTGCACTGTGTGTGTGTGTGTGTCGGGGGGCGCTGTGGGTCGGGCTGCACTGTGTGTGTGTGTGTGTGTCAGGGGGCGCTGTGGGCCGGGCTGCACTGTGTGTGTCAGGGGGCGCTGTGGGTCGGGGCTGCACTGTGTGTGTGTGTGTGTCAGGGGGCGCTGTGGGCCGGGGCTGCACTGTGTGTGTGTGTGTGTCGGGGGGCGCTGTGGGTCGGGGCTGCACTGTGTGTGTGTGTCGGGGCGCTGTGGGTCGGGGCTGCACTGTGTGTGTGTGTGTGTCGGGGCGCTGTGGGTCGGGGCTGCACTGTGTGTGTGTGTGTGTCGGGGCGCTGTGGGTCGGGGCTGCACTGTGTGTGTGTGTCGGGGCGCTGTGGGTCGGGGCTGCACTGTGTGTGTGTGTCGGGGCGCTGTGGGTCGGGGCTGCACTGTGTGTGTGTGTGTGTCGGGGCGCTGTGGGTCGGGGCGCTGTGGGTCGGGGCTGCACTGTGTGTGTGTGTGTGTCGGGGCGCTGTGGGTCGGGGCTGCACTGTGTGTGTGTGTGTGTGTCAGGGGGCGCTGTGGGCCGGGGCTGCACTGTGTGTGTCAGGGGCGCTGTGGGTCGGGGCTGCACTGTGTGTGTGTGTGTGTCAGGGGCGCTGTGGGCCGGGGCTGCACTGTGTGTGTGTGTGTGTCGGGGGCGCTGTGGGTCGGGGCTGCACTGTGTGTGTGTGTCGGGGCGCTGTGGGTCGGGGCTGCACTGTGTGTGTGTGTGTGTCGGGGCGCTGTGGGTCGGGGCTGCACTGTGTGTGTGTGTGTGTCGGGGCGCTGTGGGTCGGGGCTGCACTGTGTGTGTGTGTGTGTCGGGGCGCTGTGGGTCGGGGCTGCACTGTGTGTGTGTGTCGGGGCGCTGTGGGTCGGGGCTGCACTGTGTGTGTGTGTGGTGTGTGTCGGGGCGCTGTGGGCCGGGGCTGCACTGTGTGTGTGTGTGTGTCGGGGCGCTGTGGGTCGGGGCTGCACTGTGTGTGTGTGTGTGTCGGGGCGCTGTGGGTCGGGGCTGCACTGTGTGTGTGTGTCGGGGCGCTGTGGGTCGGGGCTGCACTGTGTGTGTGTGTGTGTGTGTGTCGGGGCGCTGTGGGCCGGGGCTGCACTGTGTGTGTGTGTGTGTCAGGGGGCGCTGTGGGCCGGGGCTGCACTGTGTGTGTGTGTGTGTCGGGGCGCTGTGGGTCGGGGCTGCACTGTGTGTGTGTGTGTGTCGGGGCGCTGTGGGTCGGGGCTGCACTGTGTGTGTGTGTGTGTGTGTCGGGGCGCTGTGGGTCGGGGCTGCACTGTGATCTGTGTCGCCGCTTCACTTGTTGTTGTTGCACGTGACTCATACGGGACGGAGTTTGAGGTTGAAAAACAGGCGGGGGAGGAGTCTGTATGAGTGACAGGCAGGAGAGGAGTCTGTGAGTGACAGGTGGGGGAGGAGTCTATGAGTGACAGTCGTGGGGAGCCTGTATGAGTGACAGGGGGGAGAGGAGTCTGTATGAGTGACAGGTCTGGGGTGGAGCCTGTATGAGTGACAGGGGGGAGAGGAGTCTATGACAGGCAGGAGAGGAGTCTGTATGAGTGACAGGCGGGAGAGGAGTCTGTATGAGTGACAGGCGGGGGAGGAGTCTGTATGACTGACAGGAAGGGGAGGAGTCTGCATGAGTGACAGGCGGGAGAGGAGTCTGTATGAGTGACAGGTGGGGGAGGAGTCTGTATGAGTGACAGGCGGGAGAGGAGTCTGTGTGAGTGACAGGTGGGGAGGAGTCTGTATGAGTGACAGGCGGAGGAGGAGTCTGTATGAGTGACAGGCAGGAGAGGAGTCTATGAGTGACAGGCAGGGGAGGAGTCTGTATGAGTGACAGGCGGGAGAGGAGTCTGTATGAGTGACAGGTGGGGGGTGGAGCCTGTATGAGTGACAGGGGGGAGAGAGTCTATGACAGGCTGGGGGAGGACTCTACGAGTGACAGGCGGTAGAGGAGTCTGTATGAGTGACAGGCGGGGAGGAGTCTGTATGAGTGGCAGGCGGGGAGGAGTCTGTATGAGTGGCAGGCGGGGGAGGAGTCTGTATGACTGACAGGAAGGGGAGGAGTCTGCATGAGTGACAGGCGGGAGAGGAGTCTGTATGAGTGACAGGCGGGAGAGGAGTCTGTATGAGTGACAGGCGGGGGAGGAGTCTGTATGAGTGACAGGCGGGGGGGTGGAGCCTGCATGAGTGACAGGCGGGGGGGTGGAGCATGTATGAGTGACAGGCGGGAGAGGAGTCTGTATGAGTGACAGGGGGGGGGGTGGAGCATGTATGAGTGACAGGCGGGAGAGGCGTCTGTATGAGTGACAGGGGGGGGGTGGAGACTGTATGAGTGACAGGCGGGGGAGGAATCTATATGAATGACAGACAGGGGCGGAGTCTGTATGAATGACAGGCGGGAGAGGAGTCTGTATGAGTGACAGTCGTGGGGAGTCTGTATGAGTGACAGGCGGGGGAGGAGTCTGTATGATTGACAGGCAGGGGAGGAGTCTGTATGAGTGACAGTCGGGGGGGTGGAGCATGTATGAGTGACAGGCGGGAGAGGAGTCTGTATGAGTGACAGGCGGGGGGTGGAGCATGTATGAGTGACAGGCGGGAGAGGAGTCTGTATGAGTGACAGGCGGGGGGGAGGAGCATGTATGACTGACAGGCGGGAGAGGAGTCTGTATGAGTGACAGGCAGGAGATGAGTCTGCATGAGTGACAGGCGGGCGAGGAGTCTGTATGAGTGACAGGCGGGAGAGGAGTCTGTATGAGTGACAGGTGGGGGAGGAGTCTGTATGAGTGACAGGCAGGAGATGAGTCTGTATGAGTGACAGGCGGGGGGTGGAGCCTGTATTAGTGACAGGCAGGAGAGGAGTCTGTATGAGTGACAGGCGGGGGGTGGAGCCTGTACGAGTGACAGGCGGGGGAGGTGTCTGTGGGTGAGAGGCGGGGGAGGAGTCTGTATGAGTGACAGTCGTGGGGAGTCTGTATGATTGACAGGCAGGGGAGGAGTCTGTATGAGTGACAGGCGGGAGAGGAGTCTGTATGAGTGACAGGAGAGGGAGGAGTCTTTATGAGTGACAGGCAGGGGAGGAGTCTGTATGAATGACAGGTGGGAGAGCAGTCTGTATGAGTGACAGGTGGGGTGGAGCCTGTATGAGTGACAGGGGGGAGAGGATTCTATGACAGGCGGGAGAGGAGTCTGTATGAGTGACAGGCGGGGTGGTGGAGCCTGTATGAGTGACAGGCGGGGGAGGAGTCTGTATGAGTGACAGGCAGGAGAGGAGTCTGTGAGTGACAGGTGGGGGAGGAGTCTGTATGAGTGACAGGCGGGAGAGGAGTCTGTATGAGTGACAGGCGGGAGAGGAGTCTGTGTGAGTGGCAGGCGGGGGTGGAGTCTGTATGAGTGACAGGCGGAGGAGGAGTCTGTATGAGTGACAGGCAGGAGAGGAGTCTATGAGTGACAGGCGGGGGAGGAGTCTGTATGAGTGACAGGCGGGAGAGGAGTCTGTATGAGTGACAGGTGGGGGGTGGAGCCTGTATGAGTGACAGGGGGGAGAGGAGTCTATGACAGGCAGGAGAGGAGTCTGCATGAGTGACAGGCGGGGGAGGAGTCTGTATGAGTGACAGGCGGTTGAGGAGTCTGTATGAGTGACAGGCGGGAGAGGAGTCTGTATGAGTGACAGGCAGGAGAGGAGTCTGTATGAGTGACAGGCGGGGGAGGAGTCTATGACAGGCAGGAGAGGAGTCTGTATGTGTGATAGGCGGGAGAGGAGTCTGTATGAGTGACAGGTGGGGGGTGGAGCCTGTATGAGTGACAGGGGGGAGAGAGTCTATGACAGGCGGGAGAGGAGTCTGTATGAGTGACAGGCGGGGGAGGAGTCTGTATGAGTGACAGGCGGGGGAGGAGTCTGTATGAGTGACAGGCGGGGGAGGAGTCTATGACAGGCGGGAGAGGAGTCTGTATGAGTGACAAGCGGGGGAGGAGTCTGTATGAGTGACAGGCTGGGGGAGGAGTCTACGAGTGACAGGCGGTAGAGGAGTCTGTATGAGTGACAGGCGGGGAGGAGTCTGTATGAGTGGCAGGCGGGGGAGGAGTCTGTATGACTGACAGGAAGGGGAGGAGTCTGCATGAGTGACAGGCGGGAGAGGAGTCTGTATGAGTGACAGGCGGGAGAGGAGTCTGTATGAGTGACAGGCGGGGGAGGAGTCTGTATGAGTGACAGGCGGGGGGTGGAGCCTGCATGAGTGACAGGCGGGGGGTGGAGCATGTATGAGTGACAGGCGGGAGAGGAGTCTGTATGAGTGACAGGGGGGGGGTGGAGCATGTATGAGTGACAGGCGGGAGAGGAGTCTGTATGAGTGACGGGGGGGGGTGGAGACTGTATGAGTGACAGGTGGGAGAGGAGTCTGTATGAGTGACAGGGGGGGGGTGGAGCATGTATGAGTGACAGGCGGGGGAGGAATCTATATGAATGACAGGCAGGGGCGGAGTCTGTATGAATGACAGGCGGGAGAGGAGTCTGTATGAGTGACAGTCGTGGGGAGTCTGTATGAGTGACAGGCGGGGAGGAGTCTGTATGATTGACAGGCGGGGGAGGAGTCTGTATGAGTGACAGGCAGGAGAGGAGTCTGTATGAGTGACAGGCGGGGGGGTGGAGCATGTATGAGTGACAGGCGGGAGAGGAGTCTGTATGAGTGACAGGCGGGGGGGAGGAGTCTGTATGAGTGACAGGCGGGAGAGGAGTCTGTATGAGTGACAGGCGGGGGGGAGGAGTCTGTATGAGTGACAGGCGGGAGAGGAGTCTGTATGAGTGACAGGCAGGAGAGGAGTCTGTGAGTGACAGGTGGGGGAGGAGTCTATGAGTGACAGTCGTGGGGAGCCTGTATGAGTGACAGGGGGGAGAGGAGTCTATGACAGGCAGGAGAGGAGTCTGTATGAGTGACAGGTGGGGGAGGAGTCTGTATGAGTGACAGGCGGGGAGGAGTCTGTATGAGTGACAGGCGGGAGAGGAGTCTGTGTGAGTGACAGGCGGGGGAGGAGTCTGTATGAGTGACAGGCAGGAGAGGAGTCTGTATGAGTGACAGTCGGGGGGTGGAGCATGTATGAGTGACAGGCGGGAGAGGAGTCTGTATGAGTGACAGGCGGGGGGTGGAGCATGTATGAGTGACAGGCGGGAGAGGAGTCTGTATGAGTGACAGGCGGGGGGGAGGAGTCTGTATGAGTGACAGGCGGGAGAGGAGTCTGTATGAGTGACAGGCAGGAGAGGAGTCTGTGAGTGACAGGTGGGGAGGAGTCTATGAGTGACAGTCGTGGGGAGCCTGTATGAGTGACAGGGGGGAGAGGAGTCTATGACAGGCAGGAGAGGAGTCTGTATGAGTGACAGGTGGGGGAGGAGTCTGTATGAGTGACAGGCGGGGAGGAGTCTGTATGAGTGACAGGCGGGAGAGGAGTCTGTGTGAGTGACAGGCGGGGGAGGAGTCTGTATGAGTGACAGGCAGGAGAGGAGTCTGTATGAGTGACAGTCGGGGGGTGGAGCATGTATGAGTGACAGGCGGGAGAGGAGTCTGTATGAGTGACAGGCGGGGGGGTGGAGCATGTATGAGTGACAGGCGGGAGAGGAGTCTGTATGAGTGACAGGCAGGAGAGGAGTCTGTATGAGTGACAGGCTGGGGGAGGAGTCTGTATGAGTGACAGGCGGTTGAGGAGTCTGTATGAGTGACAGGCGGGAGAGGAGTCTGTATGAGTGACAGGCGGGGGAGGAGTCTATATGAGTGACAGGCGGGGGAGGAGTCTATGACAGGCAGGAGAGGAGTCTGTATGAGTGACAGGCGGGGGAGGAGTCTGTATGAGTGACAGGCGGGAGAGGAGTCTGTATGAGTGACAGGCAGGAGAGGAGTCTGTATGAGTGACAGGCGGGGAGGAGTCTGTATGAGTGGCAGGCGGGGAGGAGTCTGTATGAGTGGCAGGCAGGGGAGGAGTCTTTATGAGTGACAGGAAGGGGAGAAGTCTGCATGAGTGACAGGTGGGAGAGGAGTCTGTATGAGTGACAGGCGGGGAGGAGTCTGTATGAGTGGCAGGCGGGGGAGGAGTCTGTATGAGTGACAGGAAGGGGAGAAGTCTGCATGAGTGACAGGTGGGAGAGGAGTCTGTATGAGTGACAGGCGGGGAGGAGTCTGTATGAGTGGCAGGCGGGGGAGGTGTCTGTATGACTGACAGGAAGGGGAGGAGTCTGCATGAGTGACAGGCGGGGGGGTGGAGCATGTATGACTGACAGGCGGGAGAGGAGTCTGTATGAGTGACAGGCAGGAGAGGAGTCTGTACGAGTGACAGGCGGTAGAGGAGTCTGTATGAGTGACAGGTGGGAGAGGAGTCTGTATGAGTGACAGGCGGGGAGGAGTCTGTATGAGTGGCAGGCGGGGGAGGTGTCTGTATGACTGACAGGAAGGGGAGGAGTCTGCATGAGTGACAGGCGGGGGGGTGGAGCATGTATGACTGACAGGCGGGAGAGGAGTCTGTATGAGTGACAGGCAGGAGAGGAGTCTGTACGAGTGACAGGCGGTAGAGGAGTCTGTATGAGTGACAGGCGGGAGAGGAGTCTGTATGAGTGACAGGCGGGGAGGAGTCTGTGTGAGTGGCAGGCGGGGGAGGAGTCTGTATGAGTGGCAGGCGGGGGAGGAGTCTGTATGAGTGACAGGAAGGGGAGAAGTCTGCATGAGTGACAGGTGGGAGAGGAGTCTGTATGAGTGACAGGCGGGGGAGGAGTCTGTATGAGTGACAGGCGGGGAGGAGTCTGTATGAGTGGCAGGCGGGGGAGGAGTCTGTATGACTGACAGGAAGGGGAGGAGTCTGCATGAGTGACAGGTGGGGGGGTGGAGCCTGTATTAGTGACAGGCAGGAGAGGAGTCTGTATGAGTGACAGGCGGGGGGTGGAGCCTGTACGAGTGACAGGCGGGGGAGGTGTCTGTGGGTGAGAGGCGGGGGAGGAGTCTGTATGAGTGACAGTCGTGGGGAGTCTGTATGATTGACAGGCAGGGGAGGAGTCTGTATGAGTGACAGGCGGGAGAGGAGTCTGTATGAGTGACAGGCGGGGGAGGAGTCTTTATGAGTGACAGGCAGGGGAGGAGTCTGTATGAATGACAGGTGGGAGAGCAGTCTGTATGAGTGACAGGTGGGGTGGAGCCTGTATGAGTGACAGGGGGGAGTGGATTCTATGACAGGCAGGAGAGGAGTCTGTATGAGTGACAGGCGGGGGGGTGGAGCCTGTATGAGTGACAGGCGGGGGAGGAGTCTGTATGAGTGACAGGCGGGGGAGGAGTCTTTATGAGTGACAGGCAGGGGAGGAGTCTGTATGAATGACAGGTGGGAGAGCAGTCTGTATGAGTGACAGGTGGGGTGGAGCCTGTATGAGTGACAGGGGGGAGAGGAGTCTATGACAACAACAACAACAGCAACAAGATTCCATTTATAAAGCGCCTTTCACGTCGGGAGGACGTCCCAAGGCGCTGCACAGTTGGGTCATGACCCGAGCAGGGGGGAAATGGTCAGGGTGAGGGGAGGGAAGGGAGGGAGCGAGGAGGGGGGAAATGGTCAGGGTGAGGGGAGGGAAGGGAGGGAGCGAGGAGGGGGTAGAGAGTCGAGAGGGGAGCTGAAGGCACGGTCAAAGAGAAAGGTTTTGAGACCGGCCTTAAAGGAGGAGAGAGAGGAGGCGGCGAAGGCACTGGGGGATGGAGTTCCAGAGCCTCGGGGCTGAGAGGCTGAAGGCCCGACCACCGATGGTAGGGCGGTTGGGGCGGGGAATGTGGAGCAGACCGGAGCCAGAGGAACGGAGGGTACGGGCAGGTAGGTAGGGGGATAGTAGGTTGGAGAGGTAGGAGGGAGCAAGGCCGTGAATGGCCTTGTAGGTGAGGATGAGGATCTTGAATACAATCCTCTGGGGGATGGGGAGCCAGTGGAGGTGAGCGAGGGTGGGAGTGATGTGGTCGCGGTGTCTGGTGCGGGACAGTACCCGAGCTGCAGAGTTCTGAATGACCTGCAGCTTGTGGAGGGAGGTGGCGGGAAGGCCGGCGAGGAGAGAGTTCCCATAGTCCAGCCTTGAGGTGATAAAGGCGTGGACCAGGGTTTCAGCAGCGTGAGGGGTGAGGTAATGCCGTAGTCTGGCGATGTTCCGGAGGTGATGGAAGGCGGTGCCAGTTGTGGTGCGGATGTGAGGGAGAAAGGACAGCTCAGGGTCGAACAAAACCCCGAGGTTCCTGACTGGCTTTAAGAGGTGGAGAGTGCAGCCTTGGATGCTGATGGTGTCAGCGCCTGAGGTGCGGAGGCGCTGACGTGAGCCAATCAGGAGGGCCTCGGTTTTTCGCACGTTGAGCTGAAGAAAGTTGTCTCTCGTCCAGGACTCGATGTCGGACAGGCAGACTGTCAGGACATCGGTGGTCGTGGAGTTGAGAGTAGAGGAGGAAAGGTAGAGTTGGGTGTCATCCGCATACATGTGGAAGTTAACTCCATGTCTGCGGATGATGTCACCACAGGGGGAGCATATAGAGGGTGAGGAGGAGGGGACCGAGGACAGAGCCCTGAGGGATACCACATGAGACAGTACGGGGGGTGGAGGAGAAGCCATTCGTCGAGACAAAATGAAGACGGTGAGAAAGGTACGACCTAAACCATTCAAGGACAGTGCCTTGAAGGTTGAGGTGGGAGGACAAGCGGTGGAGTAGGATTGCGTGGTCGACCGGCAGGAGAGGAGTCTGTATGAGTGACAGGCGGGGGGGTGGAGCCTGTATGAGTGACAGGCGGGGGAGGAGTCTGTATGAGTGACAGGGGGGAGGAGTCTGTATGAGTGACAGGCAGGAGAGGAGTCTGTATGAGTGACAGGTGGGGGATCAGTCTGTATGAGTGACAGGCGGGGGGGTGGAGCCTGTATGAGTGACAGGCGGGGGAGGAGTCTGTATGAGTGACAGGCGGGAGAGGAGTCTGTATGAGTGACAGGCGGGGGAGGAGTCTGTATGAGTGACAGGCAGGAGATTAGTCTGTATGAGTGATAGGCGGGGGGGTGGAGCCTGTATTACCTACCTGTCCGTACCCTCCGTTCCTCTGGCTCCGGTCTGCTCCACGTCCCCGCCCCAACCGCCCTACCATCGGTGGTCGGGCCTTCAGCCTCTCAGCCCCTCGGCTCTGGAACTCCATCCCCCAGTGCCTTCGCCGCTTCCTCCCTTTCCTCCTTCAAGGCCGGTCTCAAAACCTTTCTCTTTGACCGTGTCTTCAGCTCCCCTCTCGACTCTCTACCCCCTCCTCGCTCCCTACCTTCCCTCCCCTCACCCTGACCATTTCCCCCCTCCTCGCTCCCTCCCTTCCCTCCCCTCACCCTGACCATTTCCCCCCTGCTCGCTCCCTCCCTTCCCTCCCCTCACCCTGACCATTTCCCCCCTGCTCGGGTCATGACCCAACTGTGCAGCGCCTTGGGACGTCCTCCCGACGTGAAAGGCGCTTTATAAATGGAATCTTGTTGTTGTTGTTGTTGTATTAGTGACAGGCAGGAGAGGAGTCTGTATGAGTGACAGGCGGGAGAGGAGTCTGTGGGTGACAGGCGGGGGAGGAGTGTGTATGAGTGACAGTCGTGGGGAGTCTGTATGAATGACAGGCAGGGGAGGAGTCTGTATGAGTGACAGGCAGGAGAGGAGTCTGTATGAGTGACAGGCAGGGGAGGAGTCTTTATGAGTGACAGGCAGGGGAGGAGTCTTTATGAGTGACAGGGGGGAGGAGTCTGTATGAGTGACAGGCAGGGGAGGAGTCTTTATGAGTGACAGGCAGGGGAGGAGTCTTTATGAGTGACAGGCGGGAGAGGAGTCTGTATGAGTGACAGGTCTGGGGTGGAGCCTGTATGAGTGACAGGGGGGAGAGGAGTCTATGACAGGCAGGAGAGGAGTCTGTATGAGTGACAGGCGGGAGAGGAGTCTGTATGAGTGACAGGTGGGGAGGAGTCTGTATGAGTGACAGGGGGGGAGGAGTCTGTATGAGTGACAGGCAGGAGAGGAGTCTGTATGAGTGACAGGTGGGGGATCAGTCTGTATGAGTGACAGGCGGGGGGGTGGAGCCTGTATGAGTGACAGGCGGGAGAGGAGTCTGTATGAGTGACAGGCAGGACAGGAGTCTGTATGAGTGACAGGTGGGGAGGAGTCTGTATGAGTGACAGGCAGGAGAGGAGTCTGTATGAGTGACAGGCAGGAGAGGAGTCTGTATGAGTGACAGGCGGGGGAGGAGTCTGTATGAGTGACAGGTGGGGGAGGAGTCTGTATGAGTGACAGCAGGAGAGGAGTCTGTATGTGTGACAGGCGGCGGGGTGGAGCCTGTATGAGTGACAGGCAGGAGAGGAGTCTGTATGAGTGACAGGGGGGAGGAATCTGTATGAGTGACAGGCAGTAGAGGAGTCTGTATGAGTGACATGTGGGGGAGGAGTCTGTATGAGTGACAGGCAGGGGAGGAGTCTGTATGAGTGACAGGCGGGGGGTGGAGCCTGTATGAGTGACAGGGGGGAGAGGAGTCTATGACAGGCAGGAGGAGTCTGTATGAGTGACAGGTGGGGGGAGGCTCAGTGTGAGTGACAGGTGGGGGAGGAGTATAAGTTTGAGTGATAGACAGTGGGGCTGTCCTCATCATCTTCAACACAGGTCACCCAATTGGACTTGATGGTGAATGCCCCCCCCACCCAGTACAGTGTTACAGTTCTGCACAGTTCAGGAAAGGAGAGTGTTAATTGGAAATAAAGGAGAAACAGTCTGAATTGTTGACCATGATCAGTATCTGGGGGTTCTGGTTTTACTTTGACACTGCCCTGATAGGGGGCAAAGAGCACTCTGGTCGTTCTCTTCAAGGTC
Source organism: Callorhinchus milii (assembly GCF_018977255.1). NCBI lineage: Eukaryota > Metazoa > Chordata > Chondrichthyes > Chimaeriformes > Callorhinchidae > Callorhinchus > Callorhinchus milii. The sequence continues at coordinate 75,033,899 of NW_024704744.1, read as the reverse complement.
TATCTTCCTTGGTGGTGTGGGTAGGAGAGGTAAGTGGGGTCTCCTTAGAGTTGAACGGGCTCCAAAGTGACATGCCTGGCAACGGGATGTCAAAATCAAGCCAGTGATGTTCGCTAGTCCGGTTCCTGAGCCAGGCAGGGCCGCAGGACTCCAGGGCACTGTTGATGACAGCTCAGCCAGCCTGGCTCATCGGCAGGGCCTGAAAGGGTAGACCAATCACTGGGGGTCAGGGAGTCATCCCACTCAGCTCCTGTTAACCCTATAAGCCAAAGCACTAACGGGTACAAGCAACAACAACAGTACTTTTTTATAGCACCTTTCATGTCGGGAGGACGTCCCAAGGTACTGGACAGTTAAGTGTTTCGGACCCAAGCTGGGGAGGGTGGAGGGCACGGTTGAAGAGGAAGGTCTTGAGATGAGTCTTGAAGGAGGTAAGGGAGGGACCAAGGCAGAGGGATTGTGGGATGGAGCTCCACAGGGTGGGGTCAGAGTGGCTGAAGGCCCACCCGCAAATAGTGGGGCGGGCGAGGAGGGGAATGTGAAGCAAGCCGGAGCCCACTGAGTAAAAGGAGCAGGTAGGTTGGTAGGGGGTCACAGAGGTAGGAGGGAGCAAGGCCATGAAGGCATTTGAAGGTGAGGACCAGGATCTTGAACTGTATTCTCTGTGTGATGGAAAGTCAGTGGAATCGGGTGAGAATGGGGGTGATAGGGTCACGGAGCTTGGTGCGGTAGAGTGCACATTTTTTTCTAGATACAGGAAAACAACATTACATTTGTATAGCACCTGTCACGTCGGGAGGACGTCCCAAGGCGCTGGACAGTATACCGCATTTCAGAACCGAGCTGGGGTCAGTGGAGAAGAAGGGAGCGGAGGGGAAGGAGGGAGGGGTGTCGATGGCATGGTCGAAGAGGGCCTTGAGGAGAGACTTGAATCCAGGATCTTGAACTGGATCCTATGAAGGATAGGGAGGCAACGGAGTTGGGCGAGAATGGGGGAGATGGGGTCACAGAGTTTGGTGCGGGAGAGAACATGGACTGCAGAGTTCTGGATTATCTGCAGACTGTGGAGGGAGGAGTTGGGAAGGTGTTTGCATAGACGAGGCTGGAGGTGATGAAGGCATAAACAAGAGTTTCAGCGGCCTGAGGGGTGAGGTAGTGGTGGAGTCGGGCGATGTTACGGAAGTGAGGGAAGGCAGAGTGGGTCATGGCTTGGATGTGGGGAAGAAAAGACAGTTGAGGGTCGAACAAGACATCTAGGTTCCTGACTGGCTCGGTGAGTTGAAGTGTGCAACCATGGAGGTTGATGCTGCCAGAGCCTGAGGTGCTGAGGCGCTCAGGAGGGCCTCAGTCTTGTTCACATTCAACTCTAGAAAATTTGCCCTCATCCAGGACTTGATGTCCGACAGGCAGTCTGTCAGGACAGCAGTGGTCCTGAAGTTGAGGGTGGAGGCAGAAAGATAAGAGTTGGGTGTCATCCGCAAACATATGGAAGTTGACCCCATGTCTACGGATGATGTCACCAAGGGGGAGCATGTCGATATTAAAGAGAGGGCCAAGGACAGAGCCCTGGAGGACGCCAGACGTGACAGTGCGGGGCTGGAGGAGAAAATGTTAGAGGCAACAAAGTGGAGATGGTGAGAGAGAATCGAACCAGGCAAGGGCAGGTCCGCGAAGATTAAGGGCAGTATGAGGATGGAGTGGTCGACCGTGTCGAAGGAGGCAGAGGGAGACCTGATCACAGATGTTCAGAATGTCATTAGTGACTTTGACCAGGGCTGTTTCCATGCTATGGGCAGTGCGGAAGCCGGATTGGAGGGGTTCAAAGAGGGAATGGCGAGAAAAAAAAGTGGAGCTGGGACTCGACGACTCATTCCAGGACCTGGGAGAGGAATGGGAGGTTAGAGATGGGGCGGTAGCTGGATAGAAGGGATGGGTCCAGGGAAGGTTTTTTCAAGATGGGGGTGATGACGGCTGTTTTTAGGGGGATGGGAGCTGAACCGGTGGACAACGAGGGGTTGATGATGTTGGACAGAAGAGGGGCCAGAAGGTGGAGCTGGGAGATGAGGAGAGAGGTGGGGATGGGATCGAGGGAGCAGTTGGTGGGTTTGAGTTTGCGGACAGTCTTGGTGAGGGAGGAGGGAGAGATAGGGTCGAAGGAGTATAGGGGGGGGATGGGGTCATGAGGGAGATGTGATGTGGGGGTGGCTGAACGTATCCCCTCGATTTTGGATTTGAGGAAGTCCAGCTTCTCCTCACAGTTGGAGTTTGAGAGGATGGACGAGGTATGGGAAGGAGGATGGAGAAGACGGTTTGTGGTGGAAAAGAGAAGCCTGGAGTTGTCCTTTGCCTCCGAGATAACCTTGGAGTAGGATTTGGCGGAGGCAAGAGTGCAGCAGTAAGTCTTGGTGTGGTGAAGCCAAATCTGCCGATGGACCGTTAGTTTGGATATGGTCCCCCTTGAGGGGGGCAAGGGAGTCCAGAAAGGAGAGGGAGTTGTGGAGAAAAGAGAGTGACAAGGGGAGATTGGTCAGTGAGGGCCAGAGATGTAGGAGTTCAGATGACTCCAGGGCAGTGGAGAGAGAGATTTTTTTTTCCATGGACATTATGTGATGGTGGAGGGTTGAGAAAGGGGAAGGGGTACGGATGGAGGTGTTGAGGGAGATGAAGTAGTGGTCCGAGATGACTTTATCAATGATGGTGATGTCTGAGACTGTGAGGCCCTGGGTGATCACCAGGTCAAGGGGAGGGCCATAGTCATGGGTGGGGAGTGGATGAGGAGGGCGAGGTTATGGGAAGAACATGATTCTAAAAATCCTGTGAAACGCTGTGAGAAGTCTGGATGATGTGATAAGGCACTATCAAATATAAAGATTGTTATTATACCCTCATCAGAAAGGACTGAAGGAGCAAACGAGGCTAGGACACTGCGAACGAGGTGGCCATCATCTGACTCGTAGCATGGTGTTGACGTGTTTGTCATATTACCTGTGTACAAACCCCCACCCCATAGAACGCCTACATTAGCCTGGCTCAGTGGTAGCGCTCTCACCTCCAAGTCAGAAGGTTGTGGGTGCAAGCCCCACGTCGGGACCTGGAATCATATAGTCTAAGTTGACACTCCAAAGCAGTGCAAGGGGAGTGTTACATTGTCAGAGGTGCCGACCTACGGATGAGACGTTAAACTGAGGTCTCGCCTCCGTGTCCAAGTGGATGTTAAAGATCCCGCGGCGCTATTCGAAAAGAGAAGGGAGTTTCTCTCTCCCAGTTTCCTGGCCACCAAATCCCCCAAATAAAATGTCTGTTTACGGGACACTGCTTTGTGCAATTAGCTGCCGTGTTTCGCCCACAAAATATACAGTCAATCCATTTTACAGGACATTCTGTGAAGCGCATTGAGGTATCTCAACGATACGATAAGGCGCTATATATCAAATGCAAGAATTATTATTACACCTCTGTCCCGGCACACTTGATGCGTACACTCCTATTGATGTGTAGACCTCTCCCAGACAGAGCTGCTCCTGCTCTCTGCTCTGAGCATGCGGCTCTGCCAGGCTCATAGCACTTGATCGTCCTAGGTAAGAGTCTAGGTCGGTACATCAGGCAACCTGTGAGGTTCAAGGCAAACGTGACTGACGATTGCGATCAGCGAACACGCAGCTCGGTGCAGGTCCTGTTGCAGACAAGTTCAGTGCTGTTCGTGTGGCTGTATGGATGCTGTTCTTGCTGTGTGGTCTGGCAGCAGCTCGGGGTCCCGTTACTGCAGTGGTGCAGAGCACAGTGGTGGGCCCCTCACTTGCCGCTGAGCCTATACTGTAGCTGTCGGTATCTGCTCAGCTCCAACTCGGAGACAGACGGTTCCAGAGTGCTGAGGGCACTTTCAAAATCCTCCTGTGTCAGCAACAATTCTGACTCCTCTGTGTCCAGGCCTACAGCGCAGTAGAGAGGAGCAAATGAGAGAGAGAAAAAGAGAGAGAGCAGTATATGAGAGAGAACGAGTGAAAGGTTAGAGGCGGTTACAGCCTCTAATACTTGTAATTGTAATACACATAACGTAGCACAGGATGGGGTCACACACCTTGCTGAATGCGGCTGATCTGCCTCCTCGTGGCTGACATCATGGCATCGGAGCAGAGTGCATACAGGTCGGCCCCCGTCAGGTGAGGGGGACAGTGCTCCACCACAGAGCGTAGGCTGACTGAGGCATCCAGCTGGAATCTGCCCACAAATACAGGTCAGGGGACACAGGGAGGGCAGGGCGATGCAAGGAGGAGGGAGGGGCAAAGGAGGCCGGGGTGCGGGGGGGATGGGGGGCCGGGGCATGGGGAGGGCGGGTAGTGGCGCGGGGAGCACAAGGTGTTGTTGGGGCGCGCGGGGGGGGGGTGCGGCTAGGGAGTGCGGGGGGGGGGGCTGGGGTGCGGGGAGGGCACAGAGGCAGGACATGGGGTGAGGGGTGGATGAGTGAGTGGTGAAGGTTGAGTACTCACTTCCGTGTTATAGCCTCCAGTACTCGTAATTGTGCCTCAGGATCCTCAGTGATTCCGACATACAGTAGTTTATCAAACCTGGGCCACAGGGAGCACAGCACGTTAGCCTGACACCAGATATCCCAGTGCAGTGATATGGGCAGCGTCTCACCCTCTTACTGTATTCCCTGTACCTGGGGGATATTGATGTGTCAAGCCTGGCTCTGATGGTATCAACTCTTGCCCAAGTCATAAGGTCGTAGGTTCAAACCTCATGTCGGGAATGCAAACTCGCTAAATCTAAGTTGACGCTCCAGTACACTGCGGTTGGGAGGCGTGGGGCTGCATTGTTAAGAGATGCCGTGATTCAGATGAGACGTAAAACCGAGGTTCCAGGAGTTAAAGAACCTACGGCACTATTCCAAAAGAGAAGTGAGTTTTTCTTTTGCAGTGTCCTGGCCAACAATCCCCCTAATAAAATTGGTCATTCATTTTGTGCACAAACTGGCTACTATGATCCCTCTCAAATGCAGTCACTACACTTTACAGTACATCCTGTGAAGCTCTTTTAGAGATCTTCCCTAAGTGAAAGACGCTGTAATGAGATGTAAGGATTATTGCTGTAATAGCGAGTCTGGCCGGGTCCCGAGTCTCTCACCCACCTGCCGGGCCGCAACAGTGCCTGGTCCAAGAGGTCTGGCCGGTTTGTGGCTCCAATGACAAACACATCCCCACTGGAGTGCAGCCCGTCCAGCTCTGCCAGAAGTTGTGACACCACCCTGAACGCAGAGAGACACAGTGAGAGATGTGTGAAGAGAGTGATATGTAAAGTGAGAAAGGGAGATAGAAGTGTAAAAAAAGTGTACAGACAGAGGGCGAGGCGGACAGGCAAAGGGCGAGGCGGACAAGTTGTTTGGTCACAGAGAGCTGTACCTGTCCATGACACCGCCTGAATCTCCACTCCGCCCGCGGTTTGGGGCCAGTGAATCCAGCTCATCAAAGAACACGATGCAGGGAGCAGCAGCCCGGGCCCGAGCAAACACTGCAACACACAGCATCAGGGCAAGTCAGGGTCCTGGCCCCACCTAACCCCCACATACACATCCCTTCCATACACACAACAGCAACAATATTACATGTGTATAGCGGTCTTCAAGTCAGAAAGGCGTCCCAGGGCGTTGGACAATCAGGGCTTTTGGACCCGAACTGGAGTTGGGGTCAGAAGGGGAGGAAGGCACGGGAGGTGCGGGTGGGAGTGTGACTGAAGGCATGGTCGAAGAGGAAGGTCTTCAGACGGGACTTGAAGGAGGCAAGAGAGGGGGTGAGGCAGAAGGATTGTGGGATAGAGTTCCAGAGTGTGGGAGCAGAGATGCTGAATGCCCCAATCGCCAATGATGGGGCGGGAAATGAAGGGAAACTGAAGCAGGCTGGTGTCTGCCGAGCGGAGGGAATGCACAGGTTAATATGGGGTTATGAGGTCGGAGAGGTGGGGGAGCAAGACCGTGGAGGTCCATGAAGGCAAGAACGAGGGTTTTGTACTCGATTCTCTGAGGAATGGGGAGCCAGTGAAGCTGGGCAAGAATGGGGGTTCCTGGAGGCCGGTGCGGGAGAGGACACGAGCTGCAGAGTTCTGAATAATCTGCATCTTGTGGAGGGAGGAGTTGGGAAATCCAACGAGCAGGCGGTTGGCATAGTCAAGCCAGGACGTAACGAAAGCATGGATCAGGGTCTTGGTGGCCTGCGGTGAGAGGCAGTGGCGGAGGCGGACAATGTTGCAGAGGTGTGGAAAAGCAGAAGAGGTCACGGTATGAATGTGGGGTTTGAAGAATAACTGAGGGTCGAAAAGGACACCAAGGTTTCGGATTGGTGAGGTGAGGTGAAGAGTGCAGTCATGAATGGCGATAGTGTCAGCGGCTGAGGTGAGGAGGCGCTGCCAGGAGCCAAGCAGGAGGGCCTCTGCCTTGCCAACACTGAGCTAGAGAAAGTAAGCTCTCGTCCGGGACTTGATGTCAGACAATTAACCAGGACATCAATGGTCCTGGAGTCGAAGCTGGATGTGGTAATTCCACCCCCCCCCCCCACATAAATAACACCCTCATTCCACACGCACTCGCACACTTGCACAGTCCTCCTTTCCCTCCCATCCCCCTCTAACCTCTCTCCCCCAATACACATAATATCCCATTTCATATACATACGGCCCCACCACACACCCCCAGGTCACTTGTGTCTTACCCTCTCGCACGTTCTCCTCACTCTGTCCGACATACATGTTGATTAGTTCAGGACCCTTAACACTGGGGAACAAATATATTTATCAGCATATTGCAGTGGGGGTGAGGAAGGAAAGAGGTAGAGAGGGAGGGAGGGAGAGTGCAGGAGGAGAGAAACATACAAACACAGAGGACACGTGTGCACACAGAGGCGCCCGCACAGACATATACACAGTGACACACACAGAGACACATGCACACACAGCCCCCTGCGAGGGGTCACTGACCTGAGAAAGCTCATGCTGCACTCGGTGGCCACGGCCTTGGCGAGAAGGGTTTTGCCAGTGCCGGGGGGGCCGTACAGCAGCAGCCCCGACCTGCGCAGCCCCTGAGTCAGCAGCTCTCGGTGAGCTAGCGGCAGTTGTATGGTGTCGAGGATCTCTTGCTTCACATCCCGCAGTCCCCCCACATCTTGCCAGTGTACACATGGGATCTGCGGAGGGAGAGAGTAGTGAGAGATAGAAGAGGTATAGAAAGAGAGGGCGAGGGGGAGGAGGGGGGGGGGCGAGAGGGAAAGGGGGGTGGGAGAGGGGAGAGAGAGAAGGAAGAGAGGGAAGGGAGAGAGCCAGACACAGGAGAGAGAGGGGGGAACGGGGAAGAGAGACGGGTTGGGGGTAAAGAGAGAGTGGGGGAGAGAGGAGAAAAAGATTACGGAAGTGAGACAGACATGGACACCTGAGTCCCGCACTAACCTTGGGTGCTCCAAGAGCCCGTGCGTTGGATGACTGCAGCCGGTCCAGAGCGTTCTGGAAATCCTGGGCCTGGACACAAACTCCAGCTGCGCTGAGGTCCAGGTCCTCCCGCTCCGAGGGGCGGCTGCCTGGGAAACTGGGAACAGCAAAGTCAGCGTGTATCCAGGCCAGCCTGTACACAGGGCGACAATGACACATACCTCACCTCCCACCTTCACTACTTCCATTCCCACGTCGCTGGTCTCCCCAGCTACACTACACACAAAATCCAGTTAATCCAGAACTCTGCCGCCCACATACACACCCATACTAACGTCGTACCCCCATCACAGCTGTTCTAACCAGGCTGCACTGGCTCCCTGTAACCAAACGGATCAATTCACCTCGGCTCGACTGGTTCTGACCTCCTGCTTGACCCTCGTGCCCTCCGTTCCACCATCGGTGGCCGTGCTTTCAGCCACTACGTCCCCAAACTCTGGACCGCTATCACTCTGTTCCCCTGCCTTTCCCCCTCTTTAGGTCACACCTGAAGACTTCGATCGTGCTTATGGTCACTAACCTCCTCCCTCCGGCTTGACATCAGGCTCCGCAAATGTCAAGCTCTTTGGGACACTGCGCTGTATGAGGGGTGCTATATAAACACAAGTTGTTGTTGGTAATTACTCACCAGCCACTCCGTGCTCTCTCACAGGCTGCTCTGCTGGCGTGACTCAGTAATGCACACATATCTCCCAACACAGTGCCCTGCACAAAGAGAGCAACCTGTGTCACTGACCACAACAGAACGAACTTCACTCATCGTCAGGACATGCAGGCCAGGGACTGGGAGACACACACACACACACTTAATAATAATAAAACTTGCATTTGCTATAGCTCCTTATCATGTCATTGAGGCGTTTCAAAGCGCTTCACAGAATATACTGTAAAGTGGATCGATTATGTATTTAGTGGGCGAAACGCAACAGCCAATTTGCGCACAGCAGTGTCCTACAAACAGTTGTGAAGCAAGTGACCAATTTTATTTATTTTGGGGGATTGTCAGCCTGGACACCGGGAGAGAGAAACTCCCTTCTCTTTTTGAATAGTGCCATAACATCTTTAACATCCAACAAGCAGATGGAACTTTGGTCTAAGGTCTTATCCGAAGGACAGCACCTCCGATATTGCAACACACCCCAGCACTGCATTGGAGTGCAATCTTAACTACATGATTCAAAGTCCGGTCGTGGGGCTTGAACCGTCAACCTTCTGACTCAGAGGCGAGAACGCTACCACTGAGCCAGGCTGATACACATGTCCGCTTGCACTTACAGCTGTTTGCTGGGAAATCTTGCTAAGGTTGACATCGCTCCCTAGAGGCAGTCCTGCACTGAGCGCGCTTAGTAGCTCTCTCCTGTGCTGCTCGGACAGCGTTTCCAATTCCACGTGATGGAGGAATGCGGCCTGGGCCCCGTCACCCAAATCCCTCATCTTCCCTGCCGTGCCCACCACCAGCACTGGGTACTCCCTGCCACACAGAGAAAGATTACACAGCTGCCTGCCAGAGGGTGAGAGGTTACACAGCTGCCTGCCACAGAGAGTGAAAGAGGTTACACAGCTGCCTGTCACATACAGAGAGAGACAGAGATAGCAAGAGAGAGAGAGATGCTCCCTGCCACAGAGAGAGAGAGGGGTTACACAGCTCCCTGTCACACTGAGAGAGGTCAGCCTCCCCAACGTGCCCATCGGGTAAATAATAATAATATTGCATTGATTATGTCGGAAGGACATCGCAAAGCGCTTCACAGGATTTACTGTGAAATGGAATCACCGTGTATTGTGGGCAAATGTGGCAGCACAATTGTGCACAACAATGTCCTACAAACAGACTTTGGGTACCTCCTGCCAGAGAGAGAGAGTGGTCAGCACCCACCTTTTGTTGTAGAGACACTGAGAGGGGTCAGGCTCCCCAATGGGTAATTTTACCAGAGAGAGAGAAAAAGGTGGGGGGAGGGGAGGGTTACACAGCCCCGCTGGACCCAGCACAGAGTACCTGGGTCCTGAACGAGCTCTGTCAGAAGCCGGTGCAGAGTGGCCACGAGCCGGGGGTCCTCTCCCACTCCGTCCCTCTCGGCCGCCAGTCGCTGCACATTGCGCAGAAGCAGCACGCACGGTCGGTGTGTGTCAGCCACAGAGAACACCGCTGTCAGCCGGGCCTCCGTGGCTCCCACCGAGTCTCCACACAGCCCACTGCATTCCACCTGCCACCGAAAGAGAGAGGTCAGGCTCCCCACAGTGGGGAGGTCAAGAAGAGTCACAGTCCCCACACTACCTGGGTCACAAACCCCACTTCCCCACCCAGGACACCCTCCCCCACCAGACACTCACTTCTCCTGGAACATAGACTGACGCATTCCACTGCAAGAGGACAGGAAAAGTGGACAGACCCCACATTCCCTGCATCACAACCCTCACCCCTCCACCCCCAAACCAGACATCCACTTAATAATAGTACTTGCATTTGATATAGCGCCTTATCACATCATTGAAATGTTTCAAAGTGTTTCACAGAATATATTGTAAAGTGGATTGACATTTGTATGAGCGAAATGTGTAGCCAATTGCGCGAAGCAGTGTCCCACAAATAGTCGCAGATTGAGTGACCACAATGTGCCAATCGACTAACAATTAGGTTCCTATTTACTGCTAGGTAAACGGTGCCATGTGGAGTAAGGAAACTTGCTAAGAGTTCAGGAATCGAACCCAGGTGCTCTCACTTGTGTGGCACACACGCTAACCACTACGCTACAGGATTCCACTTACCTGGAACACAGACCGCTAGACTGCAGCTGTGAGAGACCGAGAGTCACAGACTGCCCAATCTCCTGGGACCTGCAACTCCCTCCCCACAGGACACGCAGATACTTCCCCCACTCTTCCCTCGGGGACACACTGCCCACTCCCCTCAGCACTGACCTTCACGAGATGCAGGTGTAATCTGTAACATGTTGCTCCCACCACGGTTGCCTTCCCACTGCCGCTCGGCCCCCAAAGCAGCACACTACACGGCCCTGCCAGCACCGACGGCCTGTGTGACAGAGAGTTACATACAGAGTAAAGCTTCCTCTCCATTGTCCGTCCACACTACCAGTTCAGATATGTCACAGATAAAATGCAGATTGAAGTTCCCTCTCCACTGTCCGTCCATATTCCCAGGTCAATCATACCACAGGTTAAAGACAGATTACAGCAGATTATGGGTTATAAACAGCAAAAATGTAGCGAACTGGTTGCCGAAGAGAGTAGACATTCTGGAGTGCGATGGCAAAGGGGACAGGTAGCTGTGGAGTTTGCAGGAGGAGAAGGGAGGGTGATTGTAAGGGAGGAGAAGGAAAGGGAGGAGGATTGGGAGGAAGGGTGAAGATGAGCGAAGCGAAATTTACTCCCAGGGATCAGAAGCAGCGAGTCTCACAGAGGAACCGATGGATGGGGCGGTCAAGGCAGCTGGGGACTGGGGAGAGAGGGGGCAAAGCAGAGTGATTGAGGAAGAGAGGGGGGCGCAGTGGCTGAAAGCGCGACCTCCAATGGTAGAACGGTGGTGTAAGGGACAAGCAGGAGGCCGGTGCCAATCGAGTGAAGGAGCGGGACTGGGAAGTGGATCCCTGGACCATCCAGCTCTTTGGCACATCCTCCTGATGTGAAAGTTGCCTTATAAATAAATATATTATGCATGTGGGTTATAAGCAGCAATGGCATATCTTACGGGTTGGATACAGACGTACCCGGTTTGCAGGTAGGGCAGCATGATGTCAGAGAGCTGGTCTACAGTGTGAGCCAGGCCAGGGGGAGCCACACTACCCCACACTGGGTTCCCAGCACAGGCAGCATAGGAGGGAACAAAGCTGTTAGTGCAACCAGCCTGCAACAGAGAGAAACACCAGTCAGACACACACACACACACACGCTTGTTCACCTGCACACACCGATTTTCACACACAAAGAGCAGGTACACATACATGAATACACACAAGTGAACATGCTTGTTCACCTGCACACCTGCATTCACATGCAAACGTCAGGCATGTGCACACACACACTCCCACACATAAGCGTACTCTCCAACACATACGCTTGCCTACCAACCCACAAAAACTTTACATGTGTACATTTGCAAACATTTATACCTTTACACAATCATACTAGCATAAACACACACTCACTCCCTTGAAATCATTAGCAGGCGCGGTTGCTGAGGAGGTCTAAACACTCACCAGGTAGAGAGAGGTGTGCTCGCGGTGGGCCAGGTGTCCCAGGTGTCCCAGTCTCAGGCCGGGGGGCTTCCCTTCAGACACGGACTTTACCCTGAAATACAGCACCGGCCACCTGCAGGCATTGAGAGGAGATCTGATCACGCTGTGGGCCTGACCACACTGCCCAGCCTTAGGATTGACTGCAACCCCCCCTTCCGGGAGCGATCACACCTACCTCCCAGGGACTGACCAAACCACCCCCCATGCTCCCCCCCCCTCACAGAACTGACCACGTCTTCTCTCCCCCAGGGGCAGTGACCTTATAGAAATTCCAGTGAAGGGACCTGTGGGTGTTCCAAGTGTTCAGACACTGCTACCTGAGGGCTTTGTCTGAGGAATTTTGAATGAAGTCCACTTTATCCCGCGTGGGAACGCACAGCACATCTCCAACCTGGACCAGCCTGCAACAGATACATATCAGCATGATTCCAACCTACCTCCTCTGCAAACAGCAGCACCCCCCCAATCCTAAGCCAACAAGAACAAGTTACAATTGTATAGCGCATTTCACATTGGGTGATGTCCCAAGGGACTGGATAGTCAGGATTTGTACCCGAGCTGAGGGTTGGGATCAAGAGGGGTAAAGGGCAGGGAGGATAACGATAGGAGGGTGACCAAAGGCGCTGTTGAAGAGGAGGATGTTGAGGCGTGCCTTGAAGGGGGCACTCAGGACTGTGGCTGGGGGTATGAAGGCTGAAGGCCGGACTGCCATTGGTGTGGCAGGCAGGGCGGGGGTCATGGAGCAGGCCAAAGCCTGCCGAGCGGAGAGGTCTGTATGGAGTTAACAGATCATAGAGGTAGGGAGGACCAAGGCCTTGTGGAGGGCTTTGAAGGCGAGGACTTTGAACTTTATACTTTGGGGGCTGGGGATCCAGTGTAGCCAATGAGGATCATAGGTTCAAGGAGACACCCCTGGGTGGCAAGGGACCGAAACGCAGACATTTTGGGGGTGTGGTGGGGGAGAGAATAAGGACGCAGGCGGTATTGGTAGACCAACTGTTGGACTAACAGTGTGGCTCTGACCTGGCAGTGAGGAAGTGCTGGCAGAGGACACTGTCGTACTCTTCCCCCACACTATACTGGGGCGCTGTGATGGTCTCCAGGTGCAGCTCGCTGGTCAGGGGAGGGACGCTGAGCACAGACCGGCTGTCCTTCCCACACCTCCCCACATGGCCAGTCTCGTACACACGCTGCGGGCAGAGAGCACAGTCAGCTCCTTACACACCCACCGCAAACTTACATACCCAAACCCACCGCACCTTACACACCCACCTCCAGCCTCACGCACACGGCTGCGAGCAGAAACACAGTCAGCTTCTTACACACCCAACCACCACCCGCACACCTTACACATTGCCTCCCCTCACACCCAAACCCCACCCCACCCGCACACCTTACACATTGCCTCCCCTCACACCCAAACCCCACCCCACCCGCACACCTTACACATTGCCACCCCTCACACCCAAACCCCACCCCACCCGCACACCTTACACATTGCCACCCCTCACACCCAACCCCACCCGCACACCTTACACATTGCCACCCCTCACACCCAAACCCCACCCCACCCGCACACCTTACACATTGCCTCCCCTCACACCCAAACCCCACCCGCACACACCTTACACATTGCCACCCCTCACACCCAAACCCCACCCCACCCGCACACCTTACACATTGCCTCCCCTCACACCCAACCCCACCCGCACACCTTACACATTGCCTCCCCTCACACCCAAACCCCACCCACCCGCACACCTTACACATTGCCACCCCTCACACCCAAACCCCACCCCACCCACACACCTTACACATTGCCACCCCTCACACCCAAACCCCACCCCACCCACACACCTTACACATTGCCACCCCTCACACCCAAACCCCACCCGCACACACCTTACACATTGCCTCCCCTCACACCCAAACCCCACCCGCACACACCTTACACATTGCCTCCCCTCACACCCAAACCCCACCCGCACACCTTACACATTGCCACCCCTCACACCCAACCCCACCCGCACACCTTACACATTGCCACCCCTCACACCCAAACCCCACCCCACCCGCACACCTTACACATTGCCTCCCCTCACACCCAAACCCCACCCCACCCGCACACCTTACACATTGCCACCCCTCACACCCAAACCCCACCCGCACACCTTACACATTGCCACCCCTCACACCCAAACCCCACCCCACCCGCACACCTTACACATTGCCACCCCTCACACCCCACCCCACCCCACCCGCACACCTTACACATTGCCTCCCCTCACACCCCACCCCACCCGCACACCTTACACATTGCCTCCCCTCACACCCAAACCCCACCCGCACACCTTACACATTGCCACCCCTCACACCCCACCCCACCCGCACACCTTACACATTGCCACCCCTCACACCCAAACCCCACCCCACCGCACACCTTACACATTGCCTCCCCTCACACCCAAACCCCATCCCACCCGCACACCTTACACATTGCCTCCCCTCACACCCAAACCCCACCCCACCCGCACACCTTACACATTGCCTCCCCTCACACCCAAACCCCACCCCACCCGCACACCTTACACATTGCCTCCCCTCACACCCAAACCCCATCCCACCCGCACACCTTACACATTGCCTCCCCTCACACCCAAACCCCACCCGCACACCTTACACATTGCCTCCCCTCACACCCAAACCCCACCCCACCCGCACACCTTACACATTGCCTCCCCTCACACCCAAACCCCACCCCACCCGCACACCTTACACATTGCCTCCCCTCACACCCAAACCCCACCCCACCCGCACACCTTACACATTGCCTCCCCTCACACCCAAACCCCACCCCACCCGCACACCTTACACATTGCCACCCCTCACACCCAAACCCCACCCCACCCGCACACCTTACACATTGCCTCCCCTCACACCCAAACCCCACCCCACCCGCACACCTTACACATTGCCTCCCCTCACACCCAAACCCCACCCCACCCACACACCTTACACATTGCCTCCCCTCACACCCAAACCCCACCCCACCCACACACCTTACACATTGCCTCCCCTCACACCCAAACCCCACCCGCACACCTTACACACTCCCACTGACCCACATGAACCCTCTGGCGAGCCCCCGGGCCTCACCTTTGCTCCCAGGAGTCTCCCGGTGACAGGCAGCGGAGCCCCGCCCGAGACATTAAACCAGAAGGCGGGTGATACGGCCGCCCCGCTGGCCCCCAGCTCCAGCCCCGGATCATCCACCACCAGCACCGAGGCCCAGCGGGCCCCGGCCGACACCGGGCCTGGCTCCTGACCCCCTGCCTCCAGCAGCCACAAGGCCAGCCACTCGCGGTTGAAGAGGCCGAGGCGCCGCAGGGCCGGCCTGCTCAGCACCAGGCAGCTGTCCAAATCCAGGCCCAGACCGTGAGCTGAGCAGGCCTCAGGCCCGGGCCTGGCCGCCAGCCGGCCCCGCTCCACCAGCCCGGCCAGGCCCAGCACCCGCGCCTCCAGCCGGCACTCGAGCGCTTCCAGCAGCGCCGCCACGCCCGAGCCCGAGCCCGAGCCCAAGGCTCCGCGCTGCAAATCCAGGCCTCCCGTGTAGTGCGCGAAGTCGGAGGCGCAGAGCAGGCGGGTAGGCGGCGGCGGCGGCGCCGGGGCCTGTGGTTGAGGCTCGGGCAGCAGGTCAGCACCAGACTGGTGCGGAGAGTCAGCGCGCCCTGACTGACGGGCCTGCACTCCAGCACCAGCACTGCGGCCTCCTCATCCCCGGCCTCGCCTGGCGTCCAGCCCGAGTCCCGGGGCAGGGCCAGCGCGTCCCCCTGGCGGAGCAGCAGGGGCCGGCGCTGGCAGCTCAGCAGCAGGAGGCGGCGGCTGAAGGCCTGGGAGCTGAGGCATCGCCAGGCGGCGCGGGTGCGGGCGGCCAGCACCGCCCGGCTCAGAGGAGGCACCGGCTGCACCAGGCGGGCCCACACCGGCACCGCCGCCTCGCTCCCGGGCAGCCGCTCCTCCCCACAAGCCGCGGCCGCCCCACGCAGGCCGTAGTGCCGCAGGAAGAGCTCGCTGGTGCGGATCTGGAGCGGCTCCTGCTCCCCGGGCCCCGCTTCCTCCGGCTCGTCCTCTGGTGCGAACGAGGCCGAGACGAAGAAACCACGGCCCGAGGGTGAAGCCGAGGCCGGGCGGCGGTGCAGGGACAGGACGCAGCCGCCACCGGGCCCGGAAGCTGCGGCCTGTCCTGAGAAGGCCGAGGCGGGCACGAGAACGTGCAGCGGGTGCAACTCGGCCGGTAGAGACCGGGATACCCTGAGCTCAGCGCGGACCCACATCAGTGCTGGAGCCCGTGGCTGAGAGGCGCCGCTGGCCGCCATCTTGGTAATGGATTCGTCGCCATCTTGATAAAGGAGCTGCCCTGCGATTGCACTTTCCCCCAGTGTGATGGCTAAGATGTGACTTGCTATACATTCGGTGGGTGGAGGTGAAGGGGATGTCTCCGCAGCTTCTGACTTCACGGTGGCACCAAACGTCCCAGGATAGAGCAGAACGGAGTCACTTGTTGAGATGGCGGCAGCTCCGTCCTGCTGCAGGGAACCTCAGGACTGACCAGGCTGCCTGGCTCATCATAGGCAGATATAATTAATGCTTACACTCAAATACATTGTAGATCACAGCGTATTGCGGTCGAAGAGAAGGATCTTGAGAACGGCCTCGAAGGAGGCAAGGGAGGAAGCGAGGCGAAGGGACTGTGGGATGGAGTTCCAGAGTGTGGGGGTAGAGAGGCTGAAAGCCCGGCCACCGATGGTAGGGCGGGTCAGACGAGAGATATGGAGCAGACCGGAGCCCGATGAACAGAGAGCCGGCAGGTTGGTAGAGAGTCAGCAGGTCAGAGAGGTAGATGGGGGCAAGGCCATGGATGGCCTTAAAGGTGAGAACAAGGATTTTGAACTCAATCCTCTGGGGGATGGGAAGTCAGTGGAGTCGGGTGAGGGTGGGAGTGAGCCTGGTGAGTGAGAGTACACGAGCTGCAGAGTTTTGGATGACCTGCAGCTTGTGAAGGGAAGAGTCGGGAAGGCCGATGAGGAGTTCTCGTAATCGAGCCTTGATGTGACGAATGCGTGGGTGAGGGTTTCGGCAGTCTGAGGGGTGAGATAGTGGCGGAGTCTGACAATGTTGTGGAGGTGGTGGTAGGCAGTGCCGGTCATGGCGCGGATGTGGGGGAGAAAGGACAGTTCAGGGTCAAACAAGATACCGAGGTTCCTGACTGGCTTAGTGAGGTTGAGTGTGTAGTCGTGGAGGCTGATGCTGCCAGCGCCTCAGATGTGGAGGCACGAGCCGATCAGGATGGGCTTGCTGGAGCAAGTTGTCCCTCATCCAGGACTTGATGTTGGACAGGCAGTCGGCCAGGATGCCAGTAGTCCTGGAGTTCAGGGTGGAGGCAGAGAGGTAGAGTTGGGTGTCATCCGCATATATATGGAAATTTACCCCATGTTTACGGATAATGTCACCAAGGGGGAGCATGTAGAGGGTGAAGAGGAGGGGACCGAGAATAGAGCCCTGAGGAACACCGCACGAGACAGTGCGGGGGCTGGAAGAGAAGCCGTTTGCCGCAACAAAGTGGAGGCGGTGTGAAAGGTAGGACCTGAACCAGTCAAGGACAGAACCTTGAAGGTTGAGGTGGGAGGAGAGGCTGTGGAGGAGGATTGAGTGGTCCACAGTGTCAAAGGCGATGGAGAGGTCAAGGAGGACGCGAAGGCAGAGGGAGCCTCTGGTCACACATGGTCAGGATGTCGTTTGTGATCTTGACCAGAGCAGTTTCCGTGCAGCTTCCAGAAACCCGATTGGAGGGGTTCATGGAGGGAGTGAGAGGAGAGGAAAGAGCGAAGCTGGGAGGCAATGGCTCTCTCAAGGACCTTGGATAGGAAAGCGAGATTTGAGATGGGCCGGTAGCTAGATAGCTGTGATGGGTCAAGGGAAGGTTTTTTCAAGGTGGGGGTGATAAAGGCTGTTTATGAGGGGGGAAGGAACAGTGCCAGATGACATGGAGAGGTTAATGATGTCGGTGAATAGTGTTGCAAGGAGGTGGAGCTGGGATTTAAGGCGAGGGATGGGGATGGGGTCCAGGGAGCAGGTGGTGGGCTTCATGGAGGTTACGGTGGTGAAGTCAGAGGAGGGTGTGACAGGTTCAAAGGTGTGGAAGGAGGAATGGGTAATTGTCGGATGGCTAATTGTGTGGAGTGGGATAGTGAGGGGGTGGAAGTTGGGAGGGCAGTGGCAGCTGAGCGGATTCCCTCGATTTTGGACTCGAGGAAGTCCAGCATTTTCTCGCAGTGAGAGTCAGAGGAAAGAAACTGCAAGGTGTGGCGGGGAGGGCAGAGGAGCCAGTTGGTGGTGGAGAATAGGCGCCTGGGGTTGCCCTTCACCTCCAGGATTAACTTGGAATAGAAGGATGATTTGGATGAGGCGAGAGCAGAGCAGTAGTTCTTGATGAGGTCCAGCCAGATGTGGCGGTGGACCGTCAAGCCGAATTTGAGCCAAGTGTGTTCCGCAGACCGCACCTGGCCCTTAAGCAAGCGGAGGTGGCTGGTGAACCAGGGTGAAGATCGGGAATAGGAGGCAGTTCGGGAGGTGAGGGTGGCAAGGGCGTAGAGTGCGGTGGAGAAGAGTAAGCGCAGCGAGTGGGTTGGTGCGAGAGATGGGCCAGAGGGGCAGGAGTTCGGAGGACTCCAGGGGAGCAGAGAGGGTTTGCGGGGAGATCTTCTTCCATGGGCGGTAGAAGATGGTGGTAGATTTGGAGGCAGTGGGGAGAGGGATATGGGAGTTGAGGGAGATGAAATGGTGGTCACAGGTGGCCTTGTCAGTGATGGTGACATCCGACATGCTGAGACTCCGGGTGATCACCAGGTCGAGCAAGTGACCGTGGGTGTGGGTAGCAGAGTGGATGTGGAAGGAGAGGTTGAGAGATTGATTCATCCAATCAATTTAAGGATTGTGGGTGGGGAAAATCATAAGATAAGATCACAACATTGGTCTGTATGATGAAAACCCATCCGATCTCATCCTTCCAGAATACCCATCACTGAATCAACTGTTTTTTAAAATAAGTCCTAGAGTGGCCTCAACCACTCTTCCTCGCAACCCTGTTCCACTGTTGATTACCCTCTGAGTGAGGACAAACTTCCTGGGGATTGGGGGTGAGGAAAAATCATAAGATAAGATCACAAGATTGGTCTATGAAGAAAGCCTTTCTGCCCATCTGATCTCAAGAATTTCCAGGTGTCTGTCCTGAAATTTCCCGTTACATTTTCAAGAATCTTAACTGATGATCCAACCACATCAACATGGGACGAGTTATGCCGAATGGCCTGGTTGTGTTCTGTATTTCTCTATCCTCCACTGCCACGACTCTCACCTCAAACTTCATGGTTCTGCCCTCATAGTATTATACAGCACAGAAAGAAGCCATTTGCTCCATTATGTCTGTGCCTGCTCTTTGAAAAGAGCTATGCAAATCGATCCCATTCCCTTGCTCTCTCTCCATAATCCTGCAAACTTGTGCTCCCCAAATAATTATCTATGTCCTCTTGTTCCATTGTCTATTCAATCATTTTCAAGAAGCTTAACTGATGGTCCAGCCACAGCCAAGTGTCCTTGAATGGTTCGGAGCCTACCTCTCACACTGTCTTCAATTCATCTGCACAAACAGCTTCTCCTCTGGCCCTGCACCGTCTCATGCGGCGTTCCTCAGGGATCGCTTAGTCCTTGGTCACCTCTTCAATATCTATATGCTCTCTCTTGGTGACATCATCCGCAGACATGGGGACAACTTCCACATGTGTGTGGATAACACCCAACTCTATCTCTCTGCCTCCACCCTCGACTCCAGGACCACTGCTGTCCTGACAGAATGTCTGTTAGACATCAAGTCCCGGATGAGAGCTAACTTTCTAGTGTTAAAGATCAACAAGACCGAGGCTCTCCTGATTGGGTCCTGTCAGTAACTCCACAACACACGCAATGACAGCTTCACCATCCAAGGATGCACATTCCACCTCACTGAGCCAGTCCTTGCTCTCCACCCACCCCGCTCCCGACCCCCAGCTCGGATCCAAAGCACTGATTGTCCGGCAGCTGAGGACGTGCCCCTGATGTGAAAGACGCGATACAAATGCAATTTTGTCGTACGTATCCCTCTTCCGATTTCGACCCGAAAAAGCAGTCACTCCACATTACAGTATTTTCTGTGAAGCGTTTTGAGACTTCGCAACGATATGATAAGGTGCCATATCAAATGCAAGAATTATTATTATTATTATTGTTACACAAGCAGAGAGCCCACCACCACTCTGCAAACCCTCCCATCAACTGGCCATGAGGTGGCAGAGGGGGGTGACCCGCCCACCACCAGGACAGTCGCCGACCGTGATTGGTCGATCTTACTGTTAATCACCGCGGTTCCCACCTATTTTTCTACCCCGGAGAGCGATTGGACAATCACCTCAACGCCCTCCGAGGCAATTGATTCGTCAATCGTGCCGCCAAAGATAATCCTCCCGCAATCCACTGGTCCGCATTGCTGTCGATCATCTGGCGCCTTTAGCGCGATTGGTCAACATGGCTGTCAATCACGTCTGTTTCCCGCCTCGCTCGTTCCCCAGAGCGATTGGCCAATCTTGCCTCGCCCCTCCCCCCCCTCCGCCCGTCCCGTCACTGAACCAACACACACACACACACACCTACCTCACGGGTCGCTCGCGTTGTCCGGAAACACGTGACGGGAGCCGCCGGATGGGTCGGTCGGTCGGCGGTTGGTAGCAGCAGCTCGAGCGGAGAGTTAAAAAAAAATCCGGCGGCGGAGGCGACGGCATCGGTGCCATGGACAGTCAGGGCAAGAAGGTGGTGGTGTGTGACAACGGCACCGGGGTAAGCCCTGGCGCTCCTTTTGATGCGAGGCGGCGGAAGCCTCTTAAACTGGAGCCGCTGTGCCCATTTACCCGGTGCCCCGGGTCAACGCGCGTCCGGCCTATGCGGTTTCCGCTGTTAGCCAGGAGCGTGTGAGGGGAGAGCGGGCAGGTAGGCCCCGGAGCAGAGCAGAGCAGAGCAGGAGGAGCCCCACCTGCTTTCCAGCTAACAACCAGGCCCTGGCTCCTGGCAGCTCGGTGTGGGGGCGGGCGGTGGGAGCTTTTATTCAGATAGAGTTTCATGCCCTGCGTGTGTGAAGGGGTGTGGGGGCGGGTGGGATTTTTAATTAATAATGTAATAATCCTTGCATATTATAGTTATATCTATTATAATCCTTGCAGGCTATAATCTATTATAATTACTAATACATGATCAAGTGCTATATCAAATGCAAGGGTTATTATTATTATTATTATTATTATTACTACTCCGCCCCTCTTGATTCTGGTCTTATTTGTTGCATGAAGTGTTAACTGATAGGAAGTTGGTTTGATTTTTCATGACATGAATGACTGCTTGGTGGTTATGAGCAAATGCCACAAACCAAAAGTGTGTGAAGTGATTGCATAACCCAGGAAGGTTATATAAGGAGGTGGAGACACTGGGTTCTTAAAAATATCGCGCAAGATGTATTTGCTGATTGGTAATAAAGTGGCCTGGACTTTACTATTTAAAATATATATATATATTGTGTGAATTGATGCCAAATGGGGATATGGGGGAATTTCTCAATTGATACTAAATGGGGGTATGGGAAATAATGAGAACTGCAAAAAGATGCAAGAAAACTAAACTGGCTGAATATAACTCAAACGGGGGACAGGTAGCGGATGAAGTTCATTACAGTATAGAGAAATGTGAAGTGATTCACTTTGATAGGAGGAATGAAAAAAAGTTGTTTATACCTTAGATGCTGAAAGCCTAAGAGGTACAACAACAACAAGATTACATTTGTATAGCGCTTTTCATGTCGGGAGGACGTCCCAAGGTGCTGGATAGAGTACAGCATTTCAGACCCGAACTGGGGTTGGGGGGGGTAAGGGAGGGGAAGGGGGGTGGCCGATGGCATGGTCGAAGAGGATGGTCTTGAGGTGGGGCTTGAAGGAGGCTAAGGAGGGGGCGAGGGGGAGTGACTGGGGGATGGAATTCAAGAGGTTGGGGCAGAGTGGCTGAAGGCTCTCCCGCCAATGGTGGGGCGGGTGGGTTGGGGGACATGGAGCAGGCCAGAGCCGGCAGAGTGGAGGGAACGGGTGGGTTGGTAGAGGGTTAGGAGGTCGCAGAAGTAGGGTGGGGCGAGGCCATGGAGGGCTTTGTATGTGAGGACCAGGATCTTGAACTGGATCCTCTGAAGGATAAGGAGCTAATGGAGTCAGGGGAGATGGGGTCACGGAGTTATCTGCAGCCTGTGGAGGGAGGAGTGGGAATGCCAACAAGCAGGGCGTTTGCATAGTCGAGCCTGGAGGTGATGAAGGCATGAACAAGAATTTCAGCAGCCTGAGGGGTGAGGTAGTGGTGGAGTCGGGCGATGTTACGGTAAAGAACCTAGTGGAGCAAAGAGATTTGAGAAGTTAGATTAACAACTTCCTAAAAGTTGTAAAGTAGGACGACGAGGTCATAAATACCTGCATGGAAATCACTACACTCTACAGGGTGTGAAGCTATGAATCCCTTTTAAAACATCCCCCTGCTGAAAAAAATATGATTATTAATAATGATGATTATAATAATTAATGCAAATAGTTCTGGACTTTGTCCAGAAGAATAGAATACAAACACAAGGTAGAGTTAAATTGCAAAACAAAATTGGAATACTGTATAGTTCTTATCGCCATATTACAAGAAGGGCATTGTAGCAATGGAGAGGGTGCGTCATACTTGGATTTTACTAGGGGTGAAAGGATACGATTACCAGGAAAAAGTGGACCGGTTAGATTCCTTACATTTGATAGAACAGTTTTCACATTGGGAGGTTATCTCAGTGCTTCACAAGATGTACTATGAAGTGTTGTTACTGTGTATTGCCTACTTTGTGTAGGCAAAATTGATTGAGAGTGGACCCAAAAGAGATGTTTATTTGATTAAATGTGAAATTAAATGGACTGTTTCCACTTGTTGGTAAGTCCGTAGGAGACATACATATAAGGTTTAAGAGTTTAGGAGGAACTCCTTTACACAGAGGGTGGTAAGAATGTGTAACACACTGCCAGAGCCATTGTTGAAGCAGAAAATATCAATACGTTTAAGAGGAAACTCTGTGAATACATGAAGAAGGGACTACATTTGGGAGAAGGGGTGGGTGGAGGCTCATGTGGAGCTCAACACCAGCAAGGATGAGATAAGTTGAATGGTCTTTTCAGTGCTTTACATTCTGTGTAATTCTATGTATATTTTCCTGTACTGCCTCTGGAATATATTGTTTCTACCATAAATAATGGTGTTTGACTTGTGTTTCAAACATTTAGCTTTCTACTCAAATGTACCAACTGTTGCCTTTCTAGGAGTTCAAAACAAATCTTTTTGCAAAGATAGAAGGTGTTGGGTGGGCTTGAATTGGTGGGGGCAAGAATCCTGTCCGTCTCCAGATATTTCTGGTTGGAAGTATCTGTGTGATGACGCTACACTGAAGCTTTTAATATGAAAGTATAAAATTAAGTATCCCAGCCATGCATAATCTTACATATAGTTTACTTTGCAGTGGTATACAGCAGTTTGAGTAGTCCAAAGGAAGTGATAATGAAGCATAAAATGTTTAGTTTTTATTGTCCTGTTATTGTTCATTGTTACTTGTATGAGAAAGGTTGAGGTTAAAGTACAGTAAAGACAGCAACATTGTAAGGGTGTAGGGAGGGGAGAGAATCTGCGATTAGCCTTCGGAAGATAAAAATCAGCTTGGCATCCCACTCCTGGTGCTGTCCAGTAACCCTCTCCTGGAAAGTGCATGTGTGTGGAACTTGGGTGAGGATAAGATTTTGTTCCATGGTTGACTTTGGTGATGGGTTGTATTATCTGATAATTGAGATGTGTGACATTTTACATGTTCACTCACCCAATCTAGTTTCTTTGGTCATTTCCACCCACTTCACTCAGCTTTCCATAGAGTCCTGTCATGAAGTATTTTGAGACCTTTTCCTGTGTGAAAGTTGCGATATAAATGCAAGTGGTTTCATTAATTAGTTGCGTACCATTTCACATGTATGTAACAGGAATTTGATCTTTGCAGAGTAATCGTATGTCAATTGTTAAAAAATCCGGGATTTTGTAAGAATAATTTTTCTTGACAACAACAATAAATTACATTTGTATAGAGCCTTTTGCGTGATGAGGACATCCCAAAGTGCTGGACAGTCAGGGATCTGCACCCAAGCTGGTGGTTGAGATCAGGAGAGGTGGAGGGAGGGTAGGGGTAGGTGGGTGACTGAAGGCACAGTCGAAGATAACTATCTATCGTCAATTAACTAAAATGCTGCATTTCGCCCACAAAATATCCAGTCAAATTTACATTATGGCATATTCTGCAAAGCGCTTTGAGACGTCTCAACGACGTGCTATTAATTATGGAGAATTATTTTTTATAGTTTACTGAACTACTTGTTTCTGAACTACAGGTTACATCAACTGTGTGAAACTAAAATGGCTTTTCATTCCTCCCCACTCTGTGCAGTTTGTGAAATGTGGCTATGCTGGTTCCAACTTCCCAGAACATATCTTTCCGGCCTTGGTTGGCCGACCCATCATCCGCTCCACTGCCAAAGTTGGGAATATTGAGATCAAGGTAATGGCTACAGAAACCTCTCTGCTACTGTTATTTAATGTGACTTAAGGTGGTAATTTTTTTGACAAGCTTTTGTGTGCTCATCTTTAGATCATGACCGTTTATTTTATGTAAAGAACCAAAGAGAAAAACTCTGTAGCTTTCACTCTTGAAAATAGCATTTAGCTCACAAGAACAGTGCCACCATTTCAGGAATACTTCAGAACCTGAACTAAATCTTGAAAGTTTCTTATCGTGTTTGAATGCACTTTAAGCATCATTTATGTTGTGGACTCTGTGCAGACTTTGTAATTTTTTTCTCTAAAGATCAGGTAAGTTGCTGTTGCTTCAAACCAAATTGATGTAAGGCGACATTACCTTGTGACCTCTCGTGTCGTAGTTGCAACATCAATTGGAAATGTAGATGCTATTTTTAATTCATACGTATAGATGCCTGACTTGAGTTAAGAAAATTAGACTATTTAAACTAAGACCACGTTTTAGACAAGTGTGCAAACTATTTTTTTCAAGTGTGTTCAAAAAATGTGCTTTCCCAGTACTGCACTGAATGTCAGCCTAGACTATGAGTTCAAGTCCTGACATGGGATTGGACCACAGCTTCTGATACAGAGGTGAGAGTACTGACAATCTGTGTGAACATATGCTAAACTTCTAAATCAAGCTGGGTGCCAATATTTCATTCTGAAGATCCACCTTTGGATAACAATTTTTAAAAAATCACCATTTGCGGAGCTTGGAAAATATGCCTTTCATAAGCCCCACACGCTTGTGTGTTTTTGTTTTCTACACAATTGAAAAGGAGGCCCTTAGCAGATAATATCAAACTTGGAAGTCGTAAATAGGGCGATTAACCACTTGC